>NC_052084.1:17625000-17925000 GCF_015852505.1 Tachyglossus aculeatus | reverse complement strand
TAAGCCTTTTGGCAGTTCTAGTATATACAGTCTCTTGTAACTATTTTTATGGTATTTGTTAAGACACTTTCTATGTTGTGCCAGGTACCAGCAGGGAAAGACACAATAAACAAGCTGATCCCAGTCCCTGTCCCACATGGGGCTCACTGTCTTAATCACCAGGTAACTGAGGCCCAGAGAAGTCAAGCAACTTGACCAAAGTCACGCAGCAGACGAGTGGCAGAGCTGGGATCTGGGATCCAGGTCCTGCTGACTTCCAAGCCCATGTTTTATCCATGCTGTTTCCTCATTTGATCCTTAAGCTAAAGTTAACTCCATCAGGATTCTATCCGCTGTTGGAAGCGGTCAAGACCCTTTGGAAACTAGTCTTCCGAAGTTTTCATTCATTCAATCATATTTATTGAGCCCCTTCCTTCCTCTCCCCTTCGTCCCCCTCTCCATCCCCCCCATCTTACCTCCTTCCCTTCCCCACAGCACCTGTATATATGTTTGTACATATTTATTACTTTATTTTATTTGTACATATCTATTCTATTTATTTTATTTTGTTAGTATGTTTGGTTTTGTTCTCTGTCTCCCCATTTTAGACTGTGAGCCCACTGTTGGGTAGGGACTGTCTCTATATGTTGCCAATTTGTACTTCCCAAGCGCTTAGTACAGTGCTCTGCACATAGTAAGCGCTCAATAAATACGATTGATGATGATGATGATTGAGTGCTTACTGTGTGCAGAGCACTGTACTAAGCGCTTGGGAAGTACAATTTGGCAACATATAGAGACGGTCCCTACTCAACAATGGGCTCATAGTCTAGAAGCAGGAGACAGTCAACAAAAAATGTGGACAGGTGTCAAGTCATCAGAACAAATAGAATGAAAGCTAAATTCATTCATTCAATTGTATTTATTGAGCACTTACTGTGTGCAGAGCACTGTACTAAGCGCTTGGGAAGTACATGTTGGCAACATATAGAGATGGTCCCTACCCAATAATGGTCTGTATACCTATATATATGTTTGTATTTATTACTCTATTTTATTTGTACATATTCTATTTATTTTATTTTGTTAATATGTTTTGTTTTGTTCTCTGTCTCCCCCTTCTAGACTGTGAGCCCACTGTTGGGTAGGGACTGTCTCTATATGTTGCCAACTCGTACTTCCCAAGTGCTTAGTACAGTGCTCTGTACACAGTAAGCGCTCAATAAATATGATTGAATGAATGGGCTCACAGTCTAGAAGGGGGAGACAGACAACAAAACATGTGGACAGGTGTCAAGTCGTCAGAACAAATAAAATTAAAGCTAAATTCATTCAATCATATTTATTGAGCGCTTACTGTGTGCAGAGCACTGTACTAAGCGCTTGGGAAGTACAAGTTGGCAACATATAGAGATGGTCCCTACCCAACAGCGGGCTCACAGTCTATAAGGCTAAATGCACATCGTTAACAAAATAAATAGAATAGTAAATATGTACAAGTAAAATAAATAGAGTAATCTGTACAAACATATATACGGGTGCTGTGGGGAGGGGAAGGAGGTAGGGCTGGGAGGATGGGGAGGAAGAGAGGAAAAGGGGGGCTCAGTCTGAGAAGGCCTCTTGGAGGAGGTGAGCTCTCAGTAGGGCCTTGAAGGGAGGAAGAGAGCTAGCTTGGCGGATGTGCGGAGGGAAGGCATTTCAGGCCAGGGGGAGGACGTGGGCCAGGGGTTCATGGTGGGACAGGCGAGAACGAGGTACACACACACAGCATTTGATCAACACCATTGGCTCTCTGTCCTATCATGAGGTGGGTTTGAGCAAACCCCAGATTTTTACATTTTTACATATCAACCATTGCCTACCATCAAACCAACCCAGCCCTTGTTTTCTCCTGCTTTCACACCGACCCAGCCCCTGTTTTCTCCTAAACAATGGCCTCTTCACCCTCAAGGACCCAAGGACCTTCACACCATTCAACCATCTCCTCAGGGTATCACCGGATGAAGTAGTTCTTGCTGTAGATCACCTCCCGACCCTTCAATCCCTTTGCTCCAGTGAACCCACACCTAAAACGTCAACCAGGTGCAGCCTGAGGAACCCCAGCTTCATCAGGGGGAAGCTCCCCTTCATCCTTGGCCTGCTCCTGGCCCAATTGCTATTCCCTGACACTTGCCTCTCCCCAGAGGTCAAGGTCTCTCCTGCTGCTCTCTCCAGAGGGGGCCTCTCCACTCTCCCAGACTCACTGGGAAAGGAGGAGCTTCCTTCTCCTGCCCCAGTGCAGCCTTCACACCATCCCACCTCCCCCTTCCTTTTCTTTTCCTTTGAAGCCCATACTACGAACCTCTACCACCCTCTCCAGATTCTAGCTACAGCTCCCTAGGCTCCCCCTCCAAAGTTTTTAACCATTTTGACCCCTTTCTTTCATTCCTTCTCTCTTTCTCCATTCCTAAACTGATCCTTGGGGACCTCGATATCCACACAGATGTTCCTGTCAACCCTTCCGCTACCTGCTTTCTATTACTCCTCAACTCCACCGACCCCCTGCTCCACCCCACGTCACCCACTCACCAATTTAGACACATATTCGATATCATCAGAGAGCTAGCCCTCTTCCTCCCTTCAAGGACCTACTGAGAGCTCAACTCCTCCAGACTGAGCCCCCTCCTTCCTCTCCCCCTCTCCATCCCCACCTCCTTACCTCCCTCCCTTCCCCACCACACCTGTATATATGTATATATGTTTGTATATATTTATTACTCTATTTTACTTGTACATATCTATTCTATTTATTTTATTTTGTTATTTTGTTTTGTTCTCTGTCTCCCCCTTCTAGACTGAGCCCACTGTTGGGTAGGGACCGTCTCTATATGCTGCCAACTTGTACTTCCCAAGCGCTTAGTACAGTGCTCTGCACACAGTAAGCGCTCAATAAATACAATTCATTGATTGATCATCTCTAGCCATTGTACAATCTCTACCGCCATCTACTCTGAAGTCCCTCTATCCAATCACAACCACCTCAACCTGCCTTCTCTCCCAAACACCTCCTCCCTTCAAATCTGTGCTCTTCCCCCACAGAGACCTCTGATGTGCCCAGGGCTTAGAACGGTGCTTCGCACATAGTAAGCGCTTAACAAATGCCATTATTATTATTATTATTATTATGTGCTGACCCCTTCCAAATTTCTCAAGTCATCATGACTCACTTAGCTTCCATCCCCAAACTACCTTCCCTTGATGACCAAACTGACGCTCTCAACATCACCATCTCTCTGAGGGAGGTGATCCAGGGCTGGGGGTCAGTGGTACAAGAGTCTGGGCTTTGGAGTCAGAGGTCATGGGTTCAAATCCTGATTCTGCCAATTGTCAGCTGTGTGACTTTGGACAAGTCACTTCACTCCTCTGTGCCTCAGTTCCCTCATCTGTAAAATGGGGATTAAGACTGTGAGCCCCACGTGGGACAACCTGATCACCTTGTAGCCCCCCAGTCCTAACTCCTTCCCCTCCCCACAGCACCTGTGTATATGTTTGTACAGATGACTCTATTTATTTTACTTGTACATATTTACTATTCTATTTATTTTGTTAATGATGTGCATTTAGCCTTCTAGACTGTGAGCCCGCTGTTGGGTAGGGACCGTCTCTAAATGTTGCCAACTTGTACTTCCCAAGCACTTAGTACAGTGCTCTGCACACAGTAAGCTGGAAGAAATCTAGATATCAGGCCGACTCTTTCACCCCTCCCAGGCCCACAGCAGTTATGTCCGTATCTGTAATTTATTTATTTATATTAATGTCTGTCTGCCCCTCTAGACTGTAATTCCTTCTAGACTGTGAGCCCACTGTTGGGTAGGGACCGTCTCTATATGTTGCCAACTTGTACTTCCCAAGCGCTTAGTACAGTGCTCTGCACACAGTAAGCGCTCAATAAATACGATTGAGTGAATGACTAAGCTTGTTGTGGGCAGGGAATCTGTGTACTGTTACGTTGTACTCCCAAGTGCTTAGTACAGTGCTCTGCACACAGTAAGCGCTCAATAAATACGATTGATTGTATTCTCCTGCATGTACAGTGTACATGTACACTGTACAGTACATGTACAGTGCTCAGTAAATATGGTTGAATGAATTAATGAACAGTAGGTGCTCAATCAATCAATTGTATTGAGTGCTTATTGTGTGCAGAGCACTGTACTAAGTGCTTGGGAAGTACAAGTTGGCAACATATAGAGACAGTCCCTACCCAACAGTGGGCTCACAGTCTGGAAGGGGAAGACAGAACAAAACCAAACATATTAACAAAATAAAATGAATAGAATAGATATGTACAAGTAAAATAGAGTAATAAATATGTACATACATATATACAGGTGCTGTGGGGAAGGGAAGGAGGTAAGACGGGGAAATGGAAAGGGGGAGGAGGGGGAGAGGAAGGAGGGGGCTCAGTCTGGGAAGGCCTCCTGAAGGAGGTGAGCTCTCAGTAGGGCCTTGAAGGAAGGAAGAGAGCTAGCTTGGCAGATGGGCAGAGGGAGGGCATTCCAGGCCCGGGGGATGATGTGGGCCGGGGGTCGATGGCGGGACAGACGAGAACAAGGCCTGGTGAGGAGATTAGCGGCAGAGGAGCGGAGGGTGCGGGGTGGGCTGTAGAAGGAGAGAAGGGAGGTGAGGTAGGAGGGGGTGAGGGGATGAACAGCCTTGAAGCCCAGGGTGAGGAGTTTCTGCCTGATGCACAGATTGATTGGTAGCCACTGGAGCTTTTGATTTTTAATAAATGCCACTGATTAATTGATTCATATAGCAGGAAAGGATTCTGTCAAAGAGCCCTTCCTCAACCCTCTCCGGCTTCTCTCTGCCTTTCGCCTCAGAAAGAATCTCGCCCTTCCCACCCCCTGGGTTGTGGGGAGCCCAAGGGACAAGTCCTGGAAACAGGGGAGAGGATGGGGCTTGTTCTGTTGAAGCAGAGGCCTCTGGGTGACTTTGAGATGGGGATTGTGCTTGGTGGGGGAAGAAGAGACGGGAAGGGAAGCAGAACGTTCAGCCCAGCACAAAACTGGGGCTACTCCAAGGTTGTCCAGGACCCCAGAAAGTCGGGGAGACTGTGGGTTCTCCCCAAATCCCTTAGAAGTGTGGCTCCGGTACCTGACGTAGCTTCTGGAGACCGCCAGATGGCAGCACGGGACCGCTCGGGACTCCTTTTTCATGTTATCTAATAATCAATCAATCAATCCTATTTATTGAGCGCTTACTGTGTGCAGAGCACTGTACTAAGCGCTTGGGAAGTCCAAGTTGGCAACATATAGAGACGGTCCCTACCCAACTTCTTAAGCACTTACTATGTGCAAAGCACTGTTCTAAGCGCTGGGGAGGTTACAGGTTGTCCCACAGGGGGCTCACAGTCTCCATCCCCATTTTACAGCTGAGGGAACTGAGGCCCAGAGAAGTTGAGTGACTTTCCCGAAGTCGCACAGCTGACAGTTGGCAGAGCTGGGATTTGAACCCATGACCTCTGACTCCAAAGCCCGGGCTCTTTCCACTGAGCCACGCTGCTTCTCCATTTGTTAAGCACTTATTAATAATAATTGTGGTATTTGTTCATTCAATCGTATTTATTGAGCGCTTACTGTGTGCAGAGCACTGTACTACTACTAATAATAATGACGGCATTTGTTAAGCGCTTACTATGTGCAGAGCACTGTTCTAAGCGCTGGGGGGAGATACAAGGTGATCAGGTTGTCCCACGTGGGGCTCACACTCTTAATCCCCATTTTACAGATGAGGGAACTGAGGCTCAGAGAAGTTAAGTGACTTGTCCAAGGTCACACAGCAGACATGTGGCGGAGCTGGGATTCGAACCCATGACCTCTGGCTCCAAAGCTCTTTCCACTGAGCCACGCTACTTCCCCCCGAAGCGCTTGGGATGTACAAGTTGGCAACATATAGAGACGGTCCCTACCCAACAACGGGCTCACAGTCTAGAAGGGGGAGTGGAAAGAACACATAGATAGGCTATAATAATTAGGGTCCTTGTTAATTCCTTACTATGTGCCCCGGCACTGTACTAAGCGCCCGGGTGGCTACAAGCAAATCATCCCCAGTTTATAGGTGAAGTAACTGAGGCACAGAGAATAATAATAATAATGTTGGTATTTGTTCAGCGCTTACTATGTGCCAAGCACTGTTCTAAGCGCTGGGGGGATACAAGGTAATCAAAGTTGTCCCACGTGAGGCTCACAGCAGCGTGGCTCAGTGGAAAAGAGCCCGGGCTTTGGAGTCAGAGGTCATGGGTTCAAGTCCTGGCTCTGCCACTTGTCAGCTGTGTGACTTTGGGCAAGTCACTTCACTTCTCTGGGCCTCAGTTCCCTCATCTGTGAAATGGGTATGAAGACTGTGAGCCCCCCCGTGGGACAACCTGATCAGCTTGTAACCTCCCCAGCGCTTAGAACAGTGCTTTGCACATAGTAAGTGCTTAATAAATGCCATCATTATTATTATTATTATTATTATTCATCCTCATTTTAGAAATGAGGAAACTGAGGCATGGAGAAGTGAATTGTCTTGCCCAAGGCTGCACAGCAGACAAGTGGCAGAGCTGGGATTAGAGCCCATGACCTTCTTACTTCCAGTCCTGTACTCTATATATTATGCCATGCCTGTAAAGCACTTACTATGTGCCAGGCACTGTACTAAGCGCCGGGGCAATTACAAGCAAATCAGGTTGGACACAGTCCCTGTCACAAGTGGGGTTCATTGTCTTAATCCCCACATTTCATCATCATCATCAATCGTATTTATTGAGCGCTTACTGTGTGCAGAGCACTGCACTAAGCGCTTGGGAAATACAAGTTGGCAACATATAGAGACAGTCCCTACCCAACAGTGGGCTCACAGTCTAAAAGGGGGAGAAATATTTCATATTTCAAATCATATTTCAGATGAGGTAGTATTTATTGAGCATTTGCTATGTGCAGAGCACTCTACTAAGTGCTTGGGAGTCAGTCAATTGTACTTAAGTGCTTACTGTGGGCAGAACACTGTACTAAGCACTTAGGAGAGTACCGTATAACAATACAAGAGACACATTCCCTGCCCACAAAAAGTTTACAGTCTAGACGGGGAAACCTATTAATATTTTGTTATCTGTCTCCCCTTTCTAGACTGTGAGCCCGTTGTTGGGTAGGGACCGTCTCTATATGTTGCCAACTTTTACTTCCCAAGCGCTTAGTGCAGTGCTCTGCACACAGTAAGCGCTCAATAAATACGATTGAATGAATGAATATAAATAAATGACAGGTATGGACATAAGTGCGGGGCTGGGGGGAGGGGGTGATGAATAAAGGGAGCAAGTCGGGATGACACAAAAGGGAGTGAGAGAAGGGGAAAGGAGGGCTTAGTCAGGGAAGGCCTCTTGGAGGAGATGGGCCTTCAATTAAGCTTCTAAAGGTGGGTGAATAATTGCTGTCCACCAAACCCCAGGATGACAGGGGACGGGAACCCCCAGGGAAGTTGGGAGGCGGTAGGTTCAAGACAAACAAGGAAAATCACTTTCCCCCAGATCACTGAACATATAGACTTTGATCGTCTCTCCAGAGGGCAAGGAGGGAGTGACACCAGAGCAAAAAGATTTCAGCCGCTGAAAAGTAAGTTCATGAGTTCCCTATTTTATTATAACTTTCCCTGTGCCTGGTGGGGGTGGTTTTATCATCCACCAGGCGCTAGAGATGTGATTGAAGGGAGATTTTAGAGAGCAGACTGACCGGTGGGAGAGAGTCACTATAGTAATATAATAATAGTGGCATTTATTAAGCGCTTACTATGTGCAAAGCACTGTTCTAAGCGCTGGGGGGATACAAGGTGATGAGGTTGTCCCACATGGGACTCACAGTCTTCATCCCCATTTCACAGATGAGGGAACTGAGGCCTAGAGAAGTGAAGTGACCTGCCCAAAGTCACACAGCTGACAAGTGGCAGAGCCGGGATTTGAACCCATGACCTCTGACTCCAAAGCCCGTGCTCTTTCCCACTGAGCCACGCAGCTTCTCTATAGTAGCAGCAAGCAACGTGGTCTGTTGGAAAGATCCCCTTCCTGGGAGTCAGAGGACCTGGGTTCTAATCCGGACTCTGCCACTCATCTGCTGCGTGACCTTGAGCAAGTCACTTCACTTCTCTGTGTCTCAAATTCGTCTTCTGTGAAATAATAATGATGGGATTTGTTAAGCACCATTCTGAATGATGGGATTCAACATCCATCTCCCTCCCACTTAGGCTGTGAGACCCATGTGGAGCAGGGACTGTGTCTAATCTGATTACCTTGTCTCTTTCTTAGCATTTATCACAGTGCCCGGCACATAGTAAGTGCTCAACAAATACTATTATCATTATTATCATCATGCTCATCATTGTACTAGGAGCTTGGAAAATTCAAAACCAACAAGGGACATGGTCATTCATTCATCCAGTCGTAATTATTGAGCTCTTATTGTGTTCAAAACACTGTACCACGCACTTGGGTGAGTAGAATACAACAATAAACAGGCACATTCCCTGTCCACAGTGAGCTCCCTGCTCCTGAAGCTCCTACTCTCTATTGCAGAAGACAGACATAAAATTTTTTGTAAATATTTATCCATAGAGTAATCAAAATGAGTATTTGAATGAACATACGTAAACATGATAAATGCGCCCAAAGTGGCTATAAATAAGCATAGGTGCTAGGGATGGTTGGTGGGTTTATGTGACTTGGGATCCTGGGAATTTATCTGGGAAAGCTTGTTGGAGTTTTAGGCGGGCTTTGAATTTTGGGAAAGCTGTGGTCTGTGGACTTTCTAATTATTTAGACTGTGAGCCCAGTGTGGGACAGGGACTGTGTCCCATCTGATTAACTTGCTTCTACCCAGCACTTTGACATATAATAATAATAATAATAATAATAATAATAATAATGGCATTTATTAAGTGCTTACTATATGCAAAGCACCGTTCTAAGCACTGGGGTGGTTACAAGGTGATCAGGTTGTCCCCCGGGGGGCTCACAGTCTTCATCCCCATTTTCCAGATGAGGTAACTGAGGCCCAGAGAAGGGAAGTGACTTACCCAAAGTCACACAGCTGACAATTGGTGGAACTGGGATTTGAACCCATGACTTCTGACTCCAAAGCCCATGCTCTTTCCACTGAGCCACTCTGCTTCTCTCGTTAGTGCTTAACAAGTATCATAATAATAATAATAATAATTTGGGGAAGGAGGGAGTTAGAATCAAGAGCAGTGGAGGTAGTGATAGCATTTATTAGGCATCTATTGTCTGCAAAGCCCCATATCTATTCTATTTATTTTATTTTGTTAGTATGTTTGGTTTTGTTCTCTGTCTCCCCCTTTTAGACTGTGAGCCCACTGTTGGGTAGGGACTGTCTCTATATGTTGCCAATTTGTACTTCCCAAGCGCTTAGTACAGTGCTCTGCACATAGTAAGCGCTCAATAAATACGATTGATGATGATGATACTGGATGCTAAGAGACAGATCTAAGAGACAGATCCCTGGCTCTTTAGAGAGCTATAATCTGAGGGTAAAGAAGGGAGATGGGACTGGGAGACAGATATGGTAGGAGAGATGAAACATAAAAAGCACTAAAACCACAGAAAAGTAAATGGCAAGAATCAAAACACAACCTCCAAACCAAAAACCGTAGTGAGGGGCAGATTTTCGGATGCCTCGTGACTCGAGTCCAACAGTGACAGCAGCCAAAGTGACCGTCGCAGCTGCAATCGATCATGTTTATTGAGTGTTTACTATGTGCAGAGCACTGTACTAAGGCTTGGGAGAGTCCAACACAACACACCAACACAGCCTCTCCATCTAGGGAGCCTTGCTTGTGTCCTTCCTTCCACATTAGAACAAGGCAGGATGGGATTAAGGCCCCGGGATGACCTGAAGGGCCTTGGTAGAGGTGACCAGACAACCAGCGTGGAAAAGTTGTGCTGAAGGAAGAAAGGGGAGGAGAAAGATGAGGGGGAAATGATACCCATTATGAGATGGCAGGAAACTGAATGAACAACTTTAACAGCATGAAAAGGTCATAGGAAGCGATTGATGAAATTCATCCGCCCTTCCCATCACCCTGTTCAAAGTGCTCATTTTAAAATCATTGCCTTTCTGGGCCATCTCCCGATTCCCATCCGTGTATTCATTCATTTATTCAATCATATTTATCGAACGCTTACTGTGTGCAGAACATTGTACTGAGCGCTTGGGAGGGTACAGTGCAACAACAGACACACACATTCCCTGCCCACAATGAGCTCACAGTCTAGAGGGGGAGAAAGGCATTAATATAAATAAATAGATAAAGAAATTACAGATATATATATATGTGCTGTGGGGATGGGAGGGAGGATAAATGAAGAAGCAAGTAAGAGCGACACAGAAGGGAATGGGTGATGAGGAGAGAAGGGATTAGTCAGGGAAGGCTTCTTGGAGGAGATGGGCCTTCAATAAGGCTTTGAAGTGGGGGAGAGCAATTATCTGTCTGATATGAGGAGGGAGGGTGGTTCAGGACAGAGGTAGGAGGCGGGCAAGAAGTCAACGGCGAGATAGATGAGACCAAGGTACAGTGAGAAGATTAGCATTAGAGGAACGAAGTGGGTTGTATTCTTTCCCGGCGCTTAGTCCAGTGTTCTCCACCTAGTAAATGCTTAATAAATACTGCAACTGCCACTTCATGACCGTGTCCTTCTTTCCCGTGGTCACCTGTCACAGTGCCTTTCAACCTCGCAATCAGGAAGTCCTTTCTTATGTCTAGCCTCAATCCCACCTGCTGCAGTCTGAGTGCACCTGCTCTTTTACGTTCCTCAGAAGAGGTGGAGAGGTGTGGTTGATGTTCCTTCCGGAGGCAGGCTTCCTTTCCCAAGCCTTTTGGCTTTCCCTTGGGTACTAAGGAACGTGAAGCAGAGCAGCAGCGTGGCTCAGTGGAAAGAGCAAGGGCTTTGGAGTCAGAGGTCATGGGTTCAAACGCCGGCTCCGCCAATTGTCAGCTGTGTGACTTTGGGCAAGTCACTTCACTTCTCTGGGCCTCAGTTACCTCATCTGTCAAATGGGGATGAAGACCGTGGGACAACCTGATCACCTTGTAACCTCCCCAGCGCTTAGAACAGTGCTTTGCACATAGTAAGCGCTCAATAAATGTCATTATTATTATTACTAAGCTGCAGGCAGACCTCTAGACTGTGAGCTCGTTGTGGGCAGGGAATGTGTCTGTTTATTGTTGTATTCTCCCATGTACTTAGTACAGTGCTCTGCGCACAGTAAGTGCTCAATAAATACGAATAACTGATGTCTTCTTCTCTGGCCCGTAAGCTCATTATAGGCAGAGAAAGCGACTGCCAGAAGACCTTCCCAGACTGAGCCCCCTCCTTCCTCTCCCCCTACTCCCGCTCCGCATCCCCCCCCGCCTTACCTCCTTCCCCTCCCCACATCACCTGGATATATGTATATATGTTTGTACATATTTATTACTCTATTTATTTTACTTGTACATATTTATTCTATTTATTTTATTTGGTTTATATGTTTTGTTTTGTTGTCTGTCTCCCCCTTCTAGACTGTGAGCCTGCTGTTGGGTAGGGACCGTCTCTATATGGTGCCAACTTGTACTTCCCAAGCGCTTAGTACAGTGCTCTGCACACAGTAAGCGCTCAATAAATACAATTGAATGAATGAATAACTGCTAATTCGGTTGCACTGTACTTTCCTAAGTGCTTAGTACAGTGTTCTGCACATAGTAAGCGCTCGATAAATTAAATATTATTGATTGCTTTATTGATTGGAGGTCCTCAGGCTCCTGAATGCCTGGGTCCTGTCCTGTCCCCTCCCCCCTACCCCCCCAACCTCCCCAACCCTCCTCTTTCTCCAGGCTACGGGAATCTGAGCCCCAACATGGCCAATACCCGCCTCTTCTGCATCTTCTTCGCCTTCCTGGGCATCCCCCTGCACCTGATCCTGCT
Source organism: Tachyglossus aculeatus (assembly GCF_015852505.1). Taxonomy (NCBI): domain Eukaryota; kingdom Metazoa; phylum Chordata; class Mammalia; order Monotremata; family Tachyglossidae; genus Tachyglossus; species Tachyglossus aculeatus. The sequence goes on along the minus strand of NC_052084.1, from coordinate 17,913,026 downwards.
CAACCATCTGGGCTGGCTCATGCTAGCTGGGGTGCAACAGTCTGCCCAGGGACTCAACAGGCACTGGAGGCTGGGCCAGGTAAGCAGCGGGAGGCTGAGGAGAGAGGAAGTTGTGCAGAAATGCCCTGGGCATGTTACTCCCCTCCTCAAAAATCTCCAGTGGCCACCAATCAACCTACGCATCAGGCAGAAACTCCTCACCCTGGGCTTCAAGACTCTCCATCCCCTCGCCCCCTCCCACCTCACCTCCCTTGTCTCCTTCTCCAGCCCAGCCCGCACCCTCCGCTCCTCTGCCTCTAATTTCCTCACCGTCCCTCGTTCTCGCCTGTCCCGCCGTCGACCCCCGGCCCCCGTCCTCCCCCTGGCCTGGAATGCCCTCCATCTGCCCATCCGCCAAGCTAACTCTCTTCCTCCCTTCAAGGCCCTACTGAGAGCTCACCTCCTCCAGGAGGCCTTCCCAGACTGAGCCCCCTTCTTCCTCTCCCCCTCCTCATCCCCCCCCGCCCTACCTCCTTCCCCTCCCCACAGCACCTGTATATATGTTTGTACAGATTTATTACTCTATTTTACTTGTACATATTTACTATTCTATTTATTTTACTTAACATGTTATGTTTTGTTGTCTGTCTCCCCCTTCTAGACTGTTAGCCTGCTGTTGGGTAGGGACCGTCTGTATATGTTGCCAACTTGTACTTCCCAAGCGCTTAGTACAGTGCTCTGCACACAGTAAGCACTCAATAAATACGATTGAATGAATTAATTAATGAAGTTGGGGGAGGGTGACAGAAACAGCTGAGGGGACGGGGGTCTGCTGATCTGCAAGGAGCAGCATAGCCTAGTGGATAGAGCCCGGGCCTGGGAATCAAAAGGACCTGGGTTCTAATCCTGCCTAAGTGGCTCTGCCACTTGTCTGTTGTGGAACCTTGGACAAGTCACTTCTCCATTCATTCATTCAATCGTATTTATTGAGCGCTTACTGTGTGCAGAGCACTGTACTAAGCGCTTGGGAAGTACAAGTTGGCAACATATAGAGACGGTCCCTGCCCAACAGTGGGCTCACAGTCTAGAAGGGGGAGACAGATAACAAAACGAAACATATTAACAAAATAAAATAAAGAGAATAAATATGTACAAATAAAATAAATAATTAAATAAAGTAATAAATACGTATAAACATATATACATATATACAGGTGCTGTGGGGAGGGGAAGGAGGTAAGGCGGGGGGATGGGGAGGAGGAGGAGAGGAAGGAGGGGGCTCGGTCTGGGAAGGCCTCCTGGAGGAGATGAGCTCTCAGTAGGGCTTTGAGTCTCTGTGCCTCAGTTCCCTCATCTTTAAAATGGGGATCAAGACTGTGAGTCCCATGTGGACCTGATTAACTTGCATGGGCTCCAGCGCTTAGAACTGGACTTGACACATAGTAAGCACTTAACAACTGCCATTATTATTATCTGCTGCGGGACCTTGGATAAATCACTTCACTTCTCTGGGCCTCAGTTATCTCATCTGTAAAATGGAGATTAAGACTTTGAGCCCATGTGGAACATGGACTGCGCCCAACCTGATTAAGTGGTATCTGCCCCAGCAGTTAGAACAGTGTCTGGCACATAGTAAGCACTTACCAAATGCTATTTAAGAAAAAAAATGTGGGGGGAAGGTGGACTGACTCCCCAACCTGGTGAACAAGGGCTGTACTGACAGCTGCTTCTAGAGCCGGTGTTGACACCTGTCTACTTATTTTGCTTTGTTGTCTGTCTCCCCCTTCTAGACTGTGAGCCCGTAGTTGGGTAGGGACTGTGTTGCTAAATTGTACTTTCCAAGCGTTTAGTACAGTGCTCTGCACACAGTAAGTGCTCAATAAATACGATTGAATGAATGAAACTGACCGGGACCCCCGCCTGCCTGGGAAAACCTGGAATGCCATGCAAAACCCCAAGTTCTAACAATACTAATGGTGATATTTGGCAAACACTTCCTGTGTGCTAAGCACTGGGGTAAGCAGTGTGGCTTAGTGGATAAAGCCTGGTCCTGAGAATCAGAAGGACCTGGGTTCTACTCCTAGCCCCTCCACTTGTCTGCTGTGTGACTTTGGGTGAGTCACTTCACTTCTCTGGGCCTCAGTTTCCTCAGCTATAAAATGGTAATTAAGACTAAGGCCCAAATGGGACAGGGACTGTGTCCAACCCAATTTGCTTGTATCCACCCCAGCGCTTAGTACCACGCCTGGCACATAGTAAGAGCTTAACAAATGCCACAGTTATCACTAGGGGTAGACAAAACTTAATAAAGTCAAATCCCGGCTCTGCCAATTGTCAGCTGTGTGACTCTGGGCAAGTCACTTGACTTCTCTGTGCCTGTTACCTCATCTGTAAAATGGGCATCAAGACTGTGAGCCCCCCGTGGGACAACCTGATCACCTTGTAACCTCCCCAGCGCTTAGGACACTGCTTTGCACATAGTAAGCGTTTAATAAATGCCATCATTATTATTATTAAAGTCAAACATAGTCCCTGTCCCATACGGGGCTTAATAAAGTTAGTCTCAGAGAGGAGGGAGAACAGTCATTTGTTTCCTATTTTACAAATGAGGGAACTGAGGCCCAGAGAAATGAAGCGACTTGCTCAAGGTCACACAGAATTGACAGGTGGAGCCGGGATTAGAACCCAGGTCCTCTGACTTCCAGTAGCGTGCTCTTTCCATTAGTCAATGCCACTTCACTCCCCTCTCCCTGCCTCTCCCAGACCCTAGATCACCCTCACCCATATCAGGGAGAAGCAGCAGTTTCAATTCAATCGTATTAGTTCAGTGGTACTTATTAAGCACTTACTGTGTGCAGTACTAAGTGCTTGGGAGAGTACAGACACATTCCCTGCCCACAACGAGTTTCCAACTCGGCCTCTTTCCAGCCCTTCAGGGTCACGCTTTTCCAACCCTCCTTCCTCTCCCCAAGGTTTAAGAGTTGACCCTAGCCTCTAAATAAGCCTCCTCATGCCCCAACACCCCATCTTGCCTCTGACCACCCGGATATCTCCTCTTCAGGGTGGAGCAGTAGATTGGATGCCAAAGTTGCCAAGATGTTACCCAGTCAGAACAATTTTTCCATCCTCCCCAACCTCCCCTGACCTATTCGATACCTGTGCCAACAGGGGCTGACAACCACTGGACAAGAAATATATCTGTTGTTGCACGTACTCTCCCAAGCGCTTAGAATAGTGTTCTGCACCCAGTAAGCGCTCAATTAATACAATTGAATGATCGAATGAACTAGCAGAATTGTCAGGCTGGGGCAGGAGAGTAGGCAGACCAGTCTTCTGGGGGAGAGAGAGTTAAAGAAAGAGGCCCACCCTGTCCCTCTCCACCTTCAGGGCCCGTACTGAGTCCAGGAAATTGTCTAATTTCATTGTAGCTCTGCTCAGTAGAATCTCAATCGACCCCTCTGTGTCCCTCTGCAGTTGCATTTCGGAGAGAGGAAATGGGCAGACAGGGAGCCTCGGGCTGTTGGAGCTCAAATAAGACCATTTCAGCCATTCCTTGCAGACCGGCCCTTCTCCCCAGTCCAGGCCAAACTCCTGGTCTAAAAGAGCCCCCGGACATTTATTCTCAGAGGGGTCAAAGAGGCTCTGTGCTGTTATTTATTTATTTTATTTTGTTGGTATGTTTGGTTTTGTTCTCTATCTCCCCCTTTTAGACTGTGAGCCCACTGTTGGGTAGGGACTGTCTCTATATGTTGCCAACTTGGACTTCCCAAGCACTTAGTACAGTGCTCTGCACACAGTAAGTGCTCAATAAATATGATTGATTGATTTTTTTCCCCCCACCACCCCAGCTAGTGGCTCTCAGAACCCCTTCCAGCAACACCCACTCTTCCTCCTGCCGTCCTACTTGCTTGACCTCAGAGAGGCCCCGGTTTGCCCTGCAGCGAGCCCCCTCAGCATCCTTCCCACACCCACTCTTCCTCCTGTCCTCCTGCCCACTTGACCTTAGAGATTCCCAGCATGACCTGAAGCAAGCCCCCTCAGCATCCTTCCCACCCAGGCACATTAATAATAATAATAATAATAATAATAATAATAATAATAATGTTGGCATTTATTAAGTGCTTACTGTGTGCAAAGCACTGTTCTAAGCACTGGGGAGGTAACAAGGTGATCAGGTTGTTCCACAGGGGGTTCACGGTCTTCATCCCCATTTTACAGATGAGGGAACTGAGGCCAGAGAAGAAGAATAATAATGATGGCATTTATTAAGCGCTTCCTGTGTGCAAGCACTGTTCTAAGCACTGGGGAGGTTACAAGGTGATCAGATTGTCCCACGGGGGTGCTCACAGTCTTAATCCCCATTTAACAGATGAGGGAACTGAGGCACAGAGAAGTGAAGTGGCTGGCCCAAAGTCACACAGCTGACAATTGGCAGAGTGGGGATTTGAACCCATGACCTCTGACTCCAAAGCCCAGGCTCTTTCCACTGAGCCACGCATTGAAGTCGTTCAGGCTGGCATTCTGGGGGCTTACTCCTCCCCTCTCTGACAGTGCCACCTCACTCCTCCTTGAGAGGCAGGACAGAGGACACCTGCCAACCATTTACTTGTCCATTTGTTTCATTAATCGATTCACTTAGTTAATAAAGAACCATGGAATTCAACTAATTTGCCAGAGCTGGGAAGGCGGCAAGGTGGGGAGAGGGCCCATTGTAAGGTGCCTGCCCATTCTCACCCCCCCACACACACACCTGGACACACGTCCACACCCCAAAACACCTTGACACCCACCCTGTCTGCTCACCCTGCCCACCCACACAGCACTCTGACACACAGACACACGCTTACACAGATCCCCGCAACCACAAACACCCAGGCGCACACCCTGACCTCCATCCCATTCATTCATTCATTCAATCATATTTATTGAGCGCTTATTTTGTGCAGAGCACTGTACTAAGCGCTTGGGAAGTACAAGTTAGCAACATATAGAGACGGTCCCTACCCAACAGCGGGCTCACAGCCTAGAAAGGGGCTCACAGGCTAGAAGGGACTCTCTAATCTCAATTCAGAAGTGGCTTGGTCTAGTGGATAGAGCAGAGGGGTCTGGGAATCCGAAGGACCTGGGCTCTCCACTTGTCTGCTGTGTGACCCTGGGCAAGTTGCTTTGCTTCTCTGGACCTCAGTTCCCTCATCTATACAATGGGGATAAAGACCGTGAGCCCCATGGGGGACAGGGACTGGGTTCAACCTGATTAGCTTGTATGTACCCCAGTGCTTAGTAATAATAATGATGATGGTGTTTGTTAAGCGCTTATTATGTGCAAAGCACACCCCCTGCTCACTCACACCCCCCAACACACACCACTCTGACACACACTGTGCCCACATACTCACACAGACTCCCCCAAACACACACCCTGTCCACCCCACAAAAAACATGCCCTTTACACGCACCCTGCTCACTCACACCCCAACATGTACCACTCTGGTGTGTACTCTAGCCGCACACTCACACAGACCTTTCCCCAACCACACACACCATTCGTATACACACCCAAACACAGGTATGTGTAGGAATGGTGCTTGTGGTTGCCCAACACCTTACACACACACAAACAAACACACCCAACACCCCCTCAACCCCCACCATACACACACACGAGCAGGATGCCAAGCCCCCCCATCGTTTCCTCTTTCCAGGACCCAAGATTGACCAAGCGCCTGGCTCAGTCCTGCGCCTTGCTGAGCGGCTTTCTGTTCTTCTTCCTGCTGCCCCCTCTGCTCTTCTGTCACATGGAAGGCTGGAGCTACGAGGAAGGGTTTTACTTCTCCTTCATCACCCTGAGCACCATCGGCTTTGGCGACTACATCGTTGGTGAGTGACGGAGAGGGCCATGAAAGAAGCAGCCGCCAGCTCCAGAGAGCAGGCATCGGGGGGAGGAAGGTTCTCCTCAATCCTCCTCCCTCACGTTCAGACAAACTGTCCTAACCTCACAGTTTAGGAGATTTCACAACCGCCCTCCCTCACCTGCTCCCAAAATTTCCCGTATTTCATCCTCACCTGTTCTGCTCTGGCTGTGGTCTCAGGGGAAGTGGAGCAGAGAGCCTAGGTGTCTCGAGGTTTGACTGTAAGCTCACTGAGGGCAGGGGATGGGTCTGTTTATTGTTATATTGTACTCTCCCAAGTGCTTAGTAAAGTGTTTTGCACACAGTAAGCGTTCAATAAATACTGACTGATTGACTAGCTGGCTAACCCTGTAGCCTAACTGATCAATTGGGCTTATTGAGTGCTTAATTTGTATGCATATATAGCTTTAATTCTATTTGTTCTGACAATTTTGACACCTGCCTACATGTTTTGTTGTCTGTCTCCCCCTTCTAGACTGTGAGCCCGTTGTTGGTTAGGGACCATCTCTATTTGTTGCCGACTTGTACTTCCCAAGCGCGTAGTACAGTGCTCTGCACACAGTAAGCGCTCAATAAATATGAATGAAAGTGAATACTGTGTGCAGAGCAGTGTACTAAGTACTTGGGAGAGAGCAGTGCAACAAGAAACAGATTCATTCCCTGCCCCCAGTGAGCTTACAATCTAGAGGGGGAGACAGACATTAATATAAATAAGTAAATTATGGATATGTATGTAAGTGCTGTGGGGCTGGGAGGGGGAGATGAATGAAGGGAGCTAGTCAAGGTGATGCAGAAGGGAAAGGGAGAAGAGGAAAGGAGGGCTTAAGTCAGGGAAGGCCTCTTGGAGGAGATGTGCCTTCAGTAAGGCTTTGAAGGAGGGGAGAGTAATTTTGTCTGTTACATCTGAAGAGGGAGGGTGTTGCATGCAGGAAGTGGGCCAGAAGCCCATCTGTCATCCCCAGGGGCTTTCACAATCCTGTCTAGGTTTTCCATGCCTTGCGGGGAGGGAGAAGGGGGACAGAACAGACTCCTGGACTGTGATAAGGGACTGCTGCCTGGGAGGCTGATGGAAGGTGTATCTTCTATCACCTCAGATAGTAATAATGGCTGTTTTTGGCTGAGCACTTACTACATGCCAAGCACTGTACTAAGCACTGGGGTAGATCAATCAATCAATCAATTGTGTTTATTGAGCATTTACTGTGTGCAGAGCACTGTACTAAGCACTTGGGAAGTACAAGTTGGCAACATATAGAGACAGTCCCTACCCAACAGTGGGCTCACAGTCTAGAAGGGGGAGACAGAGAACAAAACCAAACATATTAACAAAATAAAATAAATAGAATAGATATGTACAAGTAAAATAAATAAATAGAGTAATAAATATGTACAAACATATATACATATATACAGGTGCTATGGGGAAGGGAAGGAGGGGAGATGAGGGGGATGTAGAGGGGGACGAGGGGGAGAGGAAGGAAGGGGCTCAGTCTGGGAAGGCCTCCTGGAGAAGGTGAGCTCTCAGTAGGGCCTTGAAGGGAGGAAGAGAGCTAGCTTGGCGGATGGGCACAGGGAGGGCATTCCAGGCCCGGGGGATGACGTGGGCCGGGGGTCGATGGCGGGACAGGCGAGAACGAGGTACGGTGAGGAGATTAGCGGCGGAGGAGCGGAGGGTGCGGGCTGGGCAGTAGGAGAGAAGGGAGGTGAGGTAGGAGGGGGCGAGGTGATGGACAGCCTTGAAGCCGAGGGTGAGGAGTTTCTGCCTGATGCGCAGATTGATTGGTAGCCACTGGAGATTTTTGAGGAGGGGAGTAACATGCCCAGAGCGTTTCTGGACAAAGACGATCCGGGCAGTGGCATGAAGTATGGATTGAAGTGGGGAGAGACACGAGGATGGGAGATCAGAGAGAAGGCTAATGCAGTAGACTAGACGGGATAGGATGAGAGCTTGAACGAGCAGGGTAGCGGTTTGGATGGAGAGGAGAGGGCGGATCTTGGCAATGTTGCGGAGCTGAGACCGGCAGGTTTTGGTGAAGGCTTGGATGTGAGGGGTGAACGAGAGAGCGGAGTCGAGGATGACACCAAGTTTGCAGGCTTGTGAGACGGGAAGGATGGTAGTGCCATCAACAGTGATGGGAAAGTCAGGGAGAGGGCAGGGTTTGGGAGGGAAGACAAGGAGTTCAGTCTTGGACATGTTGAGTTTTTGGTGGCAGGCAGACATCCAGATGGAGATGTCCTGAAGGCACGAGGAGATGGAGCCTGGAGGGAGGGGGAGAGAGCAGGGGCAGAGGTTTGGGTGTCATCAGCGTAGAGATGCAAGATAACCAGGTAGGACACAGTCCCTGTTCCACATAGGGCTCACGGTCTCAGGCAGGGCTGGGGGGGAGATCAGGTATTGCATCCCCATTTTACAGAGGAGAAAACTGAGAACGACTCTTTTCCCTGTGGGCAGGGAATGACTTGCCCTGGGTCACACAGCAGGTGAGTGGTGCAGCCAGGATTAGAACCCAGGCCTTCTGACACCCAGGATTATACTGTTTGTAGAATGGGTGAGCCAAAGGACCACACAGAAGCTTGGAAGAGGGAGGAAAGGAAGTCAGAATGTGTACCCGGCACTTTACCTCACCATTTTTTCATGGTATTTGTTAAGCACTTCCTATGTGCCAGACACCATACTAAGCTCTGGGTGGTTACGAGCTAATCAGATTGGACACAGACGCTGTCCCACATGGGGCTCACAGTCTTAATTCCATTATCAGAAGAGGAAACAGAAGTACAGAGAAGTTAAGTGATTTGTCCAAAGTCACGGAGTGGACAAGTGGTGGAGCAAGGATTAGAATCCAGGTCCTTCTGACTCCCCATCCTGAGCTCTGTCCACTAGGCCAAGACCCTGAGAAAGACAGATAACTGGACAAGAAATAAAGGCACCTTGTGGCCATTCCCATCCTACAAAGACTTGTTTTTAGCCACATTTTCTTGACGGAGTCAGAGTGTTTCTCCCCTTTTTCCAGAAGGAGAAACTGAGGCACAGACCAGAAGGAAGCTGAATCCTCATTCATCCCCCTCTACCCGGTGAGCCCCTGCTCCCCTCAGCCCCATCATGGCATAATGGATAGAGCCCAGGCCTGGGTGTCAGAAGGTTGTGTGTTCTAATCCTGCTCCATCACTTGTCTACTGTGTGACCTTGGGCAAGTCACTCCACTTCTCTGGATCTCAGTTACGTCATCTGCAAAATGGGGAATGAGACTATGGGCCCCACGTGAGACAAGGACGGTGACCAACCCGATTTGCTTGTATCCACCCCAGCACTTAGTACAGTGCCTGGCACAGAGTAAAGCGCTTAACAAATACCACGGTTATTTACCTGGGCACCCGAGGCCTCTATCCCACTAGACTCAACCAGAGACCGAGGCTGGTTTGGGGGTGAACTCGGCCCCTGTTCTCTTACCCCACCCACCTCTGCGACTTCCAATTGCATTTTCAGGCCAGCGGGGCCCTGAACCAGCTGCCTGCCACTTGTGATTTCTGCTGAAAAATAAAATAAAAAGGGAAGAAAGGTACCGTTCCCTCCACCCCACGCTCCGGGGAGAGCGCGAGACCCAAGCTGTGCCGAGGCGGGGAGCAATCCCCGGTGGTCTCCAGCTGGAAGCCGTGATTCTGTTTGGGGCTCAGGGCCGGAGACCGTAAACTAATAACCCCTAATCCCATCCCCGGCCCAGAAAGCCGCTCTGGGTTTCAAAGAGGACAGATCGGATTTGGGCTGCAGGGGTTGTGTTCCCTTTAGTTTTTGCGGAGACTTAGGGCTCCCAGGTGCTTTTGGAGTTACCGCCTGGATAATCACCCTCTATGAGACGGCGCTGAGATCAACTGGGGCCCAAAACCCATCATGGAAGGGCAGTTCAGTGGTGTTTGCTTGAGGGTGAGTGAGTCTGAGATGCCTCCTGGGTATCCATCAGTAGAAAAATCTTCAAAATAATTGGCAGCTTGCTCTCCCTCTCTTTTTTTTTTATGGTGTTTGTTAAGTTTTTGTTGTGGGTGTTTGGATGGTATTTGTTAAGCACTTGCTGTGCTTAAGCACAGGGGCAGATATAAACCAGTCAGGTTGGACACCGTCCCCGTCCCACATGGGGCTTAATCCCCATTTTACAGATGAGACACAGAGAAGTGCAGTGACTTGCCCAAGGTTACACAGCAGACAAGTGGCAGATCCAGGATTAGAACCCAGGTCCTTTTGACTCCATTTCTATGTAGGGGGCACTGTACTAAGCACTGAGGTAGATACAAGGTCATCAGATTGGACACAGGCCATGTCCCTCATGGGGTTCACAGTCTTAATCCCTATTTTACAGATGAGGTAACTGAGGCACAGAGAAGTGAAGTGACTTGTCCAAGGTCACACAGCATACAGGTGGCAGAGCGGGGATTAGAACCCAGGTCCTCTGACTCTCGGGGCCAGGCTCTTCCCACTAGGCCACGTTGCTTCCCTCAGCCCTCCTCCTTTTTGTCAAAGCCAAGAGGCTGGGGAACCCCAACATTTTTTTAGCGCTGTCATCTTGCTCATCACACTGCCAACTCACGCCACCCTCTTAGAAGATTTTCTCTGCCGTCTACTCCAGCACATGCAGATAAGCTTAGAACAGTGCTCCAGCGCTTAGAGCAGTGCTTTGCACATAGTAAGCGCTTCATAAATGCCATTATTATTATTATTATAAGCTTCTGACATACCTGGGTTCTAATCCCGGTTCTGCCACTTGTCCTCTGCGTGACTGTGGGCAAGTCATTTCACTTGTCTGGGCCTCTGTTCCCTCATCTGTAAAATGGGGATTGAGGTTGTAAGTTCCATGTGGAACATGGACTGAATCCAACCTGACAATTGTGTATCTACCCCCACACTTAGTACAGTACCTGGCACATAGTAAGCACTTAACAAATTGTCTCATCTTACACTGTCGAGTTTTCTCCGACCCATAGCGACGCCACGGACACATCTCTCCCAGAACACCCCGCTCTCCATCTGCAACCATTCTGGTTGTGTCTCCATAGAGTTTTCTTGGTAAAAATACAGAAGCGGTTTACCACTGCCTCCTTCCACGCAATAAACTCGAGTCTCCACGCTCGGCTCTCTCCCAAACCACTGCTGCCCAGCATGGGTGAGTTTGAATGAAGTGACTGAACGAATGAATGAATGAACAGTGCTTTGCACATAGTAAGTGCTTAATAAATGCCATTATTATTATTATTATTATATCTGTCATTTATCTATTTATATTAACGTCTCTCTCCCCCCCTAGAGCCAGGGAACGTGTCCATCAATTCTGTTATATTGTATTCTCCCAAGCCTTTAGTACAGTGCTCTGCACACAGTAAACACTCAATGAATATGATCGATTGATTGATCTTTCCCCTGCCAGGTTAGCAGCAGGTACCATGACCTATGATCCCGCTCCAGAATAATGCCCAGGAGAGCTTCCTGCCTATGACCCTCACCTGGGGATGGTTGTACATATTTATTACTCTATTTATTTACTTATTTATTTATTTTACTTGTACATTTCTATCCTATTTATTTTATTTTGTTGGTATGTTTGGTTCTGTTCTCTGTCTCCCCCTTTTAGACTGTGAGCCCACTGTTGGGTAGGGACTGTCTCTATGTGTTGCCAATTTGTACTTCCCAAGCGCTTAGTACAGTGCTCTGCACATAGTAAGTGCTCAATAAATACGATTGATTGATTGATTGATTGACTGGGGATGAGACCCGCTACTAGCCCTCCGGGAGGCCCCTAAGCCTCCTTCTCTTTAAATCAGAGAGACAGTTCTCCGAGAAGCCCTCATTCCCATGTCAAAGGTCGAAAGGGGCAGCAGTCGTGTCATCCTGGGCTTTCTCTTCTTGCAGGGATGAACCCGGAGCGAGAATACCCCATCTGGTATAAGAATGTGGTGTCTCTCTGGATCCTCTTCGGCATGGCCTGGCTGTCGTTGGTCATCAATCTCTGCATTCACCGGCTGGCCGGCTCGGGGGCTTCCTGCTTGACCTGTGGCGGGAGGCGGGGCCCGAGGAGGGGCAAGATGGGGCTGACCGAGCCCCCCGGGTCCAGTGTCTCCCACAGAGTCTCACAGACGCCGGAGGCCGAGGCGAGCAGAGAGGAGAAGTGTTGAGCAGGTGGGAAGAGGAAGAGAAAGTCGGCCAAGTCAACGGAAAGGCAAGCAGGACTCCCCTGGCTTGATCCTCATTCATTCGTTCATTCAGATGTATTTATTGAGCGCTTACTGTGTGCAGAGCACTGTACTTAGTGCTTGGAAAAGTATGAAATCACAACCGATACATTCCCTGACCACATGAGCTTACAGTCATTTTGAGGGGGAGGTCTCTCTGCCGGCCCCCCTCTTATGGGGCCGGGGGGGGTGATCGAGAGACCCCTCCCCAACACCCGCCCTCCCTCCCTCCTCTATCCCCACTCTCTCCACTTTCTCTGTTGACCCAGGGAAAGAGTCCAGTCAGGAGGCCTGGGTTCTGATCCTTGTTTGGCCTGGTGAATGTGCCCGCTTGCCCGCCTATTCACTCTATTTCCCCTCTGTGTGCCCCAGCAGGAACGTGACTGGCGGAAGCAATTCATTCATTCATTCAGTTGTATTTATTGAACGCTTACTGTGTGCAGAACACTGTACTAAACACTTGGGAGACTACAACTCAGTAGAGTTGGTAGACAGAATCCCTGCCCCCAAGGAGCTTGCAATCTAATGAGGTCAGGAATTCCCCAAAGGCAGGGGATTGGATGAAATGACCTGGTGGGGGCCCTTCAATCCCTATTCCTTTTTGAAGGTGGACTAGATCACACTGTCCCTGAAAATGGCAGCTAGGATCAGGTTCTGACTCTACCTTATGCCTTAAAAAAATCACCTTCTGTTCCATCTTTAGCATCAGAAAAGCAGTGTGGCCTAATGGATAGAGGACAAGTCTGGGAGTCACAGAGGACCTGGGTTCTAATACTGGCTCTGCCACTTGTCTGCTGTGTGACCTTGGGCAAGCCACTTAACAGCTGTGTGCCTCAGTTACCTCATCTGTAAAATGGCGATTAAGACTGTGAACCCCATGTGGGATGGGGACTGGTTCCAACCTGATTAGCTTGAACGTACTCCAGCGGTTCGTACAGTGCCTGGCACGTAGTAAGGTCTTAACAAATATCATAAAAAAAATATATTGTGGACCTGGTCACCAATAAGGTTTAGACTTCAGAACTACGATTTATCAACTGATTGATTAATTTACTGATTGATTAGATTCAGGGAGGCCAACAATGAACGATTCAAGACAAGGGGGCATCCATTGTTTTTCATCTCCAGGGACAAAGTTTCCACATCCTCCCTTAATCACTAATTCCAGGGCTGGACTCCTGGGGAGTCAGAAATCCAGTTCAATCATTCTACTTTCAACCTCCCTCTCTTCTCTAACCGTTCACGTGACGCGGAAGGGAACAGGTTGACCTACATGGTCCCTACGCTTCAGGAGTTCCAAGTTTCAACAGACAAACCTGATGCCAACAGACACATCGGGGAACAGACCGAATCCCATTCGGCCAGGCCAAATGTCCAGAGTGTGGATTACCTTTACTCCTTTGCTCCTCCTCTCCCTGCTTTCCTCCTTAAGGGTCATTTCCTTCATCAGCAGCAGGTTTCCAAGGGAAGAACTGGATAGGGAGAGAAGGGGAAACACATCTGGAAGATGAAGCGATTGACTGCAATAAGGTTTTTGGATTACCTGTAGACTTCATTTATCCAGACTCTCTCTATAAGCAAGGTTATTGAAAGCTGGAATTCCAATGGAAAGACTGTGGAGGTAAGTGTCAGGAGACCTAGGTTCTAGTCTTGGCCCCTCTATTCATCTGCTGCATGATTTTAAAGCAGGCCACTCTCGCTGTGCCTCAGTTTCTCCTCCTCACATCGCAGCTCAAAAAGATGTTGTAAAGACATTTGACATCCCTGATGTGAAAGCTCACTGGATTTTAAAAGTCATTTTATAAAATCATTTATAGCATCAACATTAATACAACACTAGCTAAAAATAACAAAATTAGCACTTGCATCAGAACTAGCTCTGGTATTCGGGCCTAGGCTGTGGCCTCATATTTCCTCTCCAGATATTTTATATTTAGTGGTATTCGTTAAGTGTTTACAACGTGCCAGGCTTTGTACTAAGCGCTGGGGTAGATACACGGTAATCAGGTTGGACACAGTCCAGGTCCCTCCTGAGGCTCACAGTCTTAATTGCCATTTCACAGATGAGGAAACGGAGTCATAGAGAAGTTAAGTGACTTGCCCAAGGTCACAAAGCCGACAAGTGGCTGAGCTGGGATTAGAACCCAGGCCCCTGTCTCTCAGACTCATGCTCTTTCCTCTAGACCACATCACTTCTTTGTCGAGTTGGGTTTCTCTAGACTGTAAGCATCCCCTCTAGAATGTAAACTCATGGACAGGAAACTTGTCTGCCACCTCTGTTATACTGCCCACTCCCAAGCGCTCTGTACAGTGCTCTGCACACAGTAAGCACTCAATAAATATTTATTGTTTTAATAAGTACAATAATTGGTTGGTTGGGGCTGGAGTTGATCGGGGTTGGTTGGTTGATGGGTTGTTTGGGGCTGAAGAAGGGAGAGAGATATCGACAGGAAGGGGAGGTCGTTTGGGGCTTAGGAAGGGAAGAAACAGACAGGAGCAAAGGTTTGCCTGAAGAACCAGAGGCAGAGGGGAAGAGAAGAGGGAGTGAGAGATATTGACCCAGCCTGGGCTCACCAATAATACGTGGACGTCCGCTCCACTGCCCCGCCATGGACCCCCATTTGAGTCCGGGCCAGAAACCCAAACAGCCTGTGTCGGGGTTCAAGTTCTAACTTGCTGCCTCTTTCCTTCCCACCAGTGATCGGAGAGTCAATGGTTCAAGTTTGAGCGGTGGGGTTCGGTGGGATGGGAGGTGTGGGGGACAGAAACCGCTACACCAAGCAAGGGATAGGTGATCCCGGGTCAGAGCTCAGGAGGGTGTGCCCCAGAGAAACGGCGCTGATTAATCAGTCATTGCCGGAGGGGCCCACGACCAATGAAAATAATTGTTCTGACCCAAACAACCCTGTGTGGAGAGTAAGGACTGGGATGGGTGAACTCGGGTTGAGCTCAAAATGCAGCTTTGTTTTTATTCATTTATTCCATCATATTTATTCAGCGCTTACTGTGTGCAATTCACCGTACTAAGAGTTTGGGAGAGTACAATATAACAATAAATAGACACATTCCGTGCCCACAGTGAGCTTACAGACAGAGAAATCCCAGCTTTGGGAACAGAAAGCAAATAATAATAATAATAATAATGGCATTTATTAAGCACTTACTATGTGCAAAGCACTGTTCTAAGCACTAGGGAGGTTACAACATGATCAGGTTGCTCCACGGGGGGGGCTCACAGTCTTAATCCCCATTTTACAGATGAGGTAACTGAGGCACAGAGAAGTTAAGTGACTTGCCCAAAGTCACACAGCTGACAATTGGCGGAGTCAGGATTTGAACCCATAACCTCCGATTCCAAAGCCTGTGCTCTTTCCACTGAGCCATGATGAGCCAACCTTAACGATCCCTTAAATTGCAACCTTCTATCTACTTCAGTGCTTAGAACAATGCTTGGCACACAGTAAGTGCTTAACAAATGCACTAATTATTAGAATATCTTTTACTTTTATTGCACTCTCCCAAGCTCTTAGAAGAGTGCTCTGCTCCAAGGGGCTCAATAAATAAATACTGTTGATTGATAAATGGGAGGAAAACCAGCTGTACCCATTGTTCGGTGGATATGTGCCACTAACCTTGGCAAATTCCATGTCTGGCAATGTGGGTGATGGAGAGGGGGAAAATGGAGGGAGAAAGGGGTGCGGTTAATGAAAAACAAGGAATAAGGCCTAACAGGGAAGGTGGCTAGGGTCCCCGTTGGAGTTTAGGGGAGGCAGGCTCGGGGCCTGTCTGGATGATGGGCGGTGGGGAGAGATGGTCCTAAGGACCTGGGAAAGAGGCATTGTTGCACACTATGGAAACTTCCAGGCCTGGAAGTAAAAAAACCTGGGTTCTAATCTCAGGTCTGCCCCTTGCCTGCAGTGTGATTTTGAGCAAGTCACTTCACTTCTCTGAGCCTCAGTTCCCTCGTCTGCAAAATGGGGATTGAGACAATGAGCCCTATGTGAGATAGGGACTGTGTCCAACCCGATTATCTTGTATCCACTCCATCATGTAGAATGGGGTTTCTCACATAGTAAGCACTTATAATAGTAATAATAATGATGGCATTTATTAAGTGCTTACTATATGCAAAGCACTTTTCTAAGCTCTGGGGAGGTTAGAAGGTGATAAGGTTGTCCCACAGGGGGCTCACAGTCTTAATCCCCATTTTACAGATGAGGGAACTGAGGCACAGAGAAGTTAAGTGACTTGCCCAAAGTCACACAGCTGACAATTGGTGGAGCCGGGATTTGAACCCATGGCCTCTGACTCCAAAGCCCTTGCTCTTTCCACTGAGCCATGCTGCTTCTCTAAACCATCAAATGCCATAATTATCAAATACTATAATTATTATCATTGTCCTCTCCCACGTGCCTGCATGTAGTAAGCGCCCAATATACACCACTGATTGGTTGATGGACTGGTGACGGATTGACTAGCTGTCTAATGGCTACCCAAGCCCAGGAGTTCAGAGCCCTGAATCAAGCCCTGGCAGGAAGGGAGGGAAAAATGAAGCTGGTCTATGTCTCCCCAAGGTCACCACATCCATTGTGACCCCAGGCTTGATTCTGGCGAGCCTCTGGCTCATTGGCTGCCAAACCTGTCAGTCGTCAGGGCCTGGAGGAGGTAGGGTGGTGGGGAATCCTGCTGCGGCTTTAACAGAAGAGAGAGAAAAAGAGAGGACCCTTTCTCCAAAGGAAGAAAAATGACCAATTGCTTTCAGAGATGGGCGATGGGGAGAGACAGTGGGGGGAGGAGAGGGGAATAAAGACAAGCAGAGGGAGAGAGAGGGGGAGAAAGGCAGCCAGAGAGAGAGAGTCAGAGGGAGAGAGACAGAGGAGACAGAATCAGAGGGAGAGAAACAGACAGAGGGAGAGTCAGATGGAGAGAGAGACAGGGGGAGAGGGGAAGGGTAGGGGGGAGGAAGCAGCCAAAGGGAGAGGGAGAGAGAGAGGGAGAGAGAGCCAGAGGGAGAGACAGAAGGGGAGTGAGAGCTAGAGGGAGAGAGAGGAAAGAGACAGAGGAAGAGAGCAGGGGAGAGACAGACAGAAGGAGAGAGAGATGGGGGTGGGGGTGGGGGGGAGGGTGAAGAGGGGAAGTGACAGAGGGAGAAAATAGCCTCATCAGCACATCCTGAGAGGAGGAGGAAGAAGAAAGGAGGAGGGAAGGAGGAGAAGAGGAGGGCTTTGGTCAATGTTTTCCTGGAGCCGGTGGTCAGCGTCCTGATCCTCTCAGCCCAGAGCCAAAACCAGATGCAGGTTGATGCCAGCTCTGGGCTTCGCAGCTCCAGGAGCATGGGGAGTCCGTGGGGCAGGGCTACACTGTCCTCAAGTCCCACCGTCATGTGAGGCCCACTTTGGCCTCCTTCCCATTCTTCCTACTGCCTGGACCCAGCTCCAGGCGGAGACAGTGCCGTTGCTGCTGGAGAGGGAAGAGAGAAGGGAATCGGCTGAATTGTAAGGTCCTCGAGGGCGGGAATTGTGTCAAGCCAGTCAGTCAATCATATTTATTGAGCACTGACTGTATGCAGAGCACTGCACTAAATGCTTGGGACCGTGCAATATAAGAATATAGCAGACACATTTGGTGTCTTCTAATCATGGTATTCTCACAAGCACTTAGTACAGTGTTCTGTACACAGTAATCACTTAATAAATGCCACTGATAGATTTATTTATTGATTGGCCTCTCTTTCCTCAGAGGGATGAGTTTTTTTATGGTTTTTGTTAAGGCTTACTATATTCCCGGCACTGTAGCAAGCACTGGATTAGCTACAAAATAATCAGGTTGGACACGGTTCCTGTCCCTTGTGGGACTCCCAGTCTAAATCCCTATTTTTACAGATGAGGTAACTGAGGCCCAGAGAATTGAAGTGACTTTGCCCAAGCTTACACAACAGACAAGTGGCAGTCAGGATTAGAACTCAGGTCCTTCTGATTCCCAGACCCAGGCTCTTTCCACTAGGCCATGCTGCTTATAATTGAGGAAATAGTCAGCCCATCTAATTGTAATTATTGAGCACTTACTGTGTACAGAGCACTGTTACTAAACACTTGGGAAAATACAATGTAATAAGTGGCAGAGAGAAGGAGAAGGGGCAGAAAAGGACATTAAGATCCTGGAATGGGTGGCAGAGAGATCCTTCCTTGGGGATCTTCAGAAGTAGCTAGACCCTGGCCAGGCTAGGGTGTAGCCTGGCGAGAAGACGGGGGAGGCCGACATGACCTTTGAACTTTCCTGCCAGCCCTGCAATTATGCTGTGAGAAGCAGCGTGGCCTAGGGGATAGAGCCCAGATCCTTCATTCATTGTCAATCGTATTTATTGAGAGCTTAATGTGTGCAAAGCATTGTACTAAGTGCTTGGAAAGTACCATTTGGCAACAAATAGAGACAATCTCTACCCAACAATGGGCTCACAGTCAAGGAGTCATAAGGACCCAGGTTTTAAACCCGGCTCTGCCACTTGTCTGCTGTGTGACCTTGGACAAGTCACTTAACTTCTCTGTCCCTCAGTTATCTATAAAATGGGGATTAAGACTGTGAGCCTCACGCGGGACATGAACTGCATCCCAGTTAATTAGCTTGTATCTACCCCAGCCTTTAGTATAACACCTGGAACATAGTAAGCACTTGAGAAATTCTGTTAAAAAAAAAAATTGTGAATGTACCACTTTGCCTTCCCATCTTCTCAAGCAGAAAGATTCCCCCTCCCACCATAGAATTTCTCTCTGAGCTGGCCTCTCCCAATGCCACCCCGCACCCCGTCACAGCCCCCCATCATAATGCAAGCTCATCTTCTGGTCCCCCCACCCCATCACAGCCCCCCATCATAATGCAAGCTCATCTTCTGGTTCCTCCTTCCCCCCTTTCCAGCATTCCCTGCTGCTGAGCTCATGGGCTGGGTTGGGATGCAATCTCGGCTAGGCAATCAAAAACCTCTAGTAAACAGATTTACCAACCTCCAATTAGCTTTATGGGGTTATAAACATCTTCTCAGGGAAGACAGTTGAGTAATCCTGCACAATTTATGTCTCCGGGACACCCGCCAGGATAGGAGGATTAGGGAGTAAAAGTTAATATTATTGTTGTTGTTTTCATTGTTATCATTATTGTTTTTATTATAAATAATGATAATGATTTCTCCTGGAGGTCCCTTCCAGTTTAGGCTTCTCTGGGCTCCATCCCTGCTCCAACCCCACTGCTGATTCCCAAGGCCACTGCTTTGGGAATCAGCAGTGGGGCTGATGCAGGGATGGAGAGATCTGTGCTGTAGACCAGCCCCAGGCAGTGTATTGTTCTGTCCCAAGCGCTTAGTACAGTGCTCTGCACACAGTAAGCGCTTAATAAATATGATTGAACGAATGAAGGAAGAAAGAGCTTCAGGTGAGAGTGGGGGCTGGGGCCAGGAGGTGATGTTTCTTATTTGTTAAGTGCTTTAACAAATAAGTTCTATTTGCCAGGCACTCTACTAAGTGCTGGAGTAGGGGAGACAGGAGTAGTCTGGTCCTTAATAATGATGATATTTGTTAAGCACCTATAATGTGACAAGCAATGTTCTAAGCTCTGGGGTAGATACAAGCAAGTCAGGTTGGACACAGTCCATGTCCCATGTGGGGCTCACCATCGTTAATCCCCATTTTACAGATGAAGTAACTGAGGCACAAAGAAGTGAAGTGACTTTCCCAAGGTCACATGGCAGACAAGTGATAGAGTCGGGATTAGAACCCAGATCCTTCCGAATCCCAGGCCTGTGCTCTCTCTACTAGAGCCACGCTTCTTCTCCAAGGGAAGGAGGGAGCCAGATGAGCCCTCTCCTTCCCCCCACCCCAAGCCTACCAGAGATCTATAGAGAATATAATCACACTCTTCCTCCCTGGGTTCCCAGGCTCCACCCTAGCAGAGTATGGGGTGGAATCATTTTCCTCCATGCTGAACACTGGGACCAAGATAGGATAATCAAATCAAACACAGCCCGTCCCAAAAAGACTCACAGTCTAAGTGGGAGAGAGCTCAGAATTGCCATTTTTCAAAAGCACAAACCAAGACGCTGAGAAGATAAGTGACTTGCCCCAGTGATTAGAACCCAAGTCTCCTGACTTCCAGCCCCACGCTCTTTCCGCTAGGCAACATCCTTCAGATTTGGCTCAAGCCAACCCTCTAGCCGGTATGCCCGCTGTGGGCAGGGACTGTCTCTCTATATAGCTGCATTGCACTTTCCATGCACTTAGCACAGTACTCTGCACACAGTAAGTGCTCAATAAATACGATTGAATGAATGAATGAACCCAAAGCCCACCTGGAACCACAGATGGGGACTCCTACTTAGAGTCAGGAGTCGGTGTCTGAATCAGAGGGAACCACCAGGAAGCCTTTCTCCATCTCCTCATTCCCCAGGAAAACTCAAATTAAGTGAACACATCACATCTCCTTCCCCATTCCTCTCTCCACCCTCCTACTTGCTTCCTCTTCCTCCTCCTCCTCCCTCTTCCTCCTCTTCTGCTCTCCTTCCTCCAGGAGCCGTCAGGCGTCTTACTCATAGGGCAGGGATAGGAAGGAGGACGTAGGTGGGGAGGGGTAGTGTGTGGAATCCAAGCAGGAGCTTGGAGCTATAGAAACACTGGGGAGGAGGGATGACAAGTGCAACTTGAGAGTGGGGCCTGGTGTCATTGCTGTGAGTCCTGAGATACCGCTGTTCAGCACAGGGCCCGAGCACTGGGGTTACTGTCAGGATGATGTCAACACCTCCTCAGTGTTTCCCCACTCCTCAAGAAACTCCAGTAGTTGCCCAGTCACCTCTGCATCAACCAGAGCCTCATCATTGGCACTCAGTCACCTCACCCTCTCCTACCTCACCTCGCTACCCTCCTCCTACAACCCAGCCCTCACACTTTGCTTCTCTCCTTCTCATTGTACCTCCATCTCTCCTCACTGCCAACTTCTTGCCCATGTCCTGCCTCTGGCCTGTAATGCCCTCCCTCCACGTAGCCGACAGACAGTGACTCTCCCCCGCCTTCAAAGCCTTATTGAAGGCCCATCTCCTCCAAGAGGCCTTCCCTGACTAAGCCCTCCTTTCCCTTTCTCTCACCCCCTTCTGTGTCTCCCTGACTTGCTCTCTTCATTCATCACCCCTTCCCAGCCCCTCAGCACTTATGTACATAACTGTCATTTATTTATTTCTGTCAACGTCGGTCTCCCCCTCTAGACTGTAAGCTCATTGTGGGCAGGGAATATTTATTGTTATATTGTACTCTTCCAAGGGCTTAGTACAGTGCTCTGCCCACAGTAATTGCTCAATAAATAAAATTGATTGACTGACTGCCCAAAACAAGCTTACAGTCTAGTATTATTATCGTCATTATCAACATAATCGTCGTCGTTATCCTCACCGCCATTTGAGACCTCTTGATCAGCATGTTCACAGCTATGCTTTTAAGCCGGGGGTCTAGGAGACCTGGCTTCTAATCCTGGCTCCGCCACTTGTCCTCTGTTTGTTCTCAGATCTAGACTTTAAACTCATCGTGGACAGGCCCGTCTGTTGCATTATCCTCTCCCAAGCATTTAGTACAGAGCTCTGCACACGGTCAGTGCTCAATAAATATCGTTGATTGATTAATCTCAGGCCCGTCACAATTTATTATGCTTCAGTCAAGGAACTGGTAATCTAGAGTGGGATTTTGACTCGTTGCATTTTACAGAAGAGAAAATAGAGTACCGGGGATCACCTCCCAACCAAGAAAGGCAGTGTTGCCTAGTGGAAAGCGTGTGGACCTTAGGAGTTTGAGTCCCCCAGGTTCTAATCCCAGTTCTGCCCCTTGCCTGCTGTGTGACCAGGGGCAAGTCACTTCACTTCTCTCTGCCTTAGTTCCCTCACCAGCAAAGGGAAGATTTAATCCTCCTACTTAGCCTGGGAGCCCCATATGGGATCTGGTGACTCATATCTGTCCCAGCGCTTATTCCAGCGCTTGGCACATAGTAACCACTTACAAAATGCCACAGATAGGAAGAAACCAAACTGGGACTTGGAACTAGAACGGTGGCATCCCTTCCCCTCTCCCCCACCTCCCTCTCCAGGTCACGTAGCCCTCCTGGTTGCTGACCCAAACCAGAAAACAAAACCTGGACAGCCCTGAGGTGGGCAAAGAAGAATGGAGCAGAGCCAGCCGATGGGAAGCTAGAGGCCTAGCACTGCTGTAAATTGTCCACATACTTTGGGGTTATCTGACCATACTCTGCATTCCCCAGGGCGGTTGGAGGGAGGGTGGGTTGCTTCTTTTTTCAGATTGCAGCAAGAAAAATGGGCAATACGGGCTTGTCTTTTCATTCATTCATTCAATCATATTTGTTGAGGGCTTGCTGTGTACAGAGCACAGTCCTAAGAGCTTGTCCCAACTCCCTCCTCCTGCACTCCACGAAACTTCTCTGAGACTCTCTGAGAATGCTGGCTGATCCCGTATCCAGTTCACAGCCCTCCTAGTCCAGAGGGCTCAGCTTTATTCATTCACTTCATTCGTTCAGTCGTATTTATCGGGTGCTTACTGTGTGCAGAGCACTGGACTAAGCGCTTGGGAGAGTTTGCCCACAGTGAACTTACAGTCTAGAAGGATACAACACAATACAGCACTGCACTGAGCACTTGGGAATGTATAATAAAGTAGGCATGATTCCCATCCTCAAGGAGTTTTCCAGGGAGCAGTTTGACCTAGTGGAAAGAGCACAGGACTGGGAATTTTAAGCTGGGGGCTAGGAGTCTTAAAGTCTTTAAAGTCTTAAAGACCACAGACACCTGGTTTCTAATCATGGTTCTGCCACTTTTTTTAATAATGGCATTTATTAAGCGCTTACTATGTGCAAAGCACTGTTCTAAGCGCTGGGGAGGTTACAAGGTAATCAGATTGTCCCACGGGGGGCTCACAGTCTTCATCCCCATTTTACAGATGAGGTAACTGAGGCCCAGAGAAGTGAAGTGACTTGCCCAAAGTCACACAGCTGACAAGTGGCGGAGCCAGGATTTGAACCCATGACCTTTGACTCCAAAGCCCGGGCTCTTTTCCACTGAGCCACGCTGCTTCACTTGCCTGCTGTGTTACCTGGGGCAAGTCACTCCACATCTTTGTGCCTCAGTTTTCTCATCTTTAAAATGGGGTTTCAGTACCTGGTCTCCCCTCTACTTAGACTGTGAGCCCCATGTAACCCAGGACCTGATTATTTTGCATCTACCCAAACACACGGAATAAGCATTTGACAATTATTGTTAATTGTTATTGTACTGTTATTATTATGAATTTATTTCATGGTATTTGTTAAGCATTTACTACGTGCCAGATACTGTTCCTCAGAGCTGGGGTAGATACAAGCTAATCTGGTCGGACGCAGTCCCTATCCCACATGGGACTCACAGTATTAATCCCCATTTTACAGAAGAGGTAACTGAGGCACAAAGAGTAAGTGATTTGCCCAAGGTCACACAGCAGACGAGTGGTGGAGCAGGGATTAGAACCCACATCCTCCGACTCCCAGGCCAGTGGTATATCTGCTAGGGCACACTGCCGCTTAGTAATAACAACTACATTGTTCGTTAAGTGCTTACTGTGTGCCAAGCACTGTGCTAGCTTCACTATAATCAGATCACTGTGAATTTGTCTACCTATTCCATTGTACTTTCCAAAGCGCTTAGTATAGTGCACTGTCTATTGTCAGCTCTCAATAAATACCGTTGCTTAATTGAGAAAACTGGAAGAACTCCTCTTTCTACCCACCCGCTCTCCCCACTCTCTTTTCCAACCCTATTCAAAGCCGCTTCTTCTTGCAAGTTTTCCTCGACTGGAAAGAAGCATGGCCTAGTGGGAAGCACATCAGCCTCAGAGTCGGAGGATCTGGGTTCTAATCCCACCTCTCCCATTTCCCCGTTGCCTGACCTTGGGAAGTCACTTTTTTTAAGCGCTTATTATTTGTCAAGCACTGATCTAAGTGTTGGGGTAGATGAAAGATAATCAGGTTGGGCACAGTCCCTGTTCCACATTGGGCTCACTGTCTAAGTGGGAGAGGGGAGGAATTAATCCCCATTTTACAGAAGAGGAAACCGAGGCATGGAGAAGTGAAGTGACTTGTCCAAAGTCACACAGCAGATAAGTGGCCGAGCCGAAGTTAGAACCCAGGTCCTCTGACTCTCAGGCTCATGCACGTTCCACTAGGCCATGTTGCTACCCCAGCTTCTCTAACTTAGCTTCTCTAGTCCTCAGTTTCCTCATCTATAAAATGGGGATGCAAGACCCTCTCTCCCTCTTGCTTAGATTGTGAGCCTCGTGTGGGCAGGGACTGTACCCGACCTAATGAACTTGTATCTATCACAGTTCTTGACACATAATAAGCACTTAACACATGCCATAATTATTATTATTATCTAATAATCCCCGCTTTCCTAACTCTTCCCACTCTCAACTCATTCTTGTGAATTCTGCTATCTCTATGGACCTAGGAATTTTCTGGGTGAGTCCTATTTCCCGGCCCCGCTGCTTCCAACATCAATCAGATTGGGGGTTTCTGAGGGCAGTGTTCAAGACTAGGGGTTATGACCTAAATAATAATAATAATGAGGGCATTTATTAAGCGCTTCTACATGCAAAGCACTATTCTAAGTGCTGGGGAGGTTACAAGGTGATCAGGTTGTCCCATGGGGGGCTCACCGTCTTAATCCCCGTTTGACAGATGAGGTAACTGAGGCCCAGAGAAGTTAAGTGACTTGCCCAAGGTCACACAGCTGGCAATTGGCGGAGCTAGGATTTGAACCCATGACCTCTGACTCCAAAGCCCGGGCTTTTTCCACTGAGCCACCAGGCACTTGGTAATGGTTTGTGCTGTGCTGGGAGCTCAGTAAATCATTCATTCATTCATTTGATTGTATTTATTGAGTGCTTATTGTGGGCAGAGCCCGGTTGGTGACTTGAGTAGCAGATTGGACTGTCAGTTAAGCAGCCCTCCTGGGAGACCAGGGTTTGTGAGGTCCAAGGGATGAGTAGTGGTCAAACAGCATGGCCTATAGGTTAAAGCATGAGCCTTGGGGGCAGAAGGACCTGGGTTCTAATCCCACCTCTGTCGCTTGTCTGCTGTGTGACCTTAGGCAAGTCACTTCACTTCTCTGGGCCTCAGTTACCTCATCTGTAAAATGGAGTTGAAGACTGTGAGGGGGATGTGGACTGTGTCCAACCTAACTAGCTCGTATCTATCCCAGTGCTTAGAACAGTGCCTGGAACATAGTAAAAACAGATACCATTAAAAAAAAGTAATGAGTAAGCCTGCAGGGTATACGGTTTTTGAGGGACCGTGGAACACCATATGTGCAGTTCATGGAAAAAAAACACAAGACATCAGTCAAAACAGCATTTATGCAACCAGGCTTAATTTTAGAAATCATCCGTGCTCTGTCTGGTGGTTAGCTGGCACCTCAAACACACTGCCCATAAAGACTCCAGCAAGACAGAACAGAGGCTTGAGATTGTAAAGGTCCTTTTATTCACCCCAAAGCTCCTTGATCCAGATAGCATCACATAGCTGTTCACCCCAGTGTTCCCCAATCCAGACAGGGCCACTTGGGAAAGAGCTATGGTCTGGGTTGTATCTACCCCAACACTTAGAACAGTGCCTGACATAGAGTAAGCGCTTAACACAGACCATTGTATATTATTATACAATTATACACAACTATACAATATTACACAATTATACACACAATTATATATTATTATTTCCACTAGGCCACGCTGCTTCTCTTCCTCCCCATCTTCTTCTCTTACCTTTGTTTCCTCTCTGCTCTGAAGGGACTAGCTAACTGGAAGCTTGGCTAGAAAGGGCTTTAGCTGCTTGGAGTGTTTCTGGGAAGGTGACTCCCAGGAAAACTCAGCTACTGCCCAGAAATGTCATCCTCAAAGCCTGGGGTCCGTGACTGAGGAGAGAAGGGGCTGGGGATGGGGAAGGGACGAGGGCCACTGCCAACACAGAAGCTCCGGGTCCACTGTGGGAAGCCAGGTCAAAGGGCAGGATTCAACAAGGAGAGAATGGAAAATATCCGAGTTCCATTTGCCATCCATCCTGACAACTGAGTAACCTTTCCCCCTTGTTCCGTCACTCCTTCCTGTGGAGGGTCTCTGCTTCATCATCAACATCATCATCATCATCATAGCATACATTCTGTGTCAAGCACTGTTCTGGGCGCTGGGGTAGATACAAGATAACCAGGTTGGAGAAAGTCCCTGACCCACTTGGGGCTGACAGTCTTAATCCCCATTTTATAGATGATGGAACTGAGGCGCAGAGAATCCAAGTGACTTGCCCAAGGCCACACAGCAGACAAGTGGAGCCTTGCCTGGCCTCACCCTCCCATTCCAATCCCCTTGAGTTGTATTTATGTACAGATCCACCACGTGTCAGCTGTATGACCTTGGGCAAGTCACCTCACTTCTCTGGGCCTCAGTTACCTCATCTGTAAAATGGGGATTAAGACTGTGAGCCTTAAGTGGGACAGGGACTTTCTCCAACCCCTATTTGCTTGTATCCAACCCGGTGCTTAGTACAGTACCTGGCACGTAATAGGCAAGTAACAAAAAACACAATTAATTAATGAACTCTCCCAAGTGCTTAGTACAGTGCTCTGCACACAGTAAGTGGTCTATAAATCTGATCATTCAGTTGATTGATGAGTTGATTGGTTAAACTATGGGTAAGCATACCTCTCTCTCATCACCTCTCCTTCCTTGCAACTCAGCCCAACTTCAAACCTGCCCTTTATCCTCCCCAATGTCTCCCTCACTCCATCTTCCCTTCCCGTAGTCCCTCCTCGGATAACTTTCTGAGCCTCCCTGCTTCCCCCCCAGCCAACATTCCCCAAACACGGGTAAATGTGTCCGTGCTTGCCGGGTCAACC
This sequence comes from Tachyglossus aculeatus, assembly GCF_015852505.1. NCBI lineage: Eukaryota > Metazoa > Chordata > Mammalia > Monotremata > Tachyglossidae > Tachyglossus > Tachyglossus aculeatus. The sequence goes on along the minus strand of NC_052084.1, from coordinate 17,885,969 downwards.
GGTTATGAGCCCTTGCATCGACGTGGCAAAATCTGGGTGCATTTCAACTTCCCAGAGCTCACCCATCCTCACGGATGATGGGCAAACCTGTTTCCCTGGAACCAGGCTTTCTCTTCTCCCTCCTCCCCTCCTTCCTGCCCCTCGGCCATTTCATTTCAGCAACAGCAGCAGAGGGAGAGAAAGTCAAATCAGGCCCTGTGGCTTTTCCCTGGAAGAGAGAAGGAGAGGAGGAGGAGGAGGGGGATGAGGATGAAGGGAAGGGCTGAGTGGAGTTACATTAGCAGGGGACTTTCTCTAAAATGGGCTCCTCTTGCCCTCCCCTAACCAGAAGTGACTGGGCTCAATGCCTGTTACCTGGGGCTACTTCCTCTCCCTGGAAGGAGAGGAGGCTGGGAGAACTTGCTTGGCTCTTGTCACCTTGTGTCCCGGGTGTTAAACTTCCTCCACTTTGCCCTCAGCCCTTCCCTCAGGGCTAGCGGCATCCCCTCCCCCTGTGCCCACAAGCCAGACCGTTTTTCTCCCAGCCAGCAGCGTCCAGGTCCAGGGACAGGCCCATCTGGCCAGTCAGTCATTGGTATTTATTGAGCGCTTACTGTGTGAAGAGCACTGTACTAAGCACTTGAGCGAGTACAACAGAACAGAGTTGGTAGACACATTCTCTGCTCACAAAGAGCTTACAGTCTGCAGTCTGAGCTCTTCCTCCTCTGAGGCAATCCTCACTCACTTCACTTCTCTGAGCCTCAGTTACCTCAGCTGTAAAATGGACTTTAAGACTGTGAGCCCCACGTGGGACAGGGACTGTGTCTAACACAACTGGCTTCTGTCTACCCCAGCGCTTAGAACAGTGCCTGGCACATAGTAAGTGCTTAACAAATACCACAATTATTATTATTATTAAGTCACTCATAATTCTCCCATTTCCCATTCGCCGCTCCTATCTTTTCCCCTCCATGGAACTTACACGCCTTTCTGCTTCTTTTCTTTCTTTTTTAGTGGTATTTTTTTAAGCCTATGTGTCAAACACCGTTCTATGCACTGGGGCAGACCCAAGTCAACCAGGTTGGATACTGTCCCTGTCCCACGGGAGGCTCATACTCTAAGTAGAACTGAAGCTCAATCTTCCAGGGGTGGTGGCCTTGTTCATTTCCCTATCAAACCCAGGCTTTGAGCCACTTTGGAGTCACCACGTGGTTAGTACAGTGCTCTGCACACAGTAAGCGCTCAATAAATACAATTGATTGACCTACCCATCCATGTTCCCCAACTTTCTCATGCTGCGCTCACTGACTTTGTTTCTCTGACATTGCCCAGCTGGCTTTGTCCCATTTGACCGATGGGGAAACTGGAAGTGGGCCACGGGGTGACAGGAGCAGCGTGGCTTCCTGGATAGACTACGAGCCCGAAGGACCTGAGTTCTAATCCCAGTTCTACCACTTGTCTGCTGTGTGGTCTTGGGCAAGTCACTTCACTTCTCTGGGCCTCAGTGACCTCATCCGTAAAACGGGCATTCAGTGTGAGCCCCACGTGGAACAGAGACTATGCCTAACCTGATTAACTTGTATCTACCCCAGTGCTTAGAAAAGTGCTTGGCACATAGTAAGCACTTAACAATTATTATTATTATTAGGAGCCCCCGCAAGCCCAGCTCCCATTTGCAGGTTGCCCTTCAATCAAATGATCATCATCATCATCAATCGTATTTATTGAGCACTTACTGTGTGCAGAGCACTGTACTAAGCGCTTGGGAAGTACAAGTTGGCAACATATAGAGACAGTCCCTACCCAACAGTGGGCTCACAGTCTAAAAGTCTAAAATGATGCTATTTATTGGGCACTTCTGGGGATTTCCTCATTTCCCCTTCCTGCTGCCTGATTTCTTTTAGGACCTACAGACGTGTAACACTTACTTCATTTACTCTATGATATTTATAGTATCTTGGCACTTTTTTCTGGGTTCCTTCCTCCTATCTGTAATTTATTTTAATGTTCGTCACCCTGCCGCTTGATTGAAAACTTCTTAAGGGGAGAAGTCACGTTGTCCTCTTTCATTCATTCATTCATTCAATCGTATTTATTGAGCGCTTACTGTGTGCAGAGCACTGTACTAAGCGCTTGGGAAGTACAAATTGGCAACATATAGAGACAGTCCCCACCCAACAATGGGCTCACAGTCTAGAAGGGGGGAGACAGACAACAAAACATATTAACAAAATAAAATAAATAGAATAGTAAATATGTACAAGTAAAATAAATAGACAATCAACCAGTACTGAGTGCTTACTTAATAAAGCACTCTACACACAGAAGGCACTCAATAAATGCTTCATTGTTTGAAATAGCCACACCCTGGGAAACAGGTCAAGATAAAGCAATCCCATTTCGAATATGGGGAAACTGAGGCAGAAGTGCTGAGGTTTACCCATAGCCATAACGCAGGCTGGGAAAAGGAGTAAGAAGGTCCAGCCCCTTGAAGGTAGAAAAGGCACGAGGGAATCGAAACAAGTGTCCTTTTAATGTGATTACAGGGGAGAGTGTGGGTGTGTGTGTGTGTGTGTCTGTATTTAGTCATTCATATTTGCATGTATGTAGCATCTAATACAGCACGCAATAGTCAAAAGCACACAGGCCAAGAAGTCAGAGGACCTGGATTCTAATTCCAGCTTTGTCACTTTCCTCCTGTGTGACCTTGGGCAAGTCGCTGAATTTCTCTGTGTCCTTAGGTTTCTCAACTGTATAATGGGGATTAAATACCCATTTTCCCTCCCCACTATAGATTACTAGATTGTGAACCCTGTGTGGGGCAGGGATCGCATCAGACCTGATTATTAGAGAAGCAGCGTGGCTCAGTGGAAAGAGCAGGGGCTTGGGAGTCAGAGGTCATGAGTTCTAATCCCGGCTCTGCCACTTATCAAGCTGTGTGACTTTGGGCAAGTCACTTAACTTCTCTGTGCCTCAGTTACCTCATCTGGATAATGGGGATTAAGACTGTGAGCCCCATGTGGGACAACCTGATTACCTTCTATCTCCCCCAGTGCTTAGAACAGTGCTTAGCACATAGTAAGTACTTAACAAATACCAAAATTATTATTATCAATATCTTGTACCTGCCTCAGTGCTTAATACAGTACTTCATACATAGTATGCGCTTAATTCCATAATCTGAATTCCCTGCTCCTGGCCTCAAATGTAATCCCACTGCCAACCCTGCTCTTGATAAACCCAAGCCTGTTTGGACCTCCCACTCAAACTGTGAGCTCCACGTAGGATAGTGATTGTGTCCGACCCTAGAGTTCAGTACAGTGCTTGGCACATAGTAAATGCATAAGAAGGGAGTAGGAGAAGCAGCGTGGCTCAGTGGAAAGAGCACAGGTTTTAGAGTCAGAGGTCATGGATTCAAATCCAGACTCCACCAACTGTCAGCTGTGTGACTTTGGGCAAGTCACTTAACTTCTCTGTGCCTCAGTTACCTCATCTGTAAAATGGGGATTAAAACTGTGAGCCCCCCATGGGACAACCTGATCACCTTGTAACCTCCCCAGAGCTTAGAACAGTGCTTTGCACATAGTAAGTGCTTAACAAATACCATCATCATTACTATTATTAGGATTAAATCCCCAGTTTACAAATGAGGGAACTGAGGCCCAGAGAAATTAATTGACTTGCCTAAAGTCCCACAGCAGACGAGTGGAGGAGCCCGGATTAGACCCCAAATCCTCTGAATCCTAGGCCCAGGCTCTTCCCATGAGGAGAAGTAGCCGAAAAGCTGGTTTGGGGCAAATGTCTCATTTTTCTGCCCCAAAATGTTCAGAGAGGCGTGTCACACCTTGCCCATCTCCTTCCTCACCCCAAAGGGTAACCCAGTCAAGGCATTCTGAGAAATAAAATCCTTCAAGAAGTTACTGTGATTCATTGTTCAAATTCCAGAGGTGAATCAAAGTTCATTAAGGTTGGTTAATTATCTCCCAGTAGTATGTGCTGATCATGGGGATTTCCTAAAATGTCTGGGTGAATTGGGAGAAAGATTAAGCAGGCGGTCAGCAGAGGATGGGAGTTGACACGGAACTAACGATGGAATTTCATCACCTGGGCAAATCACTGGGGGCATGAGGGAAATTAGGCCACACCTAAAAGAACTCAGGATGTGGCAGTAAAAACGACAATGAAAGTAAAAGCTATGATCCCATCACTAGAACACAGAACCAGGAGAGCTGGGTTCCAATCCCAGTTTTGCCGCTTGCCTGCTTGCTGTCGCTTGGGTAAGTCATTTCACTTCTCAGTTGCCTCAGTTTCCTCACCCTTAAAAATAGGGATAAGATCCTTGTTCTCCCTCTCTCTTCAACTGTGAGCCCCATGTAGGACAGAGACTGTGTCAGATCTGCTTCTATTGATTGTTATCTACAGCAGTGCTTAGAATGGGGCTTGGGACATTTTTAATAAATACCACAAGTATTATCCCTATTATTACAAAACTTCCAAATGAAGGAGACTAGGGATGGTTAGATAGATGTGTCTAGGGGGCCTGAGTCTGTTGTCTAATAATAATAATTGTAGTATTTGTTATGCACTTTGTGCCAGGCACTATACTAAACCCTGGGGTGGATACAAGGTAATCGTGTTGGACACAATCCCTGTCGCACATTCACAGTCTTAAACCCCATTTTCCAGATGCGGTAACTGAGGCCCAGAGAAGTGAAGTGTCTTGCCCAAGGTCACACAGCAGACAAGAGGCAGAGCTGGCATTAGAACCCAGGTTCTTCTGATTCACAGGCCCATGCTGCATCCCTTACGCCACACTGCTCCTCTACAAATATTTGCTGAACCATGTGGTTGGTTGTGCTTAGGAAACCCCTGGGTAAAATCCCCTAAGGGATTTACCAAGTTGCCAGGACTTGGCCCAACCCAAATTTTGAAATCCTTTGGCCCTCAGCCTGTAACACCCTCTGAAGCAATTTTTCCCACCTGTGGGCCCCTAGATCAGTTAATTAATCAAGGATATTCCAGTGTGCAGAGCAGTGTACTAAGCGCTTGGAAGAACACAATCTACTAGAGCTGGTAGACAGGATCCCTGCCCACAAGGATCTCACTACTTGATAAATATTGCCAGCACCCCCATATCTTAGATCTCTGCCCTCTGATTCAGCAGTGGAAGCAGTAGGTGTAACCCTGATTTATGGCTAGGATAGAACAAGAACTATTTTTAAGGGGTTTCAGTCAGTCAGTCAATCATATTTATTGAGCGTCTGCTGTCGGTAGAGCAACGTACTGAGCGCTTGGGACAGAACAATAAACAGACATATTCCCTGCCCACATGAGCTAACAATCTAAAGGGGGAGGCAGACATTAATATAAATAAATAAAATACGGATATGTACATAAATGCTGTGGGGCTGGGAGGGGGCAAGTCAGGGTGCCGCAGAAGGGAGTGGGAGAAAAGGAAAAGAGGGCTAAGTCAGGGAAGGCCTCTTGGAGGAGATGTGCCCTCCTGTAACAAATATCATCATCATCTGCTATAAGGTTATTAAATACAGGTTAATGTTAGTGATTTTGCTTTTGGTAACTCAAATAAAAATGGAAGTGCTCAGAACAGGAGAAGCAGCATGGCCTAGTGAGATCAGTGCTTAGAACAGTGCTTTGCACGTAGTAAGCTCTTAATAAATGCCATTATTATTATTATTATTAAGAGCATGGGCTTTGAAGTCAGGGGCCAGTGTTCTAATCCCAACTCCATCACTGCTTGCTGTGTGACCTTGGGCAAGTCATTTCACTTTCGGGGCCTCAGTTACCTCATCTGTAAATTGGGGATTAAGACTGCGAACCTTAAGTGGGAGTGAGATTGTGTCCAACCTAACACAGTGCCTGGCACACAGTAAGTACTTAACAAATACAATTAAAGACAACAAACAAAAACACAGGCCTGCGAGATTTTTCATTTTATTCCATTTTTTTTTCCAATCTAGGTTCCAGCACTAAGCAAAATCACTAACATTAACCTGGATTTAATAACCTTATAGCAGATGATGATGATGATGGCATTTGTTAAGCGCTTACTATGTGCAAAGCACTGTTCTAAGCTCTGGGGAGGTTACAAGGTGATCGGGTTGTCCCTCGGGGGGGATCACAGTCATAATCCCCATTTTACAGATGAGGTAACTGAGGCTCAGAGAAGTGAAGTGACTTGCCCAAGGTCACACAGCAGACATGGAGCAGAGCCGTTAAGACACAGCAGTCTAAGTAAGGTACATTCATTCATTCAGTCGTATTTACTGAACCCTTATTGTGTGCAGAGCTCCGTATTAAGCGCTTGGAAAGTACACTAGAGCAATAAAGAGAGACAATCCATGCCCACAATGGGTTTACAATGGTTAAAGGAGCATAAAATAAAATTTAAGCACAAAACACATTCTTTCACTTCTAGACTTCTCCTCTACCAAAGTTCTACAGTCAATCAATTAACAAATGATATCTATTGAGCGCTTACTGTCCTACAAAGGAGCTTAGAATGAGGCTGGGGAGACAAACATTGAAATAACAATTAGGGGAAATGGCAGAGTTTAAAGATGGGGTGCTGTGAGAAGCAGCGTGGCTCAGTGGAAAGAGCACAGGCTTTGGAGTCAGAGGTCATGGGTTCAAATCCCTGCTCCTCCAACTGTCAGCTGTGTGACTTTGGGCAGGCCACTTAACTTCTCTGTGCCTGTTACCTCATCTGTAAAATGGGGATTAAAACTGTGAGCCCCCCATGGGACAACCTGGTCAGCTTGTAACCTCCCCAGCACTTAGAATAGTGCCTTGCACATAATAAGTGCTTAACAAATACCATTATTATTATTATTATTATTATTATCATCAGAGTCCTTAAAGGTACTGTAGTTACAGCCTATAGTACTAACACTACACCACACTATACTGGTATAGCGTGATAGTCTTAAAAATCTCAAAGGCTACTGAGATGATCACTTAACAATATCGACTGAGAGCTGCCTATGGTAGCTTAGTAGCCAACAATAAACTAAACCAAACCTTTATCAATCCTTATGAAACTTATGATCTAATTGTACTGAGAGAATGAGAAAAAAAAGAGGAAAACGGATATTATAACTGGTAAAAACCAAAGTAAACGAAAGACGAACGAATGAACGAGAAAGTGAAATCAGAGTCAATCTATTAATCAATTGTAGTTATTGAGGTCTTGCTGTGCAGAGCACTGTACTAAGCGCTTGGGAGAATACAATGTAACAGAGTTGGTAGCCACATTCTCTGCCCACAAGGAGCTCACAGTCTAAAAACATGAAAATACAATAAATATTTAAAGTGGATGGACAGGATAACAGAACTGGGGAGGAGGGATTAGTAGAGAGAAGGGGGATTTGGGAGGTGGAAAGGAAATAATAATGATGATATTTAAGTACTGTGCTAAACGACGGCAGATATATGAGAATGTGGTTCAGTGGATTTGTGTGGGGAGGGGGTTTGAAGAAGAGAGAAGGGTAAAATTTCCATACTTAGATCACTTTTTTTCCCCCGAAGGTATTTTATGTATTTTGAATTGTTCCTGTTTGCCCAGAACAGTGATGATGATGGTGTTTGTAATGCACTTACTATGTATCCAGCACTGTTCTAAGCGCTGGGGTACATCCAAGATTATCAGGTCAGACACAGTTACCTTCCCACACGGGGCACACAGTCCAAATGGGAGGGAGCCAGGTAATGGGTACCCATTTTGCAGATGAGGAAACTGAGGCACGGAGGAGTTAAGAATTTTGCTCAAAGTCACCCATCAGGCAAGAGGAGGAGCCAGGATTAGAACCCAGGCCTCTGGCTGCCAGGCCTGAGCTCTTTCCACTAGGCCACATTGCCTCCCATGGGTCCCATGAGGACATCCTTACAACAGCGATTCCCCCTACCCACCCTGCCTAACTCCCTTGGCCAGACTTCATGTCTCCAGGGTCCTAACAACCTCCCCGCGACACATCCTACACACTCCACCACCACAATGACTCCAAACCAAAACACAAGATCCCAACCGACGAAAATCCCCAAACCAGACTCCAGCAATTTGCTCTTTCCACCGTCTCTCGCACCCCAGCCCACCTCCTCTCTCTTCTTTCTAATGGTGTTGGTTAGTTGCACACTATGTGTCAGGCACTGTACTAAACACTGGGGTAGATAGAAGCAAATCAGGTTGGAGACGGTCCCTGTTTCATATGGGGCTCACAATCTTAATCCCCATTTTACAGATGAGGGAACTGAGGCACAGAGAGGTTAATAATAATGGCATTTATTAAGCACTTACTATGTGGAAAGCACTGTTCTAAGCATTAGGGTGGAAAAGTGCTTTTCACATAGTAAGCATTAAGGTGGTTGGTGATGATCAGGTTGTCCCACGGGTGGCTCACAGTCTTAATCACCATTTTACAGATGAGGTAACTGAGGCACAGAGAAGTTAATAATAATGGCATTTATTAAGCACTTACTATGTGAAAAGCACTGTTCTAAGCATTAGGGTGGAAAAGTGCTTTTCACATAGTAAGCATTAAGGTGGTTGGTGATGATCAGGTTGTCCCATGGGTGGCTCACAGTCTTAATCCCCATTTTACAGATGAGGTAATTGAGGCATAGAGAAGTTGTGACTTGCCCAAAGTCACACAGCTGACAATTGGCAGAGCTGGGATTTGAACAATAATAATAATAATGGCATTTATTAAGTGCTTACTATGTGCAAAGCACTGTTCTAAGCTCTGGGGAGGTTACAAGGTGATCAGGTTGTCCCACGTGGGGCTCAGAGTCTTAATCCCCATTTTACAGATGAGGTAACTGAGGCCCAGAGAAGAGAAGTGACCTGCCCAAAGTCACACAGCTGACAATTGGCAGAGCTGGGATTTGAACCCATGACCTCTGACTCCAAAGCCTGTGCTCTTTCCACTGAGCCACGCTGCTTCTCATTTGAACCCATGTTAAGTGACTTGCCCAAGGTCACACAGCAGATGTCCTTCTGACTCTCAGGCCAATGCTCTAGCCACTAGGCCAAATTGCGATCCCTGCCCACAAAGAGCTTACACTCTACAGGGGAGGCAGACATTAAAATAGATTAAGGATAGAGTAAATTGTGGCTCAGTGGCAAGAGCCCGGGCTTGGGGTCAAAGGTCGTGGGTTCCAATCCCGGCTCCTCCACTTACCAGCTGTGTGACTTTGGGCAAGTCACTTAATTTCTCTGTGCCTCAGTTACCTCATCTTTAAAAGGGGGATTAAGACTGTGAGCCCCACGTGGGACAACCGATTCCCTTGTATTTACCCCAGCGCTTAGAACAGTGGTTGGCACATAGTAAGCACTTAACAAATGCCATAATTATTATTAAATTATACTCTACTTGGCCATAAATTTGTACGTATTTATTACTCTATTTATTTATTTATTTAGCTTGTACATATCTATTCTATTTATTTTATTTTGTTGGTATGTTTGGTTTTGTTCTCTGTCTCCCCCTTTTAGACTGTGAGCCCACTGTTGGGTAGGGACTGTCTCTATGTGTTGCCAATTTGTACTTCCCAAGCGCTTAGTACAGTGCTCTGCACATAGTAAGCGCTCAATAAATACGATTGATGATGATTGATGATAAAGCTTGCTAATTGCCAAATGTACAATTAGGGAATTGGGGCACATTCCTCTGACAACTGAGCCCACTTTGGCTATATCAAAGAAACTCTCCACATGTACATACGCACGTCAATCATTGGTATTTACTGAGTGCTTACTGCGTTCGGAACACCATAATAAGTGCTTGGGAGAGTACAACGGAATTGGTAAATACATTCCCTGCCCACAACGAGCTTACAGTCTACAGCAGGAGACAGACCATATAAATACATAAATTTCAGACATAATAATAATGGCATTCATTCATTCAATCGTATTTATTGAGCACTTACTGTGTGCAGAGCACTGTACTAAGTGCTTGGGAAGTACAAGTTGGCAACATATAGAGATGGTCCCTACCCAACAGTGGGCTCACAGTCTAGAAGGGGGAGACAGACAACAAAACATATTAACAAAATAAAATAAATAGAATAAATATGTACAAATAAAATAGAGTAATAAATATGTACAAACATATATACAGATGCTGTGGGGAGGGGAAGGAGGTAAGGCGGGGGGATGGGGAGGGGAAGGAGGGGGAGAGGAAGGAGGGGGCTCAGTCTGGGCATTCATTAAGCACTTACTATATTCCAGGCACTGTACTAAGCGCTGGGATGGATACAAGCAAATCAGGTTGGAAACAGTCCCTGTCCTGCACAGGGCTCAAAGTCTTCATCCCCATTTTGCAGATGAGGCACAGAGAAGTAAAGTAGCTTGCCCAAGGCCACACAGCAGACAAGCGACAGAGCCAGGATTAAAACTCATGACCTTCTGACTCCCAAGCCCATCCTCTATCCACTACGCCAAGCTGCTCCTCTAAATTTCGGATGTGTGCGGTATTGGATAGACAGGTATGACTGCTTGAGTGTTCCTTATTTGCAAGGCTTCTCAAGAATGTCACCCTCTTATTCTAGAAGAACTGGATATACCATACAGGGCTTTGGCCTCTGAAAGCTCAGTAAATATGAATTATTTATGTTGCCAATTTGTACTTCCCAAGCGCTTAGTACAGTGCTCTGCACATAGTAAGCGCTCAATAAATATGATTGATTGATTGATTAAATATTAGATATTCAACTTCTTCCTCCTGTTATGACCGACCTAGTCAAACCCCACTGCTCTTCCTCCTCTATAAAATGGGGATTAAATATCTTTTCCCCCCTCTCCCTTAAACTGGGAATCCTGCATGAGACACCCGATTGCCTTTTATCTACCTCACCGCTTAGTACGGTCTTTGATGCCTGGTAAGCGTTTAATAAATACCACAGTTATCATTATGATTCTCCCAACAGGGAAGGAGCCAGAGTCAGAAAACCTAGAGATAACACGGGGTGAGGATTCCCTGTGAATATGATCCAACCATTCAGTGGTATTTATTGAGCGCTCACTACGTGCAGAGCACTATAGTAAGCGCTTGGGAGAGGACGATATAGCAGAATTAGCGGATACGTTCCTGTTCTGTTCATGGCCTGCCCTGTGAGTCTGCTGAGCCAGTTACTGCTGTCTGGCGGGTGGGCCCAGGGTCAGGAGAACTGCCTCATGAGAGCAGGTTCTTCCTAAGTAGGGCGGCAATCTCGGTGGCAAAAGGATGCCCACTTCCTTCTTCTATTTCGGAGTTTTCCCACCCCACATGGAAATCTGAACATGAAAATTGCAAATTAGATGCAAATCTGAGGCAGAGGCCCCCAAGGTACTCCTCAATATTTCAATTCCCCTAGAAGAGACAAAGTCCTCAGAGACGTGCGGGTGATGTGGTCGTGGGAGATGAGTGGAGAGTGTAAGAGGGGAGGGGAAGGGGTGTCAAGGAGGAACCTAATGATATGGCAATGGGAGGATGGCAGTTGTGCCACCATAGCTCTGGACCTCACTGCCTGGGATGGAAGTTGGGGAGAATGACAAGAATCCTATCGACGTCCTGAATGAGTTGAAAACTTGGAATCCAGTTCAGATTGAGCCCAGGGCTGGATTAATGCATTTCATGCATTAATCAGCCCCCATCACAGGGATAAGACCCTCCCTAAGACATATCTTGAACCACTGCTACTTCAGATGGCAAAGGCCTGCCTCCTGATTCTCCCAACGTGGCCATTATGAAAATATCACCTGAAGCACTTTCAGCATGGCCACCACACATGCACAACATTAGAAGGGAAAGAGTGACACTGGAGTTGACTTACAAATTCTGCTTCCTCACCACCCTCCAGGCACTCTATGACGTTGCACATGTGTGGTGGTCATTTTGCATTTCGCCTCTCTCTGCTGGAGAGGTAGGCTGAAAAAGGAATGGGAGGAGACCATGTAGGGCCAACTGGCCAATTAAATAAGAAGATTGTACAACCATACCTTGCGGCGGAGATATTTTGATTTTGGGGGATAGCAGGAGGGATGATGAGGAAGAGAGGAATACTGAAAATGGAAGCAAATATGGCCGATGGGCAGATGGACGATCCGAGTGGGCCGTGGCACATGCTGTGGCCATCTGGGGAAGGCCAAGAGGCACATCTTTGCCTTTGCCTCATGAGGGGATAGTTTACTTCACTGAAAGTGGTCCTTCCCAAACTTTCACCTTTCCCCTCAGCTGGGCTCCTGCTCCTTTCACTGACTCCCTATGCAGCGAAGACTACAGCTCTCCTCTCCACCTGATTAATAATTGCCAAGCACCATACCGAGTGCAAGGGTAGATAAAAGACAATCAGATCTAACAGTCTATTTCCTACATGGGGCTCACAGTCAAAGGGAGAGAGAAAACAGGTATTTATCTCATTTTACAGATGAGGAAACTGAGGCACAGAGAAGTTAAATGACTTGCCCAGTGTGAAACTGCCAGAGCCAGAACTACAATCCAAGCTTCTTGACTCCCCAACTCTTGCTCTTTTGATTAGGCCACGTTACTTTCCGGTAAGGTGACTTAATTATAATAACAATAATAATGGTGGCATTCGTTAAGCACTTACTATGTGCAAAGCACTGTTCTAAGCACTGGGGTGGATACAAGGTGATCAGGTTGTCCCATATGGGACTCACAGTGTTAATCCCCATTTTACAGATGAGGTAGCAGAGGCACAGAGAAGTTAAGTGACTTGCCCAAAGTCACACAGCTGACAAGCAGCGGAGCTGGGATTAGAACCCGTGACCCCTGACTCCCAAGCCTGCGCTCTTTCCACTGAGCCATGCTGCTTCTTTTATCAATCAATCAATCATATTTATTGAGCGCTTACTGTGTGCAGAGCACTGTACTAAGCGCTTGGAAAGTACAAGTTGGCAACATATAGAGACGGGTTGGCAACATATAGAGACGACACTTATGGCACTTGTTAGGCATTTACTATATGTCAAGCATTGTTCTTAGCTCTGGGATAAATACAAGTTAATCAGGTGGGACACAGTCCCTGTCACATGGGGCTTATTGTTGAAGTAGCCTGCTGGCTGAATGACCTTGGGCAAGTCAGTTAATTTCTCTATACCTCAGTTATCCCATCTGTAAAAGGGGAATTAAGACTGTGAGCCCCATGTGGGACAGGGACTGTGTCCGGCTGATTAGCTTGAATCTAACCCAGGCCTTAGTACAGTGCCTGGCACATAGTAAGTGGCTCTCCAACTGCGTTATCAATAACAGTAATAATAATAATAGTCATTAAGTGCTTACTATGTGCCAAGCATTGTGCTCAGTGCTGGGGTGGACACAAGATTGTCAGATTGCTGCATTTATGTGAGAAAGGTGATAGAGGGGAAGAAATTGGCTGTATTTTGCCCAGCCCACTGATTCATCCTCCTCCCTTCCAAATCCACCCGGGGGTTTTATTTTATTTTATGGTATTTGTTAAGCACTTACTATGTGCCAAGCTGTTTTCTAAGTCCTGGGGTAGATAAACATTTACCAGGTTGGACAATCCCTGCCCCACATGGGACTCACAGTCTAAGTAGGAGGGAATAGGATTTAATCTCCATTTTACAGTTGAGGGAACTGAGGCACAGAAAAGTTAAGGGACTTACCCAAGCTCACTTAGCAAGAACTTGGCAGAGGCAAGAATAGAACCCAGGTCCTCTGACTCCGAGGCCCATGCTCTTTCCACTGGGCCATGCTGCTTCTCAGAGCCTCTCGTTTAAAAAGATGAGCAGAGAAGATTTCAGTCTCTCTCATCCCCACTGTGCCATTCCAGATTTGGTTATTAAAATCCATTGCCATTTTCTGTCTTGGCTCAGGGCCGCTAAAATCTCTCTTTTTCCATTAAAAAAAAATCTAGGGAACTACATTCCATTCCTTTGGGAAACAGCCATTCAGATAAATAAAGAGAGGAAAAAGGATTTTGTGAAGATTCAGGGAATGACTATTCGCTAGTCAGGCTGAGAAGCAAAATGGCCTAGTGGATAGAACAGAAGCCTGGGAATCAGAAGGACCTGGGTTCTAATCTAGGCTCCACCCCTTGTCTGCTTTGTGTCCTTGGGCAAGTCACTTCACTTCTCTGGGCCTCAGTTACCTCAAATGTAAAATTGAAATTAAGACTTGTGAGCCCCCTGTGGGGCAGGAACTGTGTCCAACCTGATTAGCTTGAATCTACCCCCGTGCTTACTACAGTGCCTGGCACATGGTAAGCGTTTAACAAATATTACTTTTTTAAAAAAGTCCAACTACTCATTTTAGAGAACAGAAGGCTGAGAGCGAACTGAAAAATGACCTGCAAGTCCCTGCAGGGTCATTACACAGGAGACAGAAACCAATTGTCCTCTCCACCTCCACTCAGGACAGAACAAGACTGCAAGCCTTGTTGACATTGCAGCATGAAGGATCATGATGAGACACCAGGAAGAACTTCTCCTCAGTGAGCGATGTGAGGCACTAAGGGGATAGAGCACAGTCCTGGCACTCAGAAGGTCATGGGTTCTAATACTGGCTCCACCACTTGCCTGCTGTATGGCCTTGGGCAAGTCACTTCAAGTCTCTGGGCTTCAGTTCCCTCATCTGTAAAATGGGGATTAAGACCGTGAGCCCCACATGGGACTGTGTCCAACACAATTTGCTTGTATCCACCCCAGCACTTAGTACAGTGCCTGGCACATAGTAAGCGCTTAACAGATACCACAATTATTATTATTATGAGATCCACACAGGCTTTTAGCAGTATTGGTAGTGGTGGTGGTGGGAGTGGCAGTTGGCTGGATCCCTGCCCCAGGAGTTTTCCAAAGTCTTCCCTGGGTCCTCCAGCTTCCTGGACCCTGGGTACCGGGTCGGTAGCCACTTTGGAGATTCCCAGTGGGTTCGGTCCGTGGGCCACGAGCCAGCTTCCCGAATCCTCCCTGAAGGAGCTGTCCACATCAGCTTCCAGCTAGGGCATCATGGGGCTTCCGTCTCTGGCACCAGCCTTGTTTACCTCCCCTCTCCTTCTCACCCTGGATCCCGCTCCCAGCCCCCCCCACACCCCACATTCCTCAGCTCCCCTATCCCCGTCATATCCTCTTCCCTGCCATTTCGGGCTCACTTCCTCCGTTTGTTCTCAGCTCGTATTTTCTTCTTTCAACGCCACGCCACACTCGAGGGCCCTGCCTGCTTTTTGAAGTGCGCAAGGTGGTGGGGGCCCCGTGTCTGTGGGCCAGGAATCCTGTCTCCCAGGACTCCGGTTTTCCTCCGGAGGACATTCTGATCGGAATCGCTGCCGGTGGGAATCGAAGGTCCAAGTGTCATCCAGGAAATCCCCTAGGCTCACATTCCAGCCCCTCCCAGAAGATACATCCCAGGTACGTGCTGAGCCTAAAGGCAGATCAAAACACAAGCTGAAACTCCCTATTTGCTGTTGGCCGGCCGGTCAGCTGGTCAGCCGGGCAGCTGCTCAGTCTCCGCTCAGCTCAGATAGGCACCAGTCTCTTCAGCCTCAAGTCTTAGGGGCAAGAAGTTATTCCCTGGGTGAAAAGTGCAGATGCTCTGATGGGGATGATCTCCATGTCCCAAAATTATAATAATTGTCATTATTATTATTATAGTATTTGTTAAGCTCTTACTATGTGTCAAGCACCCTTCTAAGCACTGGGGTAGGTACAAGTTGAGCAGGTTGGACACAGTCCATGTCCCACATGGGGCTCACAGTCTTAATCCCCATTTTACAGAATGTTTCCTATCTACCCAATGCTTAGTACAGCACTTGAAATATAGTAAATGCTGGACAAATATAATAGTTACGATTATTTTAATCACTGGCTCTGCCACCTACCTGTTGAATGACCTTGGGCAAGACACTTCACTTCTCTAGGCCTCAGTTTCCTCATCTGTATAAACAGGGATAAGAGGAAGGATGTAGTGGGGTGGTTGGGTCTTATCTGACCCCCTAGCCATCTCCCTTCTGACTTTGACTCCGGTCATTGATTACCCGAGAAATTAGAGTTAGGGGATGCTATAACTGTTACAGCCAAAGCAACAGTGAAGGAAAGGTGGACTTGGGGAGGGGGCCGGAAAAGGAGGTGCTAACCTCTCTCACCACCTACCCCTGGCCCACGTTCTACATCTGGCCTGGAATGCCTTCCCTCCTCAAATCCGTCAAACAATTCCTCTCCCCCGCTTCAAAGCCTTACTGAAGGCACATCTCCTCCAAGAGGCCTTCCTAGATTAAGCCCCACTTTGTCTTATCTGCCACTTCCTTCCACATCATCCTGACTTTTTCTCTTTGCTCTTCCCCCCTTCCCCACCCCACAACACTTACATATATAGCTATAATTAATTTATATTGATGTCTGTTTACTTGTACTGATGTCTGTCTCCCCCCTGTAGACTGTGAGCTGGCTGTGAACAGGGATTGTCTCTCTACGTTGCTGTATTGTGCTTTCCCAAGCACTTAGTACAGTGCTCTGCACACAGTAAGCACTCAATAAATACAATTGAATGAATGAACGATTGAATGAACGAGTACATTGTATAATGCTCTGCACATAGTAGGTGCACAGTAATTTAGATTGAATGAGTGAATAGGCCACTGGAGAGGAGGGAGAAATGGAGGGAGTGGGTTTGACTTGACTGGAGCAGGGAAAGGAGTCAGGAGAGTGAGATCCTTTGATCAAGAGCAACATTCGTTTATTGAATTGTATTTACTGAGCGCTTACTGTGGGAAGAGAACTATGCTAAGTGCTTGGGAGAGTTCAATATAGCAATAAACATCCCCTGCCCACAGTGAGCTTACAGTCTAGAGAGAGAGACAGACATTAATAGAAGTAAATCAATTACAGATATAAAACAGTGAGCAGGATTTGGACAGGTTGAAGTGTGGGGAGGGGTCAGAAGTGGCGGGGGGAGGTACAGGAATAATAACAATAATAATAATAATTATGGTATTTGTTAAGCGCTTCCTATGTGTGAAGCACTGTTCTAAGCACTGGGATAGCTAGAAGGTAATCAGGATGTCCCACGTGGGGCTCCAAGTTATAATCCCCATTTTACAGATGAGGTAACTGAGGCACAGAGAAGTTAAATGACTTGCCCAAAGTCACACAGCTGATAAGTGACAGAGCCAGTATTAGAACCCACAACCTCTGACTCCCAAGCCTGTGTTCTTTCCACTAGGCCACGCTGGGTGAGAGGAGGCCAGAATTAATGAGCAGGCTTGGAGTGAAAAGGCCCTGCGGCTTGGACCAGGAGTCCTGATATGATAATAATAATTATGGTATTTATTAAGTGCTTACTACATGCCAAGCACTGTACTAAGTGCTGGAGTAGATACAAGCAAATCAGGTTAGACACAGTCCGTTTTCCACGAGGGGCTCCAAGTCTCAGTGCCCATTTTACAGATGAGGTAACTGAGTCCCAGAGAAGTGAAGCGACTTGCCCAAGGTCACACAGCAGACAAGTGGCGGAGATGGAATTAGAAACCATGACCTTCTGAGTCCCAGGCCTGGGCTCTAGCCACTGTGCACGAGTGGAGAGCTGTAGGTTTCAGACCCCGGCCGGGGCTCCATCCGGCAGGGGTCCGAAGTGGGGAGGGGGTCAGATTGGATCAGAGAATGGGGAGCAGAAGGAAGCCGGAGCCTCGGAGTGACTGGTGGAGCTGCGGTAATGCTCGGTGCGATCGCCTCAGAGCAGAGCCAAGCGGGACCGAAAGAATCCCGAAGCTTGCCAAGTCTTCTTGGTGGAGAGGGGAGCCTCCCTGATCATAGAGGAGCTGTCAGGCTCCAAACATCCCAAACATCTCCTCCTCTTCCACCTCCTCCTTTTGCTGTTTCTTCTTCTGGGGGACAGGTTGGAACACAACTCGGGCTGCACAGCGGCCTTGTCCGCCTTGGGACCCAGATGCCTCTGACTGGTGGGGGGATGGAGGGGAATCCACTGCTGATTTGAGGAGGGAGAGGAAGCCCCAGGTAGAGAGCCTAGAGGAACCGAAGCCCTTCCCGCCCCGTTCCCTGAGGCGGAGGGTGGGTCTTGGATGGAGTCTCCAGGGTTTAGGTGTTTCCCGGCATCAGAAGAACACAGAGTTCTCTCCCTCCCTCCCTCACCTCTAGTCCCCAAAGTTGTGGGAGGGAGTTGTAAGGGGAGAGGAATTTCACGCAGCTCTGGTCACCCAAAGAGGTTGATGGATTTCATCATCAGTGAGAGAAGGGGTTACAGCATCTTCAGAGTTCCCAGGGGAACAGGGATGCTACACAAACACCAAACAGCCTGGTTCTGCCAACTTAGTCGGACACGAGGAGACTTTCCGATGATGGGGAGGGACACGCTTTGGACTTTCACATTCAACCTCCGCCCCTGCTATCTGGCCGTTTTCCTCCCACTCCCGTCCAGAGGATCTGGGAGAAGCCTCTACATCAAGGCTCTGAAAAACTCACTTAGTCCAGGATACTAATAATAACTGTGGTATTTGTTAAGCACCTACTGTGTGCCACGTATTGTACTAAGCGCTGAGGTAGCTAATCAACTTGGACACAGCCCTGTCCCCCATGGTGCTCACAGTCTAAATCCCCATTTTGCAGATGAGGTAACTGAGGCGCAGAGAGGTTACAGTGACTTGCCCAAGGTCACACAGCAGACAAGTGGAGGAGCCAGGGTTAGAACTCAGGTCCTTCAGACGCCCGGGCTCTATCCAGTAGACCAAGCTGCTGATCATTTGGGTAATCTCAGCACGAGTGGTTTATTTCTGAATTGTAGGTTAGTGTCAACCAAATTCTTGTTTTATTTGTGTGTGTGTGTGTGTGTGTGTATATTATTAAGCACTTAGTGTGCTAACTACCTGGGTATTCATTCATTCATTCCTTCAATCGTATTTATTGAGTGCTTACTGCGTGCAGAGCACTGTACCAAGCGCTTGGGAAGTACAAGTTGGCAACACATAAAGATGGTCCCTACCCAACAGTGGGCTCACAGTCTAGAAGGGGGAGACAGACAACAAAACAAAACATATTAACAAAATAAAATAAATAGAATAACTATGTACAAATAAAATAAATAAATAAATCGAGTAATAAATACGTACAAACATATATACAGGTACTGTGGGGAGGGGAAGGAGGTAAGGCAGGTACCATCTGTGTCCCTGAAGTCAAAGAGGGAGGGAAAACAGGTATTTTATCTCCATTTTACAGATGAATAATAATAATGATAATGGAATTTGTTAAGCACATATACTATCTATCAAGCACTATACTAAGCGCTGGAGTAGAAACAAAATGATCTGGTCACACACAATCTTAGTCCCCCACAGGGCTCACATTCCAAAGATGAGGAAGAACCGCTATTGAAGTCCCATTTTATAGATGAGGTAACTGAGGCCTAAAGAAGCGCGGTGACTTGTTCAAGGACACTCAGCCGACAAGCGGCAGAGCTAGAATTAGAACCCAGGTCCTCTGAATCCCAGGCCTGGTCTCTTTCCAGTAGACCATACTGCTTCAAGAGGATCAAATTGACATAACCCCTAACCCACAGGGAGCTTTCAATCTAAGAGGGAGACAACACATAGAACAAAAAAAGTCCTTTTTTTAAATGGTATTTGTTAAACACTTACTATGAGTTTAACATATATAAAAAGAAGCAGTGTGGCTCAATGGAAAGGGCACAGGCTTTGGAGTCAGAGGTCATGGGTTCAAACCCCGGCTCTGCCAACTGTCTACTGTGTGACTTTGGGCAAGTCACTTAACTTCTCTGTGCCTCAGTTACCTCATCTGTAAAATGGGGATTAAGACTGTGAGTCCCCTGTGGGACAACCTTATCACCTTGTAACCTCCCCAGTGCTTAGAACAGTGCTTTGCACATAGCAAGCACTTAATAAATGCCATCATCACTATTATTATTATTATGTGCCAGGCACCGTACTAAGCACCGGGATGGATACAAGCAAATCAAGCTGGACACAGTCCCTGTCCCACATGGGGCTCACAGTCTTAATCCCCACTTTACAGATGAGGGAACTGAGGCCCAGAAAAATGAAGTGACTTACCCAAGGTCATGCAGCAGACAAGTGGCAGAGCAGGGATTAGAACCCAGGTCTTTCTGACTCCCACGTCCTTGTTCTATCCTCTAGGCCAGGCTGCTTCTCCAATTATGTCATGAAAGCACCGCTAAAACAAGTTGATATAAAATACTGAAAATGCAAAAGTAATAAGAACATCATCTAAACAGTACTTGGAGGTGAGAGTCGTGGTTCAGTGGAAAGAGCACGGGCTTTGGAATCACAGGTCATGGGTTCGAATCCTGACTCCGCCACATGTCTGCTGTGTGACCTTGGGCAAGTCACTTAACTTCTCTGAGCTTCAGTTACCTCATCTGTAAAATGGGGATTAAGACTGTGAACCCCACGTGGGGCAACTTGATCACCCTGTATCCCCCCGGCGCTTAGAACAATGCTTTGCACATAATAAGTGCTTAAAAAATGCCATTATTATTATTATTACAAATGCTTCAGAAGTCCAGGAGCACAGCCCTTGATTTCAAGCCGGTACAATCAAACGATCGATCAATGGCATTGATTGAGTGTTATCTGTGTGCAGAGCACTGAACTAAGCACTTGGGAGAGTACTAAATAACAGAGTTGGTAGACATGTCCAGCATTTAGGGGGAGGGGGCACTGGTGCAGACAAATAGAGAGGGTGGGATACCCCCAGGAACCATCTAGTCCTCTGGATAGTACGGGAAGTCTGGGCCTTTGGGAATTCCAAAAGTTCCAAGTCCACAACTCTAAGCTAAAATTAAATCAATGACTTGTATCCACCTAGGTCAAGGGTGTTCCAATTTGATCAATCCAGAAGCACTGTAATCTAGTGGTTAGAGCACAGGCCTGAGCGTCAGAAGGACCTGGCTTCTAATCCCGGTTCCAGCCCATGTCTGCTGTGTGACCTTGGACAAATCACTTCACTTCTCTCTGCATCAGTTAAATAGGGATTAGACTGCGAGCCCCACGTGGAACGTGGACTGTGTCCGGCCTGATTAACTTGTACCTACTCCAGTGCTTAAAACAGTGCCTGGCACAGAGTAAGCACTTAACGAATACCATTAAAAAAACATAGGTACTTATTGAGTGCTTACTTTGTGGAATTGAGCAGCTGCCTTTATTCAGCACTTAGTAGTGTCCATAGCACTGCTAAAGCACTTGGGAAGATAATGCCTCAGTTACCTCATCTGTAAAATGGAGATTAAGACTGTGAGCCCCATGTGGGACATCCTGATCACCTTGTATCCCCCAGCACTTAGAACAGTGCTTTGCACATAGTAAGCGCTTAACAAATGCCATTATTATTATTATTATTATTATTAATGCAAGTGTTGGTAGATGCAATCTCTGCCCTGGGGGAGCTTCCACTCTGATGGCTTCAAAGAACTGGCTTCCCACCCTGTCTTCCAATCAATCAATGGTATTTATTGAGTGCTTACTATGTGCAGAGCACCATACTAAGCACTTGGGAGAGTACAGTAGAACAGAATCTTCCAGTTCTGGCAGCTGAAGATCGAGAGGCCCAAACGGGAACTGCCCAACAGAAAGATTCTTGGCTGGAATTCATCCAGATCGAGATACAGATCATAAACTCTCCCGAGACAGCAGCGTCTCTCCACCTCTTCCCTCCGGAGCAGGGGCAGGAGCGAGGCCGGGGATGAGGAGATGAGAGTCCATCAGGGGAAGATCAGAGGGGACGTAGAGAAAGGAAAGGGACGCGGAGAGGAGAGAAGTCAGACGAAAATCTAGGAGCTCACATTGCTGGACGGTGACTCAGGGTCAGGAAGAGCACAAACAAAACCACGTGGGGAGGAAGCACCTTGAGAATATTTGCCCAGGGACAAGACTCTCGCACGCTAACCTCTGCTTTCAACTCTAGGATCCACAGAGCAGCCCCAGCCGGCCTTTTTTCCATCGGAGAGCCGTTGACCAGCTCCTGTGCTGTGCGAGATTCCACTCAATCCTTGCTCCAGCTGACCTGAGGAAGACCCAGCAGGAGCGCCCTGAGGCCTTCTCAACTTTTATTTTATTTTAATGGTATTCGTTAAGCGCTTACTATGTGCCAGGCACTGTACTAAGCCCTGGGGTGGATACAAGCTAATTCGGTTGGACACAGTCCATGTCCCACATGGGTCTCACAATCAATCCCGGCTCAGTGGAAAGAGCCCGGGCTTTGGAGTCAGAGGTCATGGGTTCGAATCCCGTGTCTGCTGTGTGACCTTGGGCAAGTCACTTAACTTCTCTGAGCCTGTTACCTCATCTGTAAAATGGGGATTAAGACTGTGAGCCCCACATGGGACAACCTGATCACTTTCTATCCCCCCCAGCGCTTAGAACAGTGCTTTGCCAATAGTAAGTGCTTAACAAATGCCAACATTATTATTATTATTATTATTTGCAGATGAGGTAACTGAGGCACAGAGAAGTGAAGTGACTTGTCCAAGGTCAAACAACAGACAGGTGGTGGAGGCAGAATTAGAACTCAGATCCTTCTGATTCCCAGGTCTGTGCTCTTTCCAGTAGGCCACACTGCCTCTCCCTGCCTCTGGTGTCTCCCCTTTCTGGTCCCCTCTTCGCTCTGCTTCCTGGATCATTTTACTAACATGTTATTCTGCTCATAGTGGGCAGGGGACATGTCTACCCACTCTATTATTTCATTATATTCTACTCTCCCAACCACACAGTGCACAGTCTTAATCCCCATTTTACAGACGAGGTAACTGAGGCACTGAGAAGTGAAGTGACTTGTACAAGGCTACACAACAGACAAGTGGCAGAGTCAGGATTAGAACTCCTGGCCCGCGCTCTATCCACTAGGCCATGCTGCTTATCTAAATAGCCCAAAGCATCCAACGTAGACGTCTGCCTGCTCGTTTTAAAATGATTTCCAAAGATGGAGACTAAGCGCCGTCTCCTCCAGCTGCCTTTTTCAGTATTTTACCACCTTGTCATCCAGGAAGTCTTTCCCTAAATCTAATTCAACTTTATCCTCCTGCAATCTAAGGCTTTTCCCTCCTGTTAGGGCCTCTATACACATGGAGAAAGCTGTCCTCATAAAAACCTGTCAGAAAACCAAAGGCCATTAGTCAATTTCTCCTCAACTTTCAGAGGCACAAATAGTTAAGGAGAGGAGGATAGAGTGGCTCTCAGACAATAGCAAACAGGGTAAAAATGAAAGAACTGTATAAATAATTGTGATTTTGCTAAACACTTACTATATGCTAAGCATTATAATAAGATATAAAATATCAGATCAGACACAGTTCCTGCCCCACATCGGGCTCCCAGCCAAAGCGGGAGGGAGAACAGGTATTTAATCCCCATTGTACAGATGAGGAAATGAGGAAATTGAGGCCCAGAGAAATGACTTGTCATCATCATCATCATCATCAATCGTTATTTATTGAGCACTTACTGTGTGCAGAGCACTGTACTAAGCGCTTGGGAAGTACAAATTGGCAACATATAGAGACAGTCCCTACCCAACAGTGGGCTCACAGTCTAAAAGGGGGAGTCCAAGATCATACAACAGACAAGTGACAGGGCAGAGATTATAACTCATATCCTCCGATTCCCAGGCCTGGGCTCTTTACACTGGTCATTCTGAGGAATGGGTATCTTATTTCCTTTTAATAATAATAATAATAATTTTGGTATTTGTTAAGTGCTTACTATGTGCCAAGCACTGTTCTAAGCACTGGGTAGGTACAAGGTAAACAGGTTGTCCCACAGGGGGCTTACAGTCTTAATCCCCATTTTCCAGATGAGGGAACTGAGGCACAGAGAAGGTAAGTGATTTGCCCAAGGTCACACAGCTGATACGTGGCAGAGTCGGGATTAGAACCCACGACCTCTGACTCCCAAGCACGGGCTCTTGCCACTGAGCCACGCTGCTTCTCTTTCATATTGTATCCCCCAATAAATCTGGTCCTCTGGAGAGCAATTGGAAGAGCAATCGATTAATCAATCAATTGTATTTGTTGAGCGCTTACTCTGTGTAGAACACTGTAACAAGCGATTGGGAGAACCAAATAAAGTTAGCAATAATTGTGGTATTTGTTAAGCACTTACTATGTGCCAGGCACTGTACTAAGTGCTGCTGTAGAGCCTAGATAATCGGGCTGGACACACTCCCTGTCCCACATGGGGCCTCACAGTTTTAATCTCCATTTTCCAGATGAGGGAACTGAGGCACAGAGAAGGTAAGTGACTTGTCCAAGGTCACACAGCTGATACGCGGCAGAGCAGGGATTAGAACCCAGGTGTTCTGAATCCCAGGCCCGTGCTGCACAATCCCCACCCTGAAGGAATTTACAGCAGTAACAGGGGCTGACCAACCCATCCGGTGAGAAAAATGGGAGGCTCTTGAAGAGCAGAGGCTGTGGGAACAAGAGCCAGGAACAAAAACAGTAGCAGTCCAGGTAAATCTATAATTCTATTTATCTATTTTGATGCTACTGATGCCTGTTTACTTGTTTTGTTTTGTTGTCTGTCTTCCCCTTCTAGAATGTGAGCCTGTTGTTGGGTAGGGATTGTCTCTATCTGTTGCCAAATTGTACTTTCCAAGCGCTTAGTACAGTGCACTGTGCACAGTAAGCACTCAATAAACACAATTGAATTGAATTGAACTGAAATACCAAATGCAACAGAATAACAATAATAATAATAATAATGGCATTTATTAAGCGCTTACTATGTGCAAAGCTCTGTTCTAAGCACAGGGGAGGTTACAAGGCAATCAGGTTGTCCCTCAGGGGACTCACAGTCTTAATCCTCATTTTACAGTTGAGGTAACTGAGGGCCAGAGAAGTTAAGTGACTTGCCCAAAGTCACACAGCTGCCAAGTGGCAGAGCCGGGATTTGAACCCATGACCTCTGACACCAAAGCCCGGGCTCTTTTCCACTGAGCCACGCTGCTTCAGAATGTGTGCATGTTGGAGACAGGGCTGCTACGGGACATGAGTCGCTGCAATACACCAGCCAAACCTGCACCCAGGGATAGTATCTCATGATCGGTTGCATCATCATCATCATCATCATCATGGTATTTGTTAAGCGCTTACTGTGTGCCGGGCAGTGTACTAAGCGCTGGGGTGGATACAAGCAAATCAGGTTGGACACAGTCCCTGTCCCACATGGGGCTCACAGAGATCAGGAGCAAAGCCATTCATAGAAAAACAGTATAGGGCAGTGGATAGAACACAGGACACGTCAGAAGGTCATGGGTTCTAATCCTGACTCTGCCACTTATCTGCCATAAATCCATTTTTCTGCTTACCACCATTCCTCAGACCAGTGACTGTCATTTTTTTCATGGTATTTGTTAAGCTCTTACTATACGTCAAACACTGTTCTAAGCACTGGTAATAATAATAATAATGGCATTTATTAAGTGCTTACTACATACAAAGCACTGTTCTAAGTGCTGGGAAGGTTACAAGGTGATCAGGTTGTCCCACGGGGGGCTCCCAGTTTTAATCCCCATTTTACAGAGGAGGTAACTGAGGCCCAGAGAAGTTAAGTGATGTGCCCAAAGTCACACAGCTGACAACTGGCAGAGCTGGGATTTGAACCCATGACCTCTGACTCCATAGCCCGTGCTCTTTCCACCGAGCCACGCTGCTTCTCTGGTAGGTGTAAGTTAATTAGGTCGGAATCAATCCCTGTCCCGCACGGGGCTCACATTCTAAGTAGGAGGGAGAACAGGTACTTAATGCCCATTTTTGACAGTTGAGGAAACTGAGGCCCAGAGAAGTTAAGTGAAGCTAAGTTAAGAAGTTAACTGATTTGACCTCTGACTCCAAAGCCCGGGCTCTTTTCCACTGAACCACGCTGCTTCTGTCACGACCTCAGATCCCCTGGACAACAAGTCACGTTGGAGATAGCGTGATGGGTAAAAGGAGGGGGAGGTGTAGCACTCAATCTTTAAACCAGAAACCGAGAAAAGGCTAAAACTGAGTTTGACCGGGGGGATTTCCAGCCTTGTGTGGAGGCTACAGACTTTAACCCCGCAGATTCACTCATTCAGTCGTATTTAGAGAAGCAGCATGGCTCAGTGGAAAGAGCCTGGGCTTTGGAGTCAGAGGTCATGGTTCAAATCCCAGCTCCGCCACTTGTCAGCTGTGTGACTTTGGGCAAGTCACTTCACTTCTCTGCGCCTCAGTTACCTCATCTGTAAAATGGGGATGAAGACTGTGAGCCCCCCTGTGGGACAGCCTGATCACCTTGTAACCTCCCCAGCGCTTGGAACAGTGCTTTGCACATAGTAAGCGCTTAATAAATACTATCATTTATTTATATGTTTATTTATATGTTTATTTATATGTTTATATGTTGCCAATTTGTACTTCCCAAGCGCTTAGTACAGTGCTCTGCACATAGTAAGTGCTCAATAAATATGATTGATTATCATTATTATTATTATTATTATTTAGTGAGCACTTACCATGTGTAGAGCACTGAAATAAGCACAGATCTGTCACCCAGCACTAAATAATAATAATAATAATGGCATTTGTTAAGCGCTTACTATGTGCAAAGCACTGTTCTAAGCACTGGGGGGGATACAATGTGACCAAGTTGTCCCACGTGGGGTTCACAGTCTTAATCCCCGTTTTTACAGATGAGGTAACCGAGGCTCAGAGCAGTTAAGTGACTTGCCCAAGGCGGAGCCAGGATTCGAACCCATGACCTCGGACTCCAAAGCCCATGCTCTTTCCACTGAGCCACGCTGCTTCTCCGAGCAGCTCACCTTCTGCATGATGGAGGCAATCTGGAAATGCCAAGCCCGGAATGCCCCATTGTTTGGAGAGAATCCCAGACTCAGACAGGAGCGGCACTCGTGGAAAACACGTCCCGCTAAATTGTAAAGTCCATGGGGACTGCTTTCTAAAGAACCAACAGGGCCTAGTGGAAAGAATGTGCGAATCTGGGAGTCAAAGGACCTGGGTTCTAACCCCAGCTCTACCACTTGCAGCCTGTAGGACCTTGGGCAAGTCACTTCATTTCTCTGTGCCTCGGTTTCCTCCTCCGTAAAATGGGGATTCAACCCCTGTGGGACACGAACTGTGATCAACGCGATTACTTTGCATCTACCCTAGCACAGAGTAGACTGCTTGGCATATAATAAATATGATTGAATCAATACAGTTGAATATAGTAGGTGCTTAAAACATACCACAATTTTCATGTTCTGACGATTTTGACACCTGTCTACGTGTTTTGTTTTGTTGTGTGTCTCCCCGTTCTAGACTGTGAGCCCGTTGTTGGGTAGGGACCGTCTCTATATGTGGCCGACTTGTACTTCCCAAGCGCTTAGTACAGTGCTCTGCACACAGTAAGCGCTCAATAAATATGATTGAATGAATGAATAAATATGATTGAATGAATGAAATTAGAGATCGTGTCTTCCTATGTATCAACCTCTGCCAAGAGCTTAGTGCAGTGCTATGCACACAGTAAGTGCTCAGTAAATAGCACTGAATGATTGATCTCCTCCAGGACTCTTTCTCTGATTAATCTTTCATTTCCCCTTTCGAATCCTGGCAAGTGCCACTTCAACATCACCTAAGCGTTTGTATACTCACCTCTCCATCCTCTTTCCTCCCCCGACCATTGCACTTGAGAAGCAGCATGGCTTAGTGTCACCAGGGGCCACGGAGTTAGAAGGACCTGAGTTCTAATCCCGGCTCTTTCACTTGTCTGCCGTGTGACCTCTGGCAAGTCACTAAACTTCTCTATACCTCAGTTTCCTCATCTGTAAAAATGGGGGTTAATAATTATAATAATAATTATTATTATAGTTAAGCGCTTACTATGTGCCAAGCACTTTTCTAAGCACTGGACTATATACAAAATAATCAGGATGGACGCTGTCTCTGTCCTACATAGGGCTCACAGTTTTAATCCCCATTTTAAAGGTGAACTGTATCCAACCTGATTGACTTGTATCTACTCCAGTGCTTGACACAGAGTAAGTGCTTAACAAGTACCATTGTTATCATTAAGTGCTTTATACTCTGCTGCTTCTCCTTCCTGTGATATATTTTAATGTCTGTCTCCCCTACTAGACCGGAATTTCTCGAGGGCAGGGATCACGCCGACTAATTCTAGCGAATTCTCCGGAGCTCTCTGCACAGGGTAGGCACTCTATAAATACTGATTGATTAAGGTCATCCAAAACCTAGCTTCTGGGTAAGGCGACCCTTACCCATGGCTTCGCTATACCGGAAAATGAGGCAGCCAGGGTTAGTGTTTTGAGGTGGAACGCCACGCTGTTTCTTAGAGATCACTAGCCTGGGAGTCAGAGGACCTGGGTTCTAATCCCAGTTCTGCCTCTGCCTAACCTGCTGTGTGACCTTCACTTCTGTGTGCCCCAATCCCTTCCTGGTTAAAATAGATTCAATACATGTCCTCCCTCCTCCTCAGATTAGGCCCCATGAAGAACAGATAACATGTCTCATATGACTTTAATGTATCTACCTCAGTCCTTGGCACAAAGTAATCAGTCGTATTGATTGAGCGCTTACTGTGTGCAGAGCACTGTACTAAGTGCTTGGGAGAGTGCAATATAGCAATAAACAGACACATTCCCTGTCCACAACAAATACCGCAGTTAATGTTCATTTATTCATTCAATCGTATTTATTGAGCGCTTACTGTGTGCAGAGCACTGTACTAAGCGCTTGGGAAGTACAAGTTGGCAACATATAGAGACAGTCCCTACCCAACAGTGGGCTCACAGTCTAGAAGGGGGGAGACAGAGAACAAAACAAAACATATTAACAAAATAAAATAAATAGAATAAATATGTACAAATAGAGCAATAAATATTCATTCGTTCATTCAATCGTATTTATTGAGAGCTTACTGTGTGCAGAGCGCTGTACTAAGCGCTTGGGGAGTACAAGTTGGCAACATCTAGAGACGGTCCCTACCCAACCGTGGGCTCACAGTCTAGAAGGGGGACACAGGGAACAAAACAAAACATATTAATAAAATAAATCAGTCGTATTTATTTAAGCACTTACTGGGTGCAGAACACTGTACTAGATGCTTGGAAAAGAACAATGCAACAATAAACAGTGACAATCCCTGCCCGCAATGAGCTCACAGTCTAGAGGGGAGAGCTGGCAAGGTCTACTGACAAATTAGGGTAGTGGGCAGAGGAGAGTAAAATTGAATATGACTCCAAGAGTGACCGACATTGGGGAGCCAGATTGTAACAAGCGATGTGGCAACAAATAAAATAATTCAGATCACGAGAATTGCACTGCTAAATCCATTCAAATTGAGGCAGATTATGCAGGCATTCTAACTCCTTCCTATTACAGATGAACCTATTCTGTTCTCAAAACCAGAGCCCTCCTAGCCAGGTCTTAGCTTTGCTGCTGCATCTTCAGTAGTATTTATTGAATGCTTAGTGTTTGCAGAGCACTGTACTAAGTGCTTCTTGGTTCGGTAAAAAAATCTCATCCTGGCATCAGACATGCCACCAGCTTTGGTCCAGTGGTAAGTGCTGGGCAGAGGAGAGGCAGATGGTAAATCTTGATGGATTGAACTGAGCTGCTCCTCTTTTATTTATGGCTCCGGGTGTCTTATCAGACCTTCCAGTCAAAACAAAAATTCCTCATCAGTTGTTTCTCTGGACAAGAGTTAGACGTGCCTCACAACCATCCAGCTAGCTGCTGTCAGTTTCCAGGGGTACATCCTAGCTAATAAGAATATTTTATCATTTCTCTTTTTGTGGTACTTGGTAAGTGTTCACTATATGCCGGGCACTGTACCAAGAACTGGGCAGATACAAGATAATCAGGTTGGACACAGTCCCTGTCCCACGTGGGGCTCACGGTCTAAATTGGAGGGAAGAATATTTAATCACCATTTTACAGATGAGGTAACTGAGGTACAGAGGAGTTAAGTGATTTGCCCAAGGTCACACAGCAGGCAAGGGAGAAACTGGGATTAGAACCCTGGTCCTCTGACTCCAGGCCCGTGCTCTAATCACTAGGCCACACAGCTTAACACATTGCCTAAAGAGGGAAAAATCCAAAGACATTTTCTCACCCTCTTTATGTAGAATGGGAGGAGCATCTTACCTGTCTGTATTTTATTATTATTTTACTATATCTGTAATGTATATCTGTAATTTACTTATATTAATGTCTTTCTCTCCCTCTAGACTGTCTGTTTAGTGTTGTATTCTGCCAAGCGCTTAGTACAATGCTCTGCACACAGTAAGTGCTCAATAAAAACAATTGACTGACTACCTAACAGTGATATTTGTTAAGATCTAACTAAGTACTGTGGTAGATATGGTCTAAGCAAAACACAGGTCCAATCCCACACGATGCTCACAGTCTAAGGGGAAGAGAGAGTAGGTGTCTTACCCCCATTTTTATGGATGAGGAAACTGAGACACAGAGAATTTATGCTACTTGCCCAAGTTCTCCCAGTAGGCAAGTGGAGGAGCCAGGATTAGAACACAGAACCCCTAGACTGCAAGCTCCCTGATGGCAGGAATTCTATCGTGTCTATTGCATTGTCTTCTCTCAATGCTCTCCTCCCAGTAAGCACTCAAAAAATACCCTTTCAATCAATCAGTCAGTGGTATTTAGTGAGCACTTACTGTTTGCAGAGCACTGTACTAAGTGCTTGGGAGAGTACAATGTAACAGAGTTGGTAGACACGTTCCCTGCCCACAACGAGCTTACAGTCTAGAGGAAGCTTACAGTCTAGAGGAAGATTTGACTCCAGTCCCGTGCTCATTCCTCTAGGCTAAGCTCCTTCTTTATTCCTCTGTTCCTCCCTCTACTAATCCCTCCCTTTCTTACCCCTTATTCACCTTCTGAATGAAAAGGAACAGGAGTTGTCTAGCCAGCAGGCCCCAGGGCTAGAGAGCCTGGCATAGTCCTGGCAATGTATGTTCAGTAACGACACGTTTCACGAGTCTCCATATTGAAAATGCAGGCAGCCTGCAACTCTTCTCCCACCTGTCACTCAAGTCTCGTCTACCTGCCACTCAAGCCCTGCCCACCCGTCCCTCAAGCCCTAACCACCTGTCATTCAAGCCAGGTCCACCTGTAACTCAAATTCTATCCGTTGGCCATTCAAGCCCGGTCCACCTGCCACTCAAACCCTGCCCACCTGCCACTCAAGCCCTCCCTGCCTGCTCCTGTTAGTTGGGATCGCATGCCTTGGCTGCATCCCGAAGGGCAGCAAACCAATTTCACCATTGAGAACCAGGCCACCCACCTACACCCCAGCCTGACTGCCAACAGGAAGGGCAAGTTTTACTCTCTCCCAGAACTCTGGGCACAGATTTTTATTTCTCGGATCAATCTAGTCTTTAGAACAACACAGGTGTTAGCCAAGTCTGACATAATCACTTATTGTGAAGATAAATCTCTCCCGGTTTGGTGATGGGTATCCAAAGCAGCTGTCTTTTGAATTGAGGTCAAGGTGGTGTGAACTCCTCGTTCCCTAAATGTTTAACAGTTTTCCTAATTGTACCGGTCACCCAGTGATAATAATAATGATGGCATTTGTTAAGCGCTTACTATGTGCAGAGCACTGTTCTAAGCGTTGGGGAGGATACAAGGTGATCAGGTTGTCCAACTTGGGGCTCACAGTCTTAATCCCCATTTTACAGGTGAGGTAACTGAGGCACAGAGAAGTTAAGTGACTTGCCCAAAGTCACACAGCTGACAAGCGGCAGAGCCGGGATTTGAACCCATGACCTCTGATCCCCAAGCCTATGCTCTTTCCACAGAGCCATGGGACCATTGGCTTCCCTTTGCTATATTCCGATCTCCACAATAACTTCTGTTGGACCCATGGAGCTTTATTGTTCTTTACCGCATATGTTCTTGGGATATTTTGACCTTTATTAAGTTTTCCAAACAGAGCTAGGCTACTCTATTGGCTGTATACACGCTCTCAGCCAAATTGAGGACTATTATTATTATAATAGTCATTTTATTATCACTGTATCAAAGAATGATCGTTAATCAGGAAGAGCGAGAAGCAGCATGGTCTAGTGAAAAGAGGATAGGGCTGGGAATCAGGAGACCTGGGTTCTAAGCCCAACTACTCCTTGCTTTGTGACCGTGGGCAAGTCACTTGACCTTTCTGGTTTAGTTTTCTCATCTGTAAAATAGGGATGAAATACCCTTAGACTGTGAGCCCTAAGTGGGACAGGGACAGGTTCTGAGGTTATCCTGTATTTACCCCATTGACTGGCACATAATAAAAGCTTAACAAATGGCACAGCTGTTATTATTGTTATTATAATTGTTGTTGTTGTTATTAAGAGCAATCGAACATTGCAATTGAAGGAGTCATTTTCAAGATCCTCACCGCCTATGCTGTCCAGAGTCCAACAATCACAGTAACCATCCCAGTGAACTGAAATTCGTGAATCTGCTTATGCTGCTGCTATGATTCCTGCTCCTCTAACCGATACTTCTGCTGGCGCCTCTGCTACTTCCGCTGTTCAATCAGTCCATCGATCAATGGTATTTATTGAGTACTTACTATGTGCAGAGCACTGTACTAAGCGCTTGGGAGAGAACAATATAACCATTGCTGTTGATGTTATTGCTGCTTCTGCTGCTGTCAGTAATTCATTTATTCAATCATATTTATTGAGTGCTTACTGTGTGCAGGTCACTGGACTAAGTTCTGTCCTTGACCACTGTCCCTATTCCTACCTTTGCCCATTCTGACAGGATTTCTCCCCAGAGTTCCCACAGATCCCAAACTGGCACCTGTGACATCATTTTGTTTCTCTGCAGGTCTGCCCTGCATGTCAGACTCTGCATGTGTGCACAATAATAATAATAATAATAATAACAATGGTATCTGTTAAATGCTTATTATGTGCAAAGCACTGTTCTAAGCACTGGAGTAGATACAAGGTAATCAGGTTGTTCCACATGGGGCTCACAGTCTGAATCCCCATTTTATAGATGAGGGCACAGAGAAGTTAAGTGACTTGCCCAAAGTCACACAGCTGACAAGTGGTGGAGTGGAGCCCTGAAGGGCCCACTGTGGCCCCGCTAAAAATAATAATTATTATTGTGGTATTTGTTAAGCGCTTACTATGTGTCAGGCACTGTCCTCAGCACTGGGGTAGATATATGTAAATTGGGTTAATCCCCATTTGGCTATATTGTACTCTCCCAAGCGCTTAGTACAGTGCTCTGCACACAGTAAGCACTCAATAAATACAATTGCCAGAGTAATCATTTGACAGATGAGGTACCTGAGGCATGGAGAAGTGAAGTGACTTGCCCAGAGTCACACAGCAGACAAATGGCAGAGCAGGGATTACCACCCACGTTCTTCGGACTCCCAAGCCCGAGACTCCCAAGGAAGCAGCATGGCCCAGAAGTCAGAAGGACTTGGGTTTTAATCCCGACTCTACCACTTGTCTGCTATATGACCTTGGGATAGTCATTTCTCTATTCTTCAGTTCTGTAAATTGGGGATTAAAACTCTTAGCCCCGTGTGGGACAGGCACTGTGTCCAAACTGATCAGCTTGTTTCTACCCCAGAGAAGCAGCGTGGCTCAGTGGAAAGAGCACTGACTTTGGAGTCAGAGGTCATGGGTTCAAATCCCGACTCCGCCACTTGTCAGCTGTGTGACTTTGGGCAAGTCACGTCACTTCTCTGGGCCTCAGTTACCTCATCTGTAAAATGGGGATGAAGTCTGTGAGCCCCACGTGGGACAACCTGATCACCTTATATCGCCCTAGTGCTTAGAACAGTGCTTTGCACATAGTAAGCGCTTAATAAATGCCATCATTATTATTACCCCAGTGCTTCGAACAGCCCGACATTCACTCATTGCTTCATTTATTGAGTGCTTACTGGGTGTAGAACACTGTACTGAGTGCTTGGAAAGTACATTTCGGCAACAGATAGAGACAATCCCTACCCAACAATGGGTTCACAGTCTAGAAGTAACATAGTAAGTGACACATAGCGCTTAACAAATACTGTCATTATTATTATCCACTAGCCCACACTGCTTCTCTAGACAGCCGCTCGACAGCCCGGCCACCGAGCACAATGCACAAAGCACACAAACTCCCACATGCAGACGGGATGGGAAAGGTAGGATGGGAGTCGAATCTCAAGATGGGGTGGGGAAGGGCAGTGGGTCGTCTTCTGGGCTGGGAGGGTGAAGGGTGCTCTCTGATTCCACAGCTTGTGGGAGGAAGGAGCTGGTTGTCATGTATCAATTCCCTCAGACACACACACACACACTCACACACACAAACACCCAAAGTGATTCATCCTCAGCAGTGGCTTCATCTTTGAAAACGAAGGGCAATGATGTAATAAAAATAATAACTGCAGGAGTTGTGACTCTCGTTCTCTGAAAAACTTGGAGAACGAGCGTCATTCCTCCTTCCTGCTCTTCTTCCACTGAGCATGGTATGGTATTGATTAAGTGCTTACACTGGGCTAAGGGTGGAGGAGAAACAAAACTGTCAGGTCTCGGTTTGTGGCTGATCTGATTAATTTGTAACTACCTGAGCATTTAGCACACAGTTAGCCCTTAGTGACAGATACAAAATAATCAGATTAGTCAAAGAGCCACACCCCAGAGGCTCACAGACTAATAATAATAATTATAATAATGATGGCATTTATTAAGAGCTTACTATGTGCAAAGCTCTGTTCTAAGTGCTGGGGAATTTACAAAGTGATCAGGTTGTCCCACGTGGGGCTCACAGTCTTAATCCCCATTTTACAGATGAGGTAACTGAGGCACAGAGAAGTGAAGTGACTTGCCCAAAGTCACCCAGCTGACAATTGGCGGAGCCGGGATTTGAACCCACAACCTCTGACTCCAAAGCCCGGGCTCTTTCCACTGAGCCATGCTGCTTCTCACTAAGACTAAGAGTCAGGGAAAGCAGGTAATCTATCCCCATTTTATAGATGAGGAAATTGAGGCAGGGGACTGGACACGGGAGAGGATGACAAATTTTAAATTCCTCTGGGTGGAGTGGTCAATTCATAAGCCCTCAGATACTGTATTCTCTTCAGGCAAGAGACATAAAGTCCCCAGAGAGTTTATCTATTAGGAGGATGGCTTAGAGGCAGCAACTGATATTTATCTGTAACAAGGGCAGTCATAACAGTAATAACTGTGGCATTTGTTAGTGTCTTTGCACCTTCCTTTTTTGCTAGTGTGACACTGAGTTAGTAATAATAGTAACAATAATAGTATCTGTGTCATTTGTTAAGTGCACTGCCAATCTCTCACCCATGTCCTACCTCTGGCCTGGTGCACCCTCCCTCCTCAAATCCCACAGGCAATTACTCTCCCCAACTTCAAAGCCTTATTGAAGGCACATCTCCTCCAAGAGGTCTTCCCTAAACCCTCCTTTTCTCTTCTCCCACTCCCTTCTGAGTCACCCTGACTTGCTCCCTTTACTCATCCCCTTTCTGGCCCCACAGTATTTATGTACATGTCTGTAATTTATTTATTTGTATTAATGTCTGTCTCCCCCTCTAGACTGTAAATAGGTGTGGGCAGGGAAAGTATCTGTTAGATTGTTATATTGTACTCTCCCAAACTCTTAGTATAGTGTCCTGCACACAATAAGCATTCAATGAATACAACTGACTGACCAGTTGGCTTCTATATGCACTGAGGTAAGTGTCGGGGGATATACGATTCCATCGGATCAGACACGGTTCCTATCCCCAATGAAGCTCACAGTCTAAGGGGGAGGACAACTTAGTTAAATTTCAGGCCAAGCTGTTTCCCTCCTGCCACCTCAATCAATCAGTCATCATCATCATCAATCATATTTATTGAGCGCTTACTATGTGCAGAGCACTGTACTAAGCACTTGGGAAGTACAAATTGGCAACATACAGAGACAGTCCCTACCCAACAGTGGGCTCACAGTCTAAAAGACTGTCAGCAGTCAATCAGTCAGCACTTACTATGTTCAGGACACTGTACTAAGTGCTTGGGAGAGTACAAACAACAATATAACAGACACATTCCCTTCCCACAACAAGGTTACAGTCTAAAGGGGGAGAACGACATTAATAGGAATAAATAAATTACATAAGTGCTGTGGGGCTTGGGGCAGAGGTGACATCTCAGGTTGACAATGGCCCTCGCTCCCCTGAAGACAGGAGCAGGCCTTCCCTAACTAAGCCCTCCTTTCTTCTTCTCCCATTCTCTCCCGCGTCACCCTGACTTGCTCCCTTGATTCATCCCCCCTCCCAGCCCCACAGCACTTATGTACATATCTGTGATTTATTTATTTATATTAATGTCTGTCTCCCCGTCAAGACTGTAAGCTCACTGTGAGAAAGGAATGTGTCTGTTTGTTGTCATATTGTACTCTCCCAAGCACTTAGAACAGTGCTCTGCATCTAGTAAGTGCTTAATGAATGTGATTGACTGACTGACAGGAGCAGCCCGGCATGGCCAGGGCTAGAATTACCTAGTAGCCACCATAGCCTCTCGCTATCCCTGCCCGCCAATCTCCCTGGTGCAGATAGCTTCAGGTGAGGTCTCTGTGTCACCGGGGGAGATTTCTGTCATTGCACTCGTTGATATGGTCATGCTGACTCCAGCTCATCATCTAGTCATGACACGGGGTCACATCCGGCCTCTTCACGGCCTCTAAACCAGCAGCTCCGACCACGGATGACGGCTACTGGATGTGTGGCTTGCGTGCACCAGGCTGACTTAGACTGGTCTATCCCAGCGCGGGTGCTGGACAACTTAGTGTAATCGGAGTACATCTTGCCTCTGGTTTGGCAAACAATCTCGTCGCAAAGTCCAACCCTTTCTTGGGTGAAGGTGGGTCCGTTGCCAGGCGGAAGAGACGGGTTATAAATGTGCCTTTGTTTCTGTCCTTGTAATCTTCAACGGATTTCTTAATACCCTCCACGATCCAGCTCTTTCCAACTGATAGAACACCCAACCTCTAACTAGATTGAACCTTGGTAGAGTTAGTCAGTGAGTTATGACATCTATTAAGGGCTTGCTACTGAAAGAGCACTAGTTAAGGGGGTGGGGTGAATAAAAGATAATCAAACCCAGACTTTATTCCACAATGAGTTCACAATCTCGAAAGGAGAGACAGATGCCCTGCAACAAAAAGACGGAATTTGGAAAAGCCATAAATGGCAGGGAGTAAATTAAAAATTAAACAATGAAATTCAGACTACTGAAATAAGTAATGGCCCTGCATGTGGGGTGGGGGAATGTTCCTCATTGTTCCATTCCACAGACCCCAGGTGGCTACAACCCACTGCAGCGTTCCACGTTGTGAGGATCAGGACGGAAGTCTTCTGCTGGCAGATGGGTCTTCCCTTTCCTTGGTTTTCTGCAGCAATTTTCTTGCCAGAGTGCTCCCGCGTTAATTAGTTCATTTCAGTCCTCGCACCAACCCTGCGAGGTAGGTAGGGAAGGCAGGTATTTTGATCCCCGTTTTACAGATGAGGAAAGGGCAATACAGAGAAGTTAAATGACTCACCCGCAATAGCAAGCCGGGTTAACGGCCCAGCTCAGACTGGAACCTGGGCCCCCCGGCCTCTAGACCGCCATGCTACCACTTGACCATTTTCTGCTTCGATGTCTGGCAGTGAGGATTCTCTGGGCATCAGAAACCCCTGTAGACCCTGGCCTGGCTCTTCCCTTGACTCTGAACTTCTGCCCCAGTGTAGTTGCCCACTGTCACCATGACCACAACTGCTGCCATTGACCAACTATAGTATCTAATAAGTATATCAGTGTGAAGTGAACAGCCTTACAGGTCAATCATGGCCTGGTGGATAGATGATGGGCCTGGGAATCAGAAGGACCTGGGTTCTAATTCCGCCTTTGCCACTTGTCTGCTGGAAGATCTTGGGCAAGTCACTTCACTTCCCCATGTAGGACAAGGACTGTGTCTAAACTGATTAGTTTGTACCCCAGCACTTAGAACAGTGCTTGACACACTGTAAGCACTTAACAAACATTATTATTATTGTTATTTACTTGAAGCCAAAGGGCAAAGCTGTAGATGGCTAGTAGATATCAGTGGCTAGCTGGCCACTGGTATGGAAGTAGTTGGGAAGGTGGATGTGTAGTTTGAATAAAGGTGTTGATTAACTCCTAGAAGACAGAGGCTGAAGGATAGATTCACTGAAGTCTTACAACTAGAGGCTGAATCAGCAGAGCAAGGGGCACGTAGGCCCACTGTGGAAAAACCTGCTGATTCCTCAAGGCCCCAGCCAATATCATCCACTCAGAAGCTCAACCATGAATACAAAGGACAACTATGTGGATAGATCTCTCCATATCACAGAAAACACCCAATTGGCATTAAAGAGCAACCAAGGGCATTTGTGTCTGTCCCTGAAAACAGACTTGAAAACACCCTTTCTCCAATGTGCCTACAATCCCCTGCAAAGATATCCCAGCAATAGGTCAGCAAAAGGTGGCTCTGAGCTCTAACTTTTTTTATGGTATTTGTTAAGCACTTACTACATGCCAAACACTGTTCTAAGCACTGGGGGAAGGTACAAGTTAATTAGGTCATCAATCAATCAATCAATCATATTTATTGAGCGCTTACTGTGTGCAGAGCACTGTACTAAGCGCTTGGGAGTACAAGTCAGCAACACATAGAGACAGTCCCTACCCAACAGTGGGCTCACAGTCTAGAAGGTCGGACACAGTCCCTAGCCCACATGGGACTCACTGTCTAAGTAATGATAATAATAATAATAATGGCATTTGTTAAGCGTTTACTATGTGCAAAGCACTGTTCTAAGTGCTGGGGGGGATACAAGGTGATCAGGTTGTCCCACGTGGGGCTCACAGTCTTAATCCCCATTTGACAGATGAGGGAACTGAGGCTCAGAGAAGTTAAGTGACTTGCCCAAGGTAACACAGCTGACATGTGGAGCTGGGATTCGAACCCATGACCTTTGACTACAAAGCCCGGGCTCTTTCCATTCAGCCACGCTGCTTCTCTAAGTAGACAGGTGGACCATAATCCCTATTTTACAGTTGAGGAAAATGAATCACAGAGAAGTTAAGTGACTTCTCCAGGGTCACACAGCAAGAAATCGGCAGAGCCGGGATTGGAACCCAGGTCTTTTTAACTCCCAGGCCCGTGCTCTATTAGGCCATGCCTCTTTGAATATAGTTCTTGAGACACTGAGGAAACCTTTTCCCCATCCTCCCCTTCCCAATGCTGTCATAAAGGAGAAAAAGTAATCCAATTTTTGGAGGTTCCCGGTATATTTTACGATATTTCCTAAGTGCTTATTTTGTGCCAGGCGCTGTCCTGTCATTTTACAGATGAGGTAACTGAAGAACAGAGAATTTAAGTGACTTGCCCAGGACCAAACTGGAAACACGTGCAGAGTCAGTAATAGAACCCAGAACCTTCTGACTCCCAGAGCCATGGTCTATCAACTTGACCACGCGACTCCTCTAAGTATTTTTTGCTTGCCATTTGTTTGTTTGCCATTTTCCCTGTCCATCCTGGTTCCAATGACCAATGCTACCAGGATCATCAAGTTCTACGGCCTCTATTATTCTGGTATTTGTTAAGCACTTACTATGTGTCAAGCCCTGCTCTAAACACTGGGATAGTTAGGTGTGAATCTGGTTGGACCCAGTCCCACTGTCTAAGTAGGAGGAAGAACAGGCATTGAATCCCCTTTTTACAGTTGCGGAAACTAAGGCCAAGAGAAGCTAAGTGACTTGCTCAGGGTCGCTCAGCAGGGAAGTGGTGGAGCCGGAATTGGAACCCAAGTTAATCGGTTTCATGGTGGAGATGCTAATTGGTTTCCCAGACCCTGAAACACAACAGGTTGGAGTCCTTGTTTCTAGATATAATACTGAGGGTGAATTAGGTTGCCCTATGTGAGTGTGGCCAAAAAGTCCAATGGTCAGCAGACATTCCCTTCCTCACAGTGCTTGTGTAAAGGCTGTCTTTTGTTGGGATGTTCCATTTCTCTTTGAAACCACTCTCCTGACTGTCACATGGCAGGCTGGTAGGCACATTCGTTCCTTCTTTCAATCCTATTTATTGAGTGCTTACTGTGTACAGAGCACATACTAAGCGCTGGGGAGAGTACAAAATCACAACAGACACATTCCCTGCCCACAGTGAGCTTACAGTCTGGAGGACCCCAACAGAGCCTAGCTGCGCTTCGTCATTTGAGATCAAGTTCAGTACTTGCAAACAGTTATGACGTCTCCTCCCAAACTTTTCTTTGTCAGCATAATCGATTCAACTTCTCTGTGGCACAACTCCCCTCCAAAATGCTGCCAAACCTCCACTGAAGCTGGGAGACAGATTATCAGGGAGAAACTGGATGTGGATGATGGCTTTTTGAGAACACTCCCAATAGCATGGCAAATATCCCAGCTTCAAACTAAAGGGAAAGTCAAAAGATGGATGTTTCTGTCCATCTTGTATCAGGGGAGTGAAGCCTACCTGCCTCATCCTGAGCCTACTCCTTTGCAGTCGCCTCTTCCACTCCCTTCCAGACTCCTTTCCATCTTCAAAGATCTAATGACTCCCTCCTCTTCCCTAGACTTTTGTGAATGATTAAAGGGAAGTTACCACCAAGGATGTTTCCCCCGCTGAGCACTGTGGATGGAAATTCAGGCTCCAGGCCCACTTTCATTTATGCATTCACTCAACCATATTTTGTTGAGCACTTACTTCATGCAGAGCACTGTACTAAGCGCTTGGGAGAGTACAGTACAACAATAAGCAGACACATTCCTGCCCACAACAAGCTTACAGTCTAGAGGGAGAGACAGACAATATAAATAAATCACAGATATGGACACAAGTGCAGTGGGGCTGGGAGGGGGATTCGGAGA
Source organism: Tachyglossus aculeatus (assembly GCF_015852505.1). Classification (NCBI taxonomy): domain Eukaryota; kingdom Metazoa; phylum Chordata; class Mammalia; order Monotremata; family Tachyglossidae; genus Tachyglossus; species Tachyglossus aculeatus. The sequence goes on along the minus strand of NC_052084.1, from coordinate 17,845,069 downwards.
TGGTTAGGCAACCACTGAAGTTTCTTGAAGAGCAGGGAAACATGTCCTGAACATTTTTATAGACAAATGATCCGGGCAGCAGAATGAAGTATGGACTGGAGTGGGGAGAGACAAGAGGCTGGGAGGTCAGCGAGGAGGCTAGTACAGTAAATCGAGGTGAGATAGAATAAGTGATTAATATGATAGCAGTTAATACACTTCAATTAATCAATCCATCAATGGCATTTATTAAGCACTTACTGTGTGCAGAGCACTGTACAAAGTACTTTGAGAGAGTACAATAGAATAGAGTTGGTAGACACAATCTTTGCCCATAAAGAGCTTACACTCATTTCAAAATCCTCAGGTGCTGTAACTCTGCTCTCTCTGCTGTTCAGCAACAATACATCCACTCCCTTGATGATTTTCCCCAACAATTATTCCAGACCTTTAACCGCCCCCCGGCTAAAACCCCACTGCTTCCACTTTTCTCCCTCTCCTGCCCCTGTTGACTGATGCCAGCAGCTTTCATGACAAAATGAAACCATTGGGGATGAGATCAATCGACCAATCAATCAAATTGACTGAGTATCTACTGTTACCAAGCACTGTACTGGACACTTGGGAGAAATCAGAACAGTAGAGTCAGTTGACTTGCTCTCTGCCCACAAGGAGAACTCAGTCTAGAGGGTAAGAACCTCCAGATCTCCTCCTTGCTCCCCTAGATCCCTCCCACTCTCTCATCCTCTGTCATCTCTCAAGAGATCTCTCTCTCGATTTCCAAATCCGCTCCACGTGTGTCTCTGACTCCATCCCATCTCATCTTCTTTAAAGTACTTGTTCCCACTTTTCTTCCCTTTCTGTTCACCATCTTCAACTCTCATTTTCAGATGGCCCCTTCCCGCACATCTCCCTTATCCTAAAAAAATGAACCCCAGTGCACCATTAATTCATTCATTCAATTGTATTTATTGAGCATTTACTGTGTGCAAAGCACGGTACTAAGAGCTTGGGGGAGTACAATATAACAATAAACAGACACATTCCCTGCCCACAATGGGCTTACAGTCTAATGAGGGAGACAGACATTAATATAAATAAATAAATTACAGATATATAGCATGGCCTAGTGGATAGAACAAGGGCCTGAGAGTCAGAAGGCCATGGGTCATAATCCCGGTTCCACCACTAGTCTGTTGTGTGGCCTTGGGCAAGTCACTTCCCTTCTCTGTGCCTCAGTTACCCCATCTGTAAAATGGGGATTAAGACTGTGAGCCCCATGTTGGGCAGGGGCTGGATCCAAAACAATTAGCTTGCATCTACCCCAGCACTTAGAAGAGTACTTGACACATAGTAAGTGTTTAACAAATACCGTAATTATTTTTTTATTATTATTAAATGACACATATAAATAAATTACAGATTATCACCTTATCTCCCACTTCCCATTTCTGTCCAAATTCCACAGATTGTATACATCTGCCGCCTCCACTTTCTCTCTCTCAACTTATATCTTGATCCTTTACAATCTCTTTTTTCACCCTTCACTCTACTGAGTCTGTTAACTCCAAGTCAGCCAATGATTTCCATCTTACCAAATCTAATGGATTCTTCTCTGCCCTAGTTGTCTGCAATTTCTCAGCCGCCTTTTGACACTGTAGACTGTTCCCGTCTCTTGGAATCAATCAGTCAATCAATCAATTATTTTTACTGAGCCCTTACACTGTCCCGAGGAGTGTACCAAAAGTGTTTGGGAGAGTATAACAGATTTGGTAGATACATTCCCTGCCCACAAGGAGAAACAGCGTGAACTAACGGATAGAGCACAGGCCTGGGGATCAGAAGGACCTAGGTTCTGATTCTGACTCTGCCACTTGTCTGATGTGTGACTTTGGGAAAGTCCTTCACTTCTCTGTACCTCAGTTACCTCATCTGTAAAATGGGGTTTAAGACTGTGAGCCCCATGTGTCCAACCTGACTAGCTTGCATCTAACCCAGTGCTTAGAACAGTGTGTGACACATATCCAGTCTGACGTCAAAGCCAGTCAGTCCTTCCTCCACAATGCAGTGTGGCTCAGTGGAAAGAGCATGGGCTTGGGAACCAGGGGTCATGGGTTCTAATCCCAGTTCTGCCGCTTGTCAGCTGTGTGACTTTGGGCAAGTCACTTAACTTCTCTGTGCCTCTTACCTCATCTGTAAAATGGGGATTAAGACTGTGAGCCCCACATGGGATAACCTGATCATCTTGTATCCTCCCCAGTGTTTAGAACAGTGCTTTGCACATAGTAAGCATTTAAGAATGCCATCATTATAATTATTATTCCCAGAATCCGCCTCTTCTTCTCCATCCAAGTGGCCGCCGCTTTGATTCAGGCACTTTTCATATCTCCGCTTGACCAGGACACCAGCCTCGTTTCTCTTCATCCCATCTTTCACTCCGCTGTCCCGATCATTTTCCAAAACATCATTCTGCAAACATCTCCCCACTCTTCAAAAACCTCCAAAGGTGGCCCACTCCCACATCAAGCAGAAATTCCTCACCTGACATAATAATAATAACAGTGATTGCGGTATTTGTTAAGCGCTTACTATGTGCCAGGCACTGTACTGTGGTAGATGCAAAGTAATTGGGTTGGACACAGTCCCTGTCCCACGTGGGGCTCCTAGTCTCAATCCCCATTTTACAGAAGAGGGGACTGAGGCATGGAGAAGTTAAGTGGCTTGCCCAAGGTCACCCAGCAGACAAGTGGCAGAGCTGGTATTAGAACCCAAGTCCCTCTGACTCCCAAGCTAGTGCTCTATCCACTTCATTCATTCAATCATATTTATTTAGCGCTTACTGTGTGCAGAGCACTGTACTAAGCGCTTGGGAAGTACAAGTTGGCAACATGTAGAGATGGTCCCTACCCAACAGCGGGCTTACAGTCTAGAAGACTCACAGACTGTGAGCCACTTACAATCAGCTCTCTCCCTCCTACTTCAACTCTCTTCTTCCACGACAACCAGCTGTATTATTTCTTCTCGCAAGCTTACCTACTCAGTGTGCTAGGCTGTTGTCTATGAAGACTCAGTCCTTTTATACACACCCTCTCTCCTTCCTGAAACCTCCTCCCACTTCACTTCTGGCAGACCACTGTATTCCCGTTCATCAAAGGATGGACCACGGGCCTGGAAGCCAGGAGGATCTGGGTTCTAATCCTGATTCTACCCCTTCTCTGCTGTGTGACCTCAGGCAAGTCATTTCACTTCTCTCTGCCCCAGTTACCTCATGTGTAAAATGGGGATTAAGGCTGTGAGCCCCGGGCGGGATGTGGACTTTGTCCAACCTGATTAACTTGTATCTATCCTAGTGCTTGGCACATAGTAAATGCTTAACAAATGCCATAAAAACAACAACAACAACAAGAAACCTCAGTGAATAAGAGCTCTGACAAACCATGTGATGTACTGGAGGCGGACAATAAGGGCACTGTTTATTCACTAGGCGTGGGTAGAGACTTGAAGTGGGGCTGTGGCCAAAATAGAAAGGATAATTTGGCGGGGGGGGGGGGGGGGGGGGGGTCGAGAGGCACTTTAAATCTGGAGACAGAGTTAGAGAGAAAGAGACACTGAAACACACACATTCTTTCACATAACACACAGTCTCAGAGAGGCAGAGATACCAGCAGCAACTTAAAAGAAAAGCCAAATTGTCCAAATCGGTTGAGGGAAACATTCTCAACACCTTCCGTTCAACTGCAGCGTGAAAAATCATTTGTGTAGTTTATTCTGCCGGGGATGAAAGAGAAACAGAAAGAAGAATTGAGGAGGAATTCCCAAACAAAAAGGAACTTGTAGACTCGCCTACTCCTGCTGGGATGAAATGCTATTCCCACCACGGCGTGTTCAGAATCTCTCCCAAACGAATGCCAGCTTTGTCCGTGTCCGAGTCAAAGGAGCTGAGGGGTTGGGAAGAGAGGAATTGCGGATCTGCCCCACTTCAACGCATTTCCTTGCTGACCAGGTTGCTAACAGCAGAGGGACTCAAGTGCTGTCCGTGGGCTGAGTTGAATCGGGCAAGAGAAAAATAAGTTCTCAAAAGGCAGTTGTAAAGCTTGAGAGGTTCGGTTAAACGTGGAGAATGATGATGATGGCATTTCCCCTCCTTCCTCTCCCCCTCGACCCCCTCTGCATCCCCCCCGTCTTACCTCCTTCCCTTCCCCACAGCACCTGTATATATGTTTGTACATATTTATTACTCTATTTTACTTGTACATATCTATTCTATTTATTTCATTTTGTTAATATGTTTGGTTTCGTTCTCTGTCTCCCCCTTCTAGCCCACTGTTGGGTAGGGACTGTCTCTATATGTTGCCAACTTGAGCTTCCCAAGAGCTTTGCACACAGCAAGCGCTCAATAAATACGATTGATTGATTGATTTGTTAAGCGCTTACTATGTGCAAAGCACTGTGCTAAGCGCTGGGAAGGATACAAGGTGATCAGGTTGTCCCACGTGGGACTCACAGTCTTCATCCCCATTTTACAGATGAGGTAACTGAGGCACAGATAATCAATCAATCAATCGTATTTATTGAGTGCTTACTGTGTGCAGAGCACTGTACTAAGCGCTTGGGAAGTACAAGTTGGCACCATATAGAGACAGTCCCTACCCAACAGTGGGCTCACAGTCTAAAAGGGGGAGACAGAGAACAAAACCAAACATACTAACAAAATAAAATAAATAGAATAGATATGTACAAGTAAAATAAATACATAGAGTAATAAATATGTACAAACATATATACAGAGAAGTAAGTGATTTGCCCAAAGTCACACAGCTGACAAGTGGCAGAGCAGGGATTAGAACCCGTGACCTCTGACTCCCAAGCCCGGGCTCTTTCCACTGAGCCATGCTGCTTGCCCTAGTGGATAGAGCACAGGTCTGGGAATCAGAAGGATCTGGGTTCTAATCCTGACTCCTCCACGTGTCTCTGTTTGATTCACTTCACTTCTCTGGGCCTCAGTTACCTCATCTGTAAAATGGGGATTAAGACTGGGAGCTCTACGTGGAACATGGATTGTATCCAACCTGATTAGCTTGTATCTACCCCGTTGCTTGGGCCCATAATAAGTGTTTAACAAATACCATTAAATGAAAGGTCAAGTGATAAGCAAACTATGTTTCTAGAGGGAGCAGGGGAGGTAGAAAGATACAAACCCAGGTATAGTGCCTGGAGACTAGAGCCAAGGGCCAAAATAAAGCCCTAAATTAATAAATACCTCTGATGGATTGATAAAGTTAAGTCCTCCTCTCTTCTGGTAGGAGAGTCTGTTATCTGAGGTGAGGAGGGCAGCTCTTAGAAGGAAATATAGCTCACCCCTTCACAGGTGAAGTCTGCTTTTATAAATTAAATATATATTAATCCCACTGCACAAACGTGCTTAAGTCAGCCTGCTTGGTCTATTGACTGGTTAGAAAACCTTGAATTCCCCCTTCTCCTTTTGCTCAGTTGTGGGCAGGGAATGTGTCTGTTAAATTATTTTATTGTACTCTCCCAAGTGCTTAGTACAGTTTTCTGCACACAGTAAGCACTCAACAAATACGATTGATTGACTCAGCTGCAGCTTTTTCCACCAGACACCTCTGTGTTGGCTTTATCCTCATCTTAACTAGCAGGCATACAGTCTAAAATCAATCAATCAATTAATGGTATTTACTGAGCACCTACTCAAGACCGAGCACAGTACTGAGTACTTGGGGGAGTGCAATGGAGTAAGCGATAATGTTATAATTAATCAGGGGGATGGGTTAATCCTCTGAGCTCATTCTCACTTCTTTTGACCCTACTCTGTGCTGGCCTTGAGGGAATGGGTTTGTCTCCTTCCTCCTCTCCCTCTTTGTTATTAATAATAATAATAATTGTGGCATTTATTGAGCCAGTACCTGGCACATAATAAGTGCTTAACAAGTCCAGCTCTTGGAAGAGTGCTTGGGATATAGTAAGCGCTTAACAAATATCATCATCATCATTATTATTATTTATCCCGGCATTTAGAACAGCACCTGGCATTCATTTATTCATTCAATTGTATTTATTGAGCACTTACTGTGTGCAGAACACTGTACTAAGCGCTTGGAAAGTACAATTTGGCAACAGATAGAGACAATCCCTACCCAACAATGGGCTCACATACTAGAAGGGGGGAGACAGACAACAAAACAAAACAAGTAGACTGGCATCAATAATGCTTCATAAGTCCAGCTCTTGGCACAGTGCTTGGCACATAGTAAGCACTCAACAAATACCATCATTATTACTTATCCCCGTGCTTAGGACAACACCTGGCACATAGTTAGCGCTTAACAGGTCCAGCTCTTCGAACAGTGCTTGGCATATAGTAAGTGCTTAACAAATATCATCTTTATTATTATTATCATTATTATTTACCCCAGCTCTTAGGACAGAGCCTAGCACATAGTAAGCAAGTCCAGCACTTGGAACAGTGCTTGGCACATAGTAAGCACTTAACAAATACCATCTTTATTATTATGATTATTTACCCCAGTGCTTAGGACAGCGCCTGGCACATAGTAAGCTCTGAAGTCCAGCACTTAGAATGGTGCTCAGCTCATAGTAAGCACTTAACCAATACCATCATTATTATGATGATGATTTACCCCAGCGCTTAGGACAGCGCCGGGCACGTAGTAAGCAAGTTCAGCATTTAGAACAGTACTTGGCACATAGCACTTAACAAATACCATCTTTATTATTATTATTATGATTTACCTAGCGCTTAGGACAGCGACGGGCACGTAGTAAGCAAGTCCAGCACTTGGAATGGTGTTTGGCAAATAGCACTTAACAAATACCATCTTTATTATTATTATTGTTGTTATGATTTACCCCAGCGTTTAGGACAGCGCCTGGCACGTAGTAAGCAAGTCCAGTGCTGGACATAGTAAGCGCTTAACAAATACCATCATTATTATAATTATTTTGATTTACCCCAGCGCTTAGGACAGTGCCTGGCATGTAGTAAGCAAGTCCAGCTCTGCACATAGTAAGCGTTTAACAAATACCATTATTATTATTATTATGATTTACACCAGCGTTTAGGACAGCGCCTGGCACGTAGTAAGCAAGTCCAGCGCTGCACATAGTAAGCGCTTAACAAATACCATCTTTATTATTATTATTTTGATTTACCCCAGCGCTTAGGACAGAGCCTGGCATGTAGTAAGCAAGTCCAGCGCTGCACATAGTAAGCGCTTAACAAATACTATCTTTTATTATTATTATTATTATCATTTTGATTTACCCCAGCGCTTAGGCCAGCGTCTGGCGCAGAGTAAGCCAGCCCAGCGCCTGGAGAGGTTCTTGGCACCTAGTTAGTGCTTAACAAATACCATCTTGATTATTATAATAATAATGGCATTTGTTAAGCGCTCGCTATGTGCAAGGCACTGTTCTAAGCGCTGGGGTAGCTAGGAGGTCATCAGGTTGTCCCACGTGGGGCTCACAGTCTTCATCCCCATTTTACAGATGAGGTAACTGAGGCCCAGAGAAGTGAAGTGACTTCCCCAAAGTCACACAGCTGACAAATGGCAGAGCTGGGATTAGAACCCATGACCTCTGACTCCCAAGCGCAGGCTCTTTCCACCGAGCCACGCTGTTGATGATTTACCCGAGCGCTTAGGACAGCACCTGGCACGTAGTAAGCCAGTCCAACACTGCACATAGTAAGCCCTTAACAAATACCTTCTTTATTATTATTATTTTGATTTGCCGCAGCGCTTAGGACAGCGCCTGGCACAGTGCTTGGCCCCGAGTTAGCGCTTAACAAATACCACTCCGAGAAGCAGCGTGGCTAAGTGGAAAGAGCCCGAGCTTTGGAGTGTCAGAGGATCCCGGCTCCGCCACTTGTCAGCTGTGTGACTTTAGGCAAGTCACTTCACTTCTCTGTGCCTCAGTTCCCTCATCTGTACAATGGGGATTAATAATAATAATAATGATGATGGCATTTGTTAAGCGCTATGTGCCAAGCACTGTTTTAGGCGCGGGGTGGTGTGGGGGGATATAAGGTAATCAGATTGTCCCACGTGGGGCTCACTGTCTTAATTTCCACAGCACCTGTATATATGTATATATGTTTGTACATATTTATTACTCTATTTATTTATTTATTTATTTTACTTGTACATATCTATTCTATTTATTTTATTTTGTTAGTATGTTTGGTTTTTTTTTTCTCTGTCTCCCCCTTTTAGACTGTGAGCCCAATGTTGGGTAGGGACTGTCTCTATATGTTGCCAATTTGTACTTCCCAAGCGCTTAGTACAGTGCTCTGCACATAGTAAGCGCTCAATAAATATGATTGATGGATTGATTAATCCCCATTTCACAGAAGAGGAAACTGAGGCCCAAAGAAGTGAAGAGACTTGCCCGAGGTCACACAGCCGACAAGTGGCGGAGTCGGAATTTGAACCCATGACCTCTGACTCCAAAGCCCGTGCTCTTTGCACTGAGCCACGCTGCTTAAGACTGAGCACCCCCGTGGGACAACCTGATCATCTTGTAACCTCCCCAGGGCTTAGAACAGTGCTTGGCACATAGTAAGCGCTTAATAAATGCTATCATTATTATTATTATTATTCATTCATTCAATCGTATTTATTGAGCGCTTACTGTGTGCAGAGCACTATACTAAGCGCTTGGGAAGTACAAGCTGGCAACATATAGAGAGCTCACCTCCTCCAGGAGGCCTTCCCAGACTGAGCCCCCTCCTTCCTCTCCCTCTCCTCCCCCTCTCCATCCCTCCCGCCTTACCTCCTTCCCCTCCCCACAGCACCTGTATACATGTATATATGTTTGTACGTATTAATTACTCTATTTATTTTACTTGTACATATTTATTCCATTTATTTTATTTTGTGAATATGTTTTGTTTCGTTGTCTGTCTCCCCCTTCTAATAATAATAATAATAATAATGATGGTATTTATTAAGCGCTTACTATGGGCAAAGCACTGTTCTAAGCGCTGGGAGGATACAAGGTGATGAGGTTGTCCCACATGGGGCTCACAGTCTTCATCCCCATTTTACAGATGAGGGAACTGAGGCCCAGAGAAGTTAAGTGACTTGCCCAAAGTCACACAGCTGACAAGTGGTGGAGCCGGGATTTGAACCCGTGACCTCTGACTTCTAGACTGTGAGCCCGCTGTTGGGTAGGGACCGTCTCTAGATGTTGCCAACTTGGCCTTCCCAAGCGCTTAGTACAGTGCTCTGCGCACAGTAAGCGCTCAATAAATACGATTGAATGAATGACTGTCTCTGTGATTCCTGTCTGTCTCTCTATGTCTCTTTCTCTTTTTCACTCTATGTCTCCACGATTCATTCAATTGAAAGAATGACTGTCTCCGATTCATGTCTATGTCTCTCTACGATTCAGTCAATCGTATTTATGAAGCGCTTACTGTGTGATTTTGTTTGTACATATTTATTCTATTTATTTTATTTTAATACGTTTTGTTTTGTTGTCTGTCTCCCCCTTCTAGACTGTGAGCCCGCAGTTGGGAAGGGCCTGTCTCTATATGTTGCCAACTTGCACTTCCCAAGCGCTTAGTACAGTGCTCTGCACACAGTAAGCGCTCAATAAATACGATTGATTGCAGAGCACTGTACCAAGCGCTTGGGAAGTCCAAGTTGGCAACAAATGGAGACGGTCCCTACCCACCAACGGGCTCACAGTCTCGGTTATTGGAATGGAGTGCCATCAGCCTGTATATATGTTTGTACATATTTATTGATTGATTTATTTTACTTGTACATATCTATTCTATTTATTTTATTTTGTTAGTATGTTTGGTTTCGTTCTCTGTCTCCCCCTTTTCGACTGTGAGCCCGCAGTTGGGTAGGGACCGTCTCTATATGTGGCCAACTTGAACTTCCCAAGCGCTTAGTGCAGTGCTCTGCAAACAGTAAGCGCTCAATAAATAAATGAATAAATAAATCGATCAATAAATAAATAAATTGATTGATTGCAGAGCACTGTACCAAGCGCTTGGCAAGTCCAAGTTGGCAACAAACGGAGACGGTCCCTCCCCACCAACGGGCTCACAGTCTCGGTTACTGGAATGGAGTGCCATCAGCCTGTATATACGTATGTACATATTTATTACTCATTGATTTATTTTACTTGTACAGATCCATTCTATTTTATTTTGTTAGTATGTTTGGTTTTGTTCTCTGTCTCCCCCTTTTCGACTGTGAGCCCTCTGTTGGGTAGGGCCTGTCTCTAGATGTGGCCAACTTGGGCCTCCCAAGCGCTTAGGGCAGTGTTCTGCACGCAGTAAGAGCTCAATAAATACGATTGAAATAATAATAATAATAATAATAATAAGGGCTTGAGTGGTAAGGGCTCAATCAATACGATTGAGGAGGAGGAGGATTAGAGTCCCTTTCTTCCTTCCCCGTCCCTCCTCCTTTTCCCCTGGCCCTCCCCCTGGGCTGTGGGTGTCCCCTCCCCCCGGTTTTTCCCCCCCTTTTTCCCCTCCCCCCCGCGGCCAAGCCCCTCCCCAGCGCCCAGGGTTGCGCTGCTCGGCTCGGCCAGTTAAAGAGGCGAAGGGCTTGGGGCGGTGGGGAGCCTGGCGTCCTGGTCTCCAGCCCTCCTGGACCACGTGGGCCTTCTCCTCCCCCCCAAAAGTTTCCCCCCCAAAAGGCCGGCCAAGGGGGCACTGCGCATGCGGAGCTCCAAATTCAAACAGCTGTCGCCAGAGGCGGGCCCGGGGTCGCCCCCCAGGCGGCTCCCCCGCTAGCCCCCCGGGTCGCCATGGTGGACCGCGGCCCCCTGCTGACCTCGGCCATCATCTTCTACCTGTCCATCGGGGCGGCGATCTTCGAAGTCCTGGAGGAGCCCTACTGGAAGGAGGCCAAGGACGACTACATCAGCAAGAAGAAAATGCTCCTCAAGGAGTTCCCCTGCCTGGGCACCGACGGTCTGGACAAGATCCTGCAGGTAAACTGAGGCCCCAAGCCCGCGGACCTGGGGCTGACCGCGTTGCTGATCGGTTACTGCTGTTATCGGGGTCACCAGAGCCGGGGGGCGACCTCCACCCAGGTCCGCAGAAGTCCCAGATCCGGGCTTGGGTCAGCAGAAGTCCTAGATTTGGACCTGGGTCTCCAGAATTCCCAGATCCGGGCCTGGCTCCCCAGAATTCCCAGATCCGGGCCTGGGTCCGCATTAGTCCTAGATTTGGACTTGGGTCTCCAGAATTGCCAGGTCCGGGCCTGGGTCCGCATTAGTCCTAGATCTGGACCTGGGTCCTCAGAAGTCCCAGATTCTGGCCTGGGTTCACAGAATTCCCAGATCCGGGCCTGGGTCCGCAGAAGCCCCGGACCTGCGTCCGCAGAATTCCCAGATCCGGGCCTGGGTCCCCAGAAGTCCTAGATCTGGACTTGGGTCCGCAGAATTCCCAGATCCGGGCCTGGGTCTGCAGAAGTCCCAGATCTGAACCTGGGTCCTCAGAAGTCCTAGATCTGGACCTGGCTCCGCAGAAATCCTAGACCTGGACCTGAGTCCGCAGAATTCCCAGATCTGGACCTGGGTCCGCAGAATTCCCAGACCCGGGCCGGGGTCCGCCGTCGTCCACCCCCTCCCCCAGGCCCGGATCTTAGTGCCCTGTCTCCCACCCTCCCCATCAAACGCCGCCTCCTTTTTGGGATTGTCAGATCTGATGTGTGTGCTCAGAGACGGGTCTGACCTAATAACTTCCCAGGCTGTTTGAGAAATGGGGACAAAACCTGAAGTCCAACCCGTCTCTGCGTGCGGCTCCTTTTTCTTTGTTTAGGGTGCGTGTTTGTGCGCGGGCGTCCGAATTTTCCAAAACCCCAGTGAGGTGGAAGGGGTGGCCTGCACACTCGCCCTGTCCCTTCTTTTGCAGGCTACCTCCCTGAGCCCTGGGGAGCTGCGCCCTCCCCCGCCCCCCAATCAATCGATGGTATTGATTGAGCTCTTATTGTGCGCACAGCACTGCATTAAGCGCTTGGGAGATGCAATACAATAGAGTTGGTTCCCTGCCTATAAGGAAATACCCACCCATTGGCTTCAGATAAAACTTCGAGGAGGGTTTGGCCGGCTGGAGAGTCTGCATTTCTATTCTCTGTGTGTGGGGTAGTCTGCATTTCTATTCTGACCCGGGATAGCCCTAATCTGCTTTTTCCTGTGCCTGAGGGGCAGCTCGTTCAACCTGTGGAGGAGGGCTTCTTATCACCCCCGGTGACCAGCCAATTCCTGGTGACCTCGTTTTGGCGGGGGAGGCCCACCCTGAACTGCCCTGATCTGCATATTGCTGACAAATTTGTTCCATTCCAGCCTCGCATACTTTCGACCTGTGGGTGCTGGTACGAAATCACACTTCCCCCCAAAAGCCTCTGTTTCATCAGTAAAATCAGTGGTATTTATTGAGTGCATAGCACTGTCATTAACACTTGGGAAAGTACAACAGAATTGGTATGCAGGTATCCTGCCCACAAGGAGTTACAATGTAGATTCTTCCTCCACCTTTTCCTCCACCACCACCACACCCTGCTGACCCCCTCATAAATGAATCATTTAGAGACTTCCAGGGTGTAATTTTGATGTCTACGTTTACGGCTTTTCATTGGTGAGGGAGGTTATTAATGGTAATCGAGTCTGCTCATTCTGTTGGAGTGTATTCTCCCAGACGTTTAGTACAACGCTCTACACATAGTAAGGGCACCATAAATGTCACTGATTGATCCACAGAATTAAAAAATTTCACTTGATCAACCTCTCAGAGGGCAGCAGGGATGTGTTCGGGGGTTTCCCTGAACCCAATTCAGGGAAAGGGATTACCGAGGGTATAAAAACGACTGCGAGCGGGAGAGAGTGGGGAGAAAAATGGATGTGTTTGGAAGTTTCGCAGAACCCAATTCAGGGAGAGGGGAAGGGATTACTGAGTGTATAAAAACGGAAAGAGTGAGGGGAACCAGTTTCCGGATATCTGGGGGTGTCTGATAATGTAGCAACCTTGTGCAGTAAGTGTAACAAGGAAAAGCCAGGATTCGGAATGGGAGCGAGAATTTTCACAGTTCAAGGGCTCCGCATGAGGCAATAAACAGGAACGAAGCAGAATGGCACGTGGGCATCCTTGGCTGTGGAGAGCAAAAATGTGTGCAACTGCCTGCTGAGCTGACCCTGAGAATGGTCGAGATCAGTCGATGGTATTTACTAAGTGCTTACTATGTGCAGAGCACTGTACTAAGCACTTGGGAGGATACTACAGAAATAGCAATAGAGGATGGCTGCTGGAGAGGGGTTGTGTGGATAGTCGGTGGTGACTCTTACATGTCTTAGAAGCTCGACTTTGTATTGTTCTTCCTGCCAAAGAGGCAGCGGAAGGAAAGTTGGGCCACATGGCCTAGTGAGGAGACGATCGGGCTGGGAGTTCAAAGGCTTGGGTTGGGGATCCAGTTCTGTTACTACCCGGCAATGGGATTCTGAGCAAGTCAGTGAACCTCAATTCCTTAGGAAAACGGGGCCGAATAATTTCCGCCCGCCTCAGCCTCAACAGGATGGTTGTCCTGGTGAAAATAAGCGCTTAGTACAGTGCTCTGCACACAGTAAGCGCTCAATAAATACGATTGAATGAATAAGACAAGGCCAAAAAAGTGTTTTGAAAGAAAGGGAATTACAGCCCCTTGTTTTTTGTTTTTGAATGGATCTCAAGGAACCTTAGAGTACAGTTGATTTGTAAGCTACTCGATAACAGAGATCATGTCTGCCACCTGTCTGCTATGTGACCTTAGGTAAGTCACCTAACTTCTCCCTGCCTCAGTTACTTCATCTGTAGAATGGAGATTAAGATTGTGAGCCCTATGTGGGACAAGGACTGTCCAATCTCACCAACTTGTATCTACCCCAGTGCTTAGTATAGTGCCTGGCATATAGTAAGCACTTAAACACCATAAAAACAATCTACTAACTCTACTCTCCTGAGCTCTTCGTGCCATGCTCTGCACACAGAAAGAGCCCAGTAAATACTGTCGGTTGATCTGAAGTTTTGACATCCTGGAACTGGGCTCAGTTTAAGAACTCACTGACCACCGCTTTCTCTAAAATGAAAAGCATTAATGTGGGTTTTTCTTTAATGAGCTTGAATGAATTGTATTTACACCCACCCCTTAAAACTCCACGAAAATGGGGCATCTTAAAAGTCAACCTGTGAAAAGGCTGCCTATGTTTTTTTTTATAAACATAAAAATGTTTATGATGGACAATGATGACCTGCCTAGACATGTTTTGGGAAGGGAAAGCAATCAATCAAATATATTTGAGTTCTTTTTTATGGTATTTGTTAAGCATTTACTCTGTGCCAGGCACTGCACCAAGTCCTGGGGTAGATCCAAGCTAATCAGGTTGGACACAGTCCCTGTCCCACATGGGGCTGTCTTAAACCCCATTTTGCAGGTGAAGTTACTGAGGCTCAGAACAGTGAAGCGACTTGCCCAAGGTCACACAGCAGATAAGTGACATAGCCGGGATTAGAACCCAGGTCCTTCTGACTCCCGGGCCCATGCTTTATCCACTAGGCCATGCTGCTCTTACTGTATGCAGAACACTGTACTGCGCTCAAGATAGTACAAGCCTAAAGATCTCTGGTTTTAGAGGTGAAGGTCTCAACAGGAACATGGCATAGTGGATAGAGCACGGGCCCGGGAGTCAGAAGGTCATGGATTCTAATTCTGACTCTGCCGCTTGTCTGCTGTGTGACCTTGGGCAAGTCACTTCACTTCTGTGCCTGTTACCTCATCTGTAAAATGGGGATTGAGACTGCGAGCCCCACTTGGGACAGGGACTGTGTCCAACCCGATTTCCTTGTATCCACCCCAGTGCTTAATACAGTACCTAGCATGTAGTAAACACTTAAATACCATAATTATTATTACTATTACTATTATTGCTACTTGAAACCTACAAGCCCTGTGGTGGCTTGGGTGGTGGGTTTGGGAGACTCTTACAATCATAGGTGCCCCTATGAATCCAGGGTGGTCAGGGTCCTGGACTGAGACCCCGTGATAGGGATCTGAGGTGGTTCAAAGACTCCAGGGTTCTGGTGGTAGTGGGACAGAGGTTGGACAAGACCAAGATTCAGTCAATCGTATTTACTGAGCGTTTACTGCATGCAAAGCACTGTACTGAGCCCTTGGGAGATTACAATATAACAACAAGCAGACACATTCTCTCCCATGACGAGCTCACAGTCGTTCTCAGTGCTTGGGCAAGTACAATACAACAGAGCTGGTAGGTGTGATCCCTGCCCACAAGATGCGGATGGGCATGAAAATAAATTGCAGATAGGGGAGAAGATTTCTGAAGGACTCGTGCTCAGCCGTGTGACCCTGGACAAGTCATTTAACCTCTGGGCTTCAGTTCTCTAGTCTGTCAAATGAGAATTCAATACCTGTTCTCCCTCCTTTTAGACTGTGAGCCCCATGTGAGGTGGGATCTCCCTGACCTGATTATCTGGTATCTATCTCAGAGCTTAGTACGGTGCTTGGCACGTAGTAAGTGCTTAATCAATGGTACTTATCGGGAGCTTACTGTATGTGGTGCACTGTTCTAATGCTTGGAAGGCTACAATATAACAGTTGGCAGATAGGTTCCCCGCACACAAGCTTACAGGAGACACACATTAGAGTAAATAATGATATGTACATAAGTGCTGTGGGACTGAGGTAGGGGTAAATATCAAGTGATTAAAGGGTACAGATCCAATTGCATAAGTGAGGCAGAAGGGAGAGACCTTCACGGAAGGCCTCTTGGAGGAGATGGGATTTTAATAAGGCTCTGAAAGTGGGAATAGTGGTGGTCTGTCGGATATGAGCGAGAGAGATTTCCAGTCCAGAAGGAGGATGTGGGCGAGAGGTCGGCAGTGAGATAGATAATAATAATAATAATGGTATTTGTTAAACACTTACTATGTGCCAAGCACTGTTCTAAGCACTGGGGAAGATACAAGGTAGCCAGGTAGTCCCATGTGGTGCTCACAGTCTTAATCCCCATTTTACAGATGAGCCAACTGAGGCCCAGAGAAGCTAAGTGACTTGCCCAAAGTCGCTCAGCTGACAAGTGGCGGAGCCGGGACTCCCAAGCCCGTGCTCTTTCCGCAGAGCCATGCTGCTTCCCTGATGAGATGAGACTGAGGTACAGTGAGTAGGATGGCATTAGAGCTGCAAGGTGTGCAGGCTGGGTTGTAGTAAGAAATCAATGAGGTGTTTATAATAATAATCCAGCTGTCCCACTCTGTGGACCAAGCCACCCTGGGGCCAGCAGACTGACCATTATATTTGCTGGGAAGTTTTACAAGTTCTAGGCAACTGTTCTGCAGTCTCCCTAAACTTCCGCTACAACTAATTTGGGTGGAAAAGGGACACTGTGGGCTAGAAATAGGGGTAGGAAGGGAGAGGGGTTTTCTCGTAAATGCCTAAGGTAATGGAGGAACTAGTTGCGAAAAACCAGAAAGTGGTGGAATCGGTGGGAGGCGGCCGGTGTTGGCTGATGGGGACGATAGGAGAATTTCTGTTGGAAAATGTGGTCTTTCTGAAGCTGACCAGATGCGTCACCTTATGATTTCCCTTGAGGAAACAATTCCCCCAGAGAAGGAGCTTTGCAACAAACAAAACAAAAGCTTTCTTCTGGAGGCAGAGGAGA
The DNA here is from genome assembly GCF_015852505.1 of Tachyglossus aculeatus. Classification (NCBI taxonomy): domain Eukaryota; kingdom Metazoa; phylum Chordata; class Mammalia; order Monotremata; family Tachyglossidae; genus Tachyglossus; species Tachyglossus aculeatus. Next base: position 17,828,374 of record NC_052084.1, on the reverse strand, counting down.
GAGAGAGGAATTATAGAGTCCTAAGTTTCCTTTTCTCCAGCTTCTGCGTTTCAATAGGGGAAGGAAGGAAAGAATTCAAGGCTAAATGTCGGAAAATCATTTTCCAAACATGTAGAGAGAGGCAGTTGGGGCAGTTGTCGGTTTCCTTGAGGTGTATGAGCAAATAAAACGCCTTTTTATTCCGAGATCTTGTGGGATTGTAAACAGCACCAGATCTTTTTAAAGTAGCCAGGTGACTTTAAAGAATTTGGGCTGGCGTCCAATGCTTTCAACAAAACTGATTGAAGAACATTATGGACGTGGCCACACAAGGCTGGCCGTCCAACCCCTCCTTTCCCATTGTTGCCCTTTCCACTCCACGCTAAATAAAACCTTTTAAGAAAAAATCCTGCTATGAACTGGATTTGACGAGTGACCCGGCTCCAAACTCCCAGTCTTGATGTAGATGTGAGGTTTAAAAACTCCACCTTTAGCCCCAAGCCTCCTGGAGCTCTTCAATCAATCGATGGCATTTATCGAGCGCTTACTATGTGAAGAGCACTGTACTAAGCACTTGGGAGAGTTCAATAGAACAGTTGGTAGACAAGCTTACAGACCAGGGGGAGTGTTCCTCCCCTTTACCGGTGGTGGTGTTAGCATTGTGATCCCCTCCCTCTCATTCATAGATCCGAAACTAGAAATGCCCCCAAATAATTATGAGGCCCTCTATGTTCAAACAGAGACGGAGGCAGGGGTGGAAGGCCAGACCCTGCTAGACTGAAAAGGTGTTATTTTTGAAATACCATGAGAGGTTTCTATGAAGTTTTTGTCAATCAATGGTATTTACCGAGCGCGTCCTATTGCTGAGAAGCAGCCTGGCTCAGTGGAAAGAGCACACTGGCTTCGGAGTCAGAGGTCATGGGTTCAAATCCTGGCTCCACCAATTGTCAGCTGTGTGACTTTGGGCAAGTCACTTAACTTCTCTGGGCCTCAGTTCCTTCATCTGTAAAATGGGGATTAATGTGAGCCCCCCCGTGGGACAACCTGATCACCTTGTAACCTCCCCAGCATTTAGAACAGTGCTTGGCACATAGTAAGCGCTTAATAAATGCCATCATTATTATTATTATTCATTCAATCGTATTTATTGAGCACTTACTGTGTGCAGAGCACTGTACTAAGTGCTTGGGAAGTACAAGTTGGCAACATATAGAGACGGTCCCTACCCAACAGCGGGCTCACAGTCTAGAAGAACACTGTCCTAAGCACCTGGGAGAGTACTATACAAGAGAATTAACAGTTTCGTTCCCTGCTCATAATGGTTACCAGCCCATTTTTTTAAAAGGGAACATTAAAGCCTTGAAAAGAAATCACATAGTGTGCCTTTTCATTCATTCAATCATATTTATTGAGTGCTTACTGTGTGCACAGCACCGTACTAAGTGCTTGGAAAGTACAATTCAGCAATAAAGAGAGACAATTCCTGCCCACACTGGGCTTATGGTATGTCAAGCATAGTCAGAGTAGGGCAATGAGCAGGATTTCTTTTTCTTTCCCCACCGGATGACGTGACTTCTAAGCTTTACTCTCACGTCCTCTCGCTGAAAGTTGCTGCATACTAGAAGTTCCTTGAGGGAAAGTAACAGTGTCTATTCTTTAAAAGTGTACCCCAGCAAGGAGTTAGATAGGAGGACCAGGTTAGTTAGGGATAAAGTCAACTGACCATAAAAGCAACATAACCTAGTGGAAAGAGCATGGATCTGGGCTCTAATCCTGGCTCTGCCAATTGTTTGCTGGGTGACCTTGGACAAGTCACTCAACTTTGTGCCTCAACTTCCTCATCTGTAAAATGGGGTTTTAGTATGTGTTCTCCCTCCTCAGACTGTGAGCCCCTTGTGGGACAAGGACTGTCCACCCAGATAAACTGTGCATCTATCCCTGAGCTTAGTACAAATACCATTTTTTTTAAAGAGCCAGATATTGTGATCTCCAGGCAAAACAGAGGATGTGAGGTTCAGAGAAGGAAAGGTGAGGTTTTCCCTCATGTGTCTAGAAGAATCAGTCAATTAATCATATTTGAGTGCTTTCTGTGTCCAGGAAGCATGTCTATCAACTGCTGTATTGTACTCTCCCAAGAGCTTAGTACAGTGCCCTGCACACAGTAAGTGCTCAATAAATAAGTTGATTGCAGAGTGCTGAACTAAGCACTTGGGAGGGTACAGTGTAAGAGCTGGTAGACATGAATTGTGTTCTCAGAAACCCTTGGTCCTGTCAGGAGGCCCTCTCTTTGCTAAGCCCCTGGCCATGTCCAGATTTTAGGAGAATATTTCTAAACAAGTTCCCAGTGTGGTTAGGCGGCCTGGAAGAAATTAGCTAGTCACCGCAGACAAATTAAGATAAATTACATTTATGTTTCCCAGGCAAATTGAAATAGGTGTGAACCTATAACAATATTTATTCAAAACCTGCCACTTTGGTTAATAAAGTTGTCAGTTATGGTGGTGAAAAGAACCGTGAAAATGGAAAACAGGATTTTGGAGCATCCAGTCACTAAAGTTGGGAACTTAGTCTCTACCAACTTTATTGTGCTCTTCCAAGCCTTTAGTAATAATAATGATAATTACTATGGTATTTGTTAAGCACTTACTATGTGCCAGGCACTGTACTAAGCGCTCGGATGTATACAAGCAAATCAAGTTGGACACAGTCCCTGTCCCTCGTGGGGCTCACAGTCTCAATCCCCATTTTAGAGATGAGGTGACTGAGGCACAGAGAAGTGAAGTGGCTCTCCCATGGTCACACAGCAGACAAGCGGTGGAGCTGGGATTAGAACTCACGACCTTCTGACTCTCAGGTTCATGCTCTTTTCGTTAAGCACTCACTAAAGACCATTGGGTGGCATCAGGCAGTGGTGAGAGGCAGCCATCCTGGGATGTGTGGCCCTGGGGCCACTGCTGTTGAAAATTTGAGCGTGCCCAGCCTTTCTCCACTTCCACTCTGTCACTAGGCCTTGGCCTAATTCAGATGTGTTTCTGGTGAGCTGGATGGAAAGCACAGGCTCTTGAACGAGGCAGGTGATCAGGATTTAACTGTATTTAGGGAACACTTACTAGGGGCATGGCAAAGGGAAGAGTACAGTAGAATCAGTAGCCACAATGCTTGTCTTGAAAGAGTTTCCAATTTAGCAGATCTCCTCGTCACCCCCGGAGCAATGTTCTGTGTCTAGCAGAAATGACTGGACAAATACAAACTGTTTCATATGATATTATGGCATGCTCTGGGTCCAGTCTCATGTACCCAGTGTTCCTCCTCTGGTGTCTGTGACCTAGGGGGTGGGCAGCCATTTTTTCTCCCACCTCAGGGTGTCCAAATGTCTGAGAACACTTTTGGAATATTGCTTTGAATGCAAAGGGTAAAGCAAGCATTGATTTGTCTCATGGAACCAACGAGAGAGAGAAAGAGCGCGAATGAATGGACACAGCTCCCACAGGGTAGATTGCATTTGGTTCTTAGCTCTTTCAATGTTCTGTGTTTTATTTACAGTACAGTACTCGAATGAAACAAAAATCTTCCGCCTTTGAGTTTCCATGCTTCAGTGGCCCTGAGTGAATGCCAGGAGGTTTAATTTTGCGTGTAACATTTGTCAGATCATCTTCCCTTGAGGAGATTATTGATAAGAATGTGGGAAGCCCCCGCAGGGAGTCTGCCGGACGTCACTTGGGAGAAGGCCACGGCCCCCTTTCTCAGGCCATGACCGGCACAGGCGACATCTTCTTGGGCCAGAGCCAGCCCTTGGTCGGGGGAGGATGGGATGGGGAGGGAGAGGACAGGTTGGATGCCGGGACAAAGTGCACAAGGGAGGAGAGAGCTGCTGCCATACTGGTACTGGGGAAGGGGGAACACAGGAAAATGAGAAGTCAAATTGTAAAGCTGCTGTTCTTGCCCCTTCCTATTCGTGTTATGTGGGGGGGGAGGGGGGAGAGCTTGTGTGGTGCTTCTCCTCCCTGGGAGAGGGAAGGAAGAAGAGCGAGCAACAGAGTTGGCTACCATGTGGACTTGCATCCTTATAATCAGAACAGGCAACCTTAAAGTTCTGTGTTTATTAGTTTGTCTCCCTAGGTCCTTTGACAGGCAGTAATTTCATAAGCCTTTCCCACCTGGCCATTTTAGAGCTGGGGAAACTGAGTCATAGAGAGGGTAAGAGGCAAGCTGAGATCACACATCTGGCCATTGTAGAGTGGGGATGGATGCTGGGGGGATGTCTAGAACAACTTCCAGAGGCAGGGTCTTTCCATTATATGGTGCTTCAGCCTTCAACATTTTGCCCCCTGCTTCCTCGTCCACTCTACGGGACCACTTCCTGCTTAAGCAGAAATGAATTCGCATGCACACGTGTGTAGATGTATGTGTGTATGTGTTTTCCCACCCACTCTACGGGGCCACTTCCTGCTCGAAGCAGAAATGGATTTGTGTGCTTGTGTGTAGATGTATGTGTGTGTGTGTGTATGTATGTTGGTAGTGGTGCTGTTGGAGAGGGGGTGTGAAGAGGAAGGAGAACTTCTGGGAAAATCCCTGTGGGCTCCCCCTTCCTTGCAGGAGCAGAGACCAGAGCTGCCTAGTGATTCCTGGCCTCTCTGACTTCTTTCATACTCCAGATGAAACAGCTTTCAAGTCTGGTAACTGCAACCTTTGAATCTCTTGCTGTTTTTCTCTCAAAACGTCTTCCTCCGGGAGGTAGGGTCAGAAACATTTCCCCAGAAGGAAAGGTTTAGGATATTGGTTATCACTTTCCAATCTCATTTTTTTTTTTGTTTTTTCAAAGGCAGCAAAATAGCACCCCGACTCACTGGTGGTTGAAGGGCTGGGTTATCTCCTGCTGATTCAGACTGCAGTGTGTTGCAATTTTTTTTATTAAACCACAAACAACTAACCGATGGCCACTGCTGTTCACAGAAGTAGTAAAACCTTTTAAGAACCAGCAGTAAGGGGTTACAACTGGTGTTCATTCCTGTTAGCAAAAGAGGCCTCGCTGATAGAGAGGGACTTGGATTTCAGAAGACCTGGGCTCAAGGCCCAATCTTTGGAGTAACCCACTGCCCCGCCTTGCCCCCCTTCTCGTAAAAGGGAGGTTGTTTCCCTCTCCTCCGTCCTTTTCCCTGCCTTGGGAGGTTGCGGTGGTGATAATGAGATCTGTGGAGGTTGGTTCATTCCTGAGAAAGTAGCTGTAGAAATCCAACGGTGAAAGTTAGATGATTTGTCCCTGACAAATGGTCACTGGAATCTAACACCAAAGTCCAAAAAACTCTCATGCCAGGAGCCCAGTATATGTGATGAACTTTGTTGGTTCTTGGTTTGAAAACAGGATGTTGGGTTTTATTTGTTTACCAAAGAGGACTATTTTTCTAAATGAATATCTGATCACTCAAAATACTGTTGACAGATTAAATAAATGTAAATGTAATGTAAAGGGGCTGGGGAAGAGAGTTTGAAGGAAGCGAAGTCTTCAAAGTGGAACTTCAAAAAAATATTTTATTTCTGCTTTGAAGTCTGTGGACAGGCTTTCTCTCCTGCCCTTCCCCCTCCACACCCCAAACAGACAAAGTCAGCTGCTGCAACTGACTTCTAGGCCTCAGTTTCCTCATCTGTAAAATGGGGATTAGCTACTTGTACTCCCTCCTCTTTCCTTCTAAACTTCAAGCTCCTTGGCAGCAGGGAACATGTCTGTCAGAGAAGCAGCATGGCTCAGTGGAAAGAGCACAGGCTTTGGAGTCAGAGGTCATGGGTTCAAATCCCGGCTCCACCAATTGTCAGCTTTGTGACTTTGGGTAAGTCACTTAACTTCTCTGTGCCTCAGTTACCTCATCTGTAAAATGGGGATTAAGACTGTGAGCTCCACATGGGAGAACCTGATGACCTTGTATCCTCCCCAGCACTTAGAACAGCGCTTTGCACATAGTAAGTGCTTAACAAATGCCATCATCATTATTATTATTGTTATTATTATTATTACCAACTCTGTTACAGTGCCCTCTCCCAGTCACTTAGCACAGTGTTCTGCACTCAGTAAGCTCTCAAAAAATACCATCAAATGATTACAGAGATTAAAACAGGGATTGTCTGGTCTGGTTATCTTGTATCTGCTCCAGCACCTAGTAGAATGCTTGGCACTTAATAAGTGCTTAACTAATACAACTTAGTATTGGTAGTAGTATTAGTTGTCCTGCTGATGGAAAAGTCTTAAGACGGGACGGACTCTGATTTATTTAGCCTGCTGTTTTTCCTTTTTGTAACCTGTGGGTGGATGCTACTAGCTGTAAAGAGGCTTCTGTCTACTAACTATTGTGTTGTCCTCTCTCGAGTGCTTAGCACAGTGCTCTGTGCACAGTAAGCACTCAGTAAGTACCACTGATTGATTAGGAACTGCTGCTGTCCTGTGCAACGCTGCTGCCTCAGAGTCTTGCCATCCTGGAGCTTTACCTTGGAAGATGCCCAAGGGAGAATTTGCATGAAATTCCTTCCCGGAAAGAGCCCTTTGCCTTGCCTGTCTGAGGCCTTAATGTTAGTCTTGATGCGTGGGATAGGGGGTGTCTTCCACATCTCCAGCTGGCCAACTGGACATCCACTGGAAAATCAAGCTTCAGTGCAGCTTACTCAAACCCTCTGCACAATGTCTGGGTTGTAAAGTTTCCCGTTAACATTTCCCTCCCAAGGCACTTTCCCAGTGGTAGAAGTGTCCAGGAACCAAATTCGGCTGCAAACAGAGGCTTTACTGTGTCTTCCTCTCCCTGGGCCTCAGCTTGACTGATGTGTCTCATCCAGGCCTCACCCAGGGGCTGGCTTAACCCTTCCCTCTCCCGCCAGAGGGATCCTGTGACCTTCCTTCTCTTCCAACGTTGGCTGTAACTTGGCCCCAGCTCAGGTTCCTGTAGGAGGGACGGCTCCTCTCTGCCGAAGGTGTCGGGGAAACATCAGGAGCCCTATCCCTTTGTGAGAAGTCATGGGGTTTTTTCATGTTTCTGTCTACATACTCTGGTGTGTGCCTGATAGTTTGGTCTGGACGCCCTCCTCTGAGCACTAGGAAGCAATTGGATTGCCTAGGCCATTAAAATACGGTTGCTGGGAGCAGCGGGGCATTTTTTGCATTCTGTAGATGTAGAAATAGTAATTCCCTCCCTGCTTTTCTGTCTTCCCTTTTTTTTTCTTAATTTTATTTAAGTTCTTACTATGTGCCAGGTACCGTACTAAACACTGGTGTAGACAACACACATGTCTTACGGTCTTAATCCCCCTTTTACAGATAAAGTTAAGTGACTAGTCCAGCAGACAAGTGGTGGAGGCAGGATTTGAACCTGGGTCCTCTGGCTCCCAGGTGCATGCTTTTCACCTTTTTTTTTTTGCCCCACAGCAATTACATATACATCCGTAATTTCTTTCTCTCCCTGCAGACTAAGCTCCTTATGGGCAGGGAAAGTGTCTACCAATTCTGTTACATTGTACATTCCCAAATAATTAGTACAGTGCCCTACATGCAAACAAATATGATCAATTGATTTGATTTCAGCTAGACTATACCACTTCTCCTCCAGCTACATCCAAGTTCCGCCAGGTAGCTGGGTTGGTTTCTGGTTTAAGCATGGGCAGGTTTGGATGGAGCCCTTTGGGTGACCTGAAGCTCCAATCCCACATGCCACAGTGCCTCTGGCCCTCTGAGGCCTTACAGCATTCCATAAGGGAAAAGGGACTGGCATGTGATCTGGAGAGCCCACTTCTGCCTCCGTGAAGTGATCTGGAAGCCTCCAGAAACCAAGCCACCCCCTCCTACAGCCAGAAAATCTAGGCCTTTCACTGCCTGATAGAATTCCTGGCATCCCTTCTAGCCTGTGAGCCCACTGTTGGGTAGGGACCGTCTCCATATGTTGCCAACTTGTACTTCCCAAGTGCTTAGTACAGTACTCTGCACACAGTAAGCGCTCAATAAATACGACTGAATGAATGAATCCCTCCTAATTAGATTGCTTGGAAGTGTGGCTGATTAGCCTGCCTCCGCTCAGTGATCTTTGCGAGGGCTGAGCAGCAGTGTCAGTCGATCAGTGGCATTTCTTGAGCATGGACTTTGTGCAGAGCACTGTGCTAAACCCTTGAGAGAGTACAGTATAATAACTGATATATTTCCCTGCCCCCAGTGAACTTAGTCTAGAGTCTACCCTCCTGCAGTGTACAGTTTAGATTCTCCTAAGTCTCAGCTCACAACTTACTTCTGGGAGACTGGTCTCTTTTTTGTTGTCGCTGTTGTTTTTTCTGGTGTATTAGTGCTTACTATGTGTTGAACCCTGTTCTAAATGCTGGGGTAAACACGAGTTAATTAGATCTGACACTGTCCCTGTCCCACATGGATCTCAAAGTCTAAATAGGGAAAGCAGGAAAACTGGGACACAGAGAAGTTAAGCAACTTGCCCCGTCACCCAGCAAGCGATTTGGCGGAGCCGGGATTAGAACACAGGGTCTCTGGCTCGCTGGTCCATGCTCTTTCCACTAGGCCACAGTGCTTCTCGTGGTTTGGAGCAAACACACCTGCTTGCATTTGGGAATGCACAAGGAAATTGCTTTTTGTCTTTAGAAACCACCCTAGTGGTAAAGCTGGAGACCTGGTTTGCCCTCTGCCCTCCGAGCCCCAAGCCCAGAGGAGAAGACCAGAAATGGTGAGCTGCTTGTTGATGCTTTCCACGTTCCGTTATCCATTAACTGTTTGAAAATTCCAGAAAGCTGGATCCTGGTTCTCTCTGATTTCCTCCTAGATGAGATGACACCTGTCGATCTTGCCTTTCTCACCTCTGGCCTGGAATGCCCTCCCTCCTCAAATCCGACAGTTACTCTCCCCCCTTTCGAAGTCTTATTGAAGGCACATCTCCTCCAAGAGGCCTTCCCAGATTAAGCCCCACTTGTCCTTTTCTCCCACTCCCTTTCTGCATCACTCTGACTTGCTCCCTTTTCTCTTCCCCCCCACCTACAGCCTCATAGGACTTCAGTATATATCTGTACTTTTATTTGTACTGATGTCTGTCTCCCCCCGCCTAGACTGTGAGTTTGTTGAGGACAGGGGTTGTCACTGTTGTTGTATTGTTGTTTCCCAAGCTTAGTAAAGTGCTTTGCACACAGTAAGTGCTTAATAAATACAAATGAGTGAATGAATGAATTCCTCCTGTCGGCCGGAGAGCGCTGCTACTAGACCTCCGACCCCTCAGAAGGGATATTTGGGTCCCAGATGGAAGGTTAGGATCTCTCGCCGTGGCTCCTCTGCCTCTGGGATTAGGATGGACATGCCCTGGGGACCGTTAGTTCTGCAGTGGATGGGAGATGGCTCCTTAGTTCAGAGGGGAAGTAGAACTGAGTGATGGCTTCCCCTTTCTGAGAGTTTTATTTTGAGGAGGGTGAGTGGGCGGTCAGAACACACCGGAGGAAGAAGCAGAAGGGCTTCCAGCCACCAACTGGAGTGCGGGTGGGGGATAAGGCTCTTAGCGCTGAGGGTGTGGGCAGTCAGACCAGGGCTGGCTCTACCCACAGACCAGGCAGTTTACCAGGGTGCTATTTGGCTAGTGATACCACTTCTCTTTCCTACTTCCACTTCTCCCCTTGCGGTTCAGCCACTTCCCACAGCCATGAGGCCAGTGGGCGTCCGTTCTGACTGTGACCCCTCTTGGTTCTGCCTCTCACTGGCTTTCTTTCCCTTGCCTCAGCCCCCCCGGGACCCCTCTACCCTTCACACTCCCCCAGCCTGGAGTGCAGTCCGATGGAATACCGGTGAAGATAATTGGAGAAGCGAAGGCTTTTGTAATGAAACTTAAGTCACTCTTAGGTGACTGACTGAAGAAGCCAAATCCAATCACGTTCAATCTCCTAAATTCTCCACGTTATGTCTGACCAATCCTTCCAGTTCACCTGGGTGACTGGTTTAATTCACCCCCAGTTGTCCGTGTTTCTAAGCACTCCTTGGAGACCCTTCAACTCCACAGCCAAATCAAATCCTGGCCTGAAGCCTGGAGACCAGAGCCTCTTCATTCATTCATTTATTCAGTTGTATTTATTGAGTGCTTACTGTGGGCAGAGCACTGTACTAAGCACTTGGGAAGTACAAGTTGGCAACATATAGAGATGGTCCCTACCCAACAATGGGCTCACAGTCTAGAAGGGGGAGACGGACAACAAAACAAAACATGTAGACAGGTGTCAAAATCGTCAGAACAAATAGAATTAAAGCTATATGCACATCATTAACAAAATAAATAGAATAGTAAATAAGTACAAGTAAAATAGAGTAATAAATCTGTACAAATATATATACAAGTGCTGTGGGGAGGGGAAGGAGGTAGGGCGGGGGGATGGAGAGGAGGAAAGGAAAAAAGGGGCTCAGGCTGGGAAGGCCTCCTGGAGGAGGTGAGCTCTCAGTAGGGCTTTGAAGGGAGGAAGAGAGCTAGCTTGGCGGATGTGTGGAGGGAGGGCATTCCAGGCCAGGGGAAGGATGTGGGCCAGGGATCGACAGCGGGACAGGCGAGGACGAGGCCCAGTGAGGAGGTTAGCGGCAGAGGAGCGGTGGGTGCGGGCTGGGCTGGAGAAGGAGAGAAGGAAGGTGAGGTAGGAGAGGGTGAGGTGATGGCCAGCCTTGAAGCCCAGGGTGAGGAGTTTCTGCCTGATGCGCAGGTTGATTGGTAGCCACTGGAGATTTTTGCCATGGACATTGGCCACCAAAAAAGCCTGACTCCTGGAGCATGGGCCACAGAGTCAAAGGACAGGGTTCTAACCCCCACTCTGGCATTTGTCTGCTATATGACCTAGGGCAGTCACTAACTGGTCTTTGGCCTACAAATGGGGATTTAATATTTGTTCTCCCTCCTACTTAAACTGTGAGCCCCATGTGGGACCTGATTATCTTGTATCTACCTCAGCACTTGGTACAGTGCTTGACACAAGGCAAACGCTTAGCAAATACCATCATTATTATTATTATTATTATTATTATTATTATTTAACTGGTGAATGGGGCAGAGGTTAGCAAGGAAAAAAGAGCAAGGCCAGAAGATCAGCTCCCTGGCTCCAGGAACTGTCTGTTGCCTACTTCATTCAGTCAGTCATATTTACTGAGCTCTTATTAAGTGCAGAGCGCTGTTCTAAGCACTTAGGAGAGTAAAATAATGTGGCTTGGTGAATAGAGCACGGGCCTGGGAGTTAGAAGGTCCTGGATTCTAATCCCAGCTCTGCTACATGTCTACTGTGTAACCTTGGACCTCAGTTACCTCATCTTTAAAATGGGGGCTAAGAGTGTGAGCCCCCATGTGGGACAGGGACTGTGTCCAACCTGATTAACTTGTATCTACCCCAGCACTTAGAACAGAGCTTGGCACATAGTAAGTGCTTAATAAATACCATTGTTACTATTATTAGACATATTCCCTGCCCACAAGGAGAGAGGGGGAGACAGATATTAATAGAAATAAATGGTTTCTCCCTAAAAGCACATTGAGCCTGATGCTCAAGAAAGCGATGCAGTAATATTGAACTCCCCTCACTGACACTGCCTTATCTTGGAAGCAGCATGGCTCATCATCATCATCATCATCATCAATCATATTTATTGAGCACTTACTGTGTGCAGAGCACTGTACTAAGCGCTTGGGAAGTACAAGTTGGCAACATATAGAGACGGTCCCTACCCAACAGTGGGCTCACAGTCTAAAAGGGGGGCTTTTAGTGGAAAGAGCCCAGGCTTTGGAGTCAGAGGTCATGGGGTCATATCCCGGCTCCACCAATTGTCAGCTGTGTGACTTTGGGCAAGTCACTTAACTTCTCTGTGCCTCAGTGACCTCATCTGGAAAATGGGGATGAAGACTGAGCCCCCATGGGGCAAACTGATCACCATGTAACCTTCTCAGTGCTTAGAACAGTGCTTTGCACATAGTAAGTGTTTAATAAATGCTATTATTATTATTATTACTATTATTATTATCCTGGCAGGGGATTTCCAGTCGGAGCCCTGGTGAGCAGAACCCCTTGATATAAATTGGCGTCCTGAAGACTGAAGCTGTATCGCTTCTCCAAACCGCAGCCCCACTAGAAATAGATGTCAATTAACCCTTGGCGGGGGTGGCTTTTTCCACAATGTTCTGGGCCCCCAGGAGCCTCTGGAAATTGTTTAGGTTTTGGAAACTTGAGTTTTTTCAGTCTTGGGTGACGGAAGAAGGCACAGCTGTGGGGTAATGGGAATCGGAGCATGTTTTGTTTTGTTGTCTGTCTCCCCCTTCTAGACTGTGAGCCCGTTGTTGGGTAGGGACCGGCTCTATCTGTTACCGACTTGTAATTCCCAAGTGCTTAGTACAGTGTTCTGCACACAGTAAGCGCTCAATAAATGATTGAATGAATGAATTAATAAATATGATTGAATGAATGAATGGATTCTAATCCTGGCTCCGCCGGTACCCTGCTGTGTGACTTTGGGCGTGCTGCTTTTCTGAGCCTCAGTTTTCTCATCTGTAAAATGAGGATTTGATGCCTGTTCTCCCTCCCATATATGCTAGGAGTCCCATGTGGCACAGAGACTTTGTCCTACCTGATTTTGTGTCCACCCCAGTGGCTTAGTACAGCAGCGCTTGGCACACAGTAAGCCTTGAACGAATGCCACTATTATTTCTGATTAGAAATATCTGGAGGTCGGGCCCTGTGGGTGTGTACGGTTCCTAGCGAGAAAGAAGGCAAGGGAGTGGGGAGAACCTTTTGAACCAAGTGCAGTTCAACTTGCATCATCCAATAGACGAAATTTAGAAGCACTGCCGGTGTGCAGTGTTGCGGTTTGTGGGTTTTGCCGTAGTCGGACAGGGCCATCTGGCTGCCCCATGCAAATGTTCCCCCGCAGAAAAGGAGAAGCGGGGTGTTGTGAGTGTTGGGGATACAGTGCTTTGCAACTGGCATCGTCCGTACAGGTATTGCCCCGGCTAGAGTTGCAGCTGGTATCTGCCGGTTCCGGAATCCTCCCTCCAGAGCACAATTGGGTCAGTTTCTCCGTCACAAGCTGCCCTCCAGGGAAGGTGTTCTTGGGGTGAAGCAGGGCCTAGCAGAATAGACAAGAGTTCAGCCCCGCCTTCGTCCTACTGCGAAGTCTTGGGCACGTCATTTTTGCCCCAACTTTCGCCACCTCTTCAGGGGGGTGGGGTGGGGGTGATCCATTCATCAGTTCTGGCAAGGGGCAGAAGAGAGGGAGGATGAGAAAGTGAGATAGGGGATAAGATACCTAAGAGAGCAATTTTGATCTTTCCAGAGAACCTCCAGTGGAGGCTCTTGGGAGTTTTGTGGAGGGCACCGAAAAGTAAGAGCCTCATTCAGTGCTAAGTGCTTAGTACAGTGATAAGCGCTTAATACAGTGCTCTGCACACAGTAAGCACTCAATAAATACGATTGAATGAATTCAGTGCCCCACAGGAGGTCGGAAAAGCAGCTTAGAGTTCTAAACGTTGGGGTAGATACAAATTAAATGGGTTGGATGTAGTCCCTGTCCCACATGGGGCTCACAGTCTTAGGAGGAGGGAGAACAGCTATTGAATCCCCCTTTTACAGATGAGGAAACAGAGGTATGAAAAGGTGGCAGAGCCAACATTAGAACCCAGCTCCTCTGATTCCTAGGTCTGTGATCGCTCCACTAGACTCTGCTGTTTCTCATAACAGGTGACGTTTGGTACATTGTAAGCACTAAGAGTTCTGACTTACCCTTTCCTGGGCCACAAACTCACCTCTCTCATGGGACAGGAATTTCCAGATCTTGAAAGATTCCTCGTTTTTGGGGGGTGGGGTGGGGGGGCACCTATGCTCTCCAGGCACTGTACTAAGCTCTGGGATAGACACAAGCTAATCAGGTCGGACACAGTCCCTGTCCTACATGAGGCTTTGTCTTAATCCCCATTTTACAGAAAAGGTAACAGGCACAGAGAAGTGAAGTGACCTGCCCGAGGTCATACAGCAAAGTTAGGGATGAGGGATTAGAATCCAGGTCCTTTTGGCTCCCAGGGCCATGTTTTTTTTTTTTCCCCTAGACCACACTGTTTCTCAGATCTTTAGCAGGAACTCTGTTGCCTTTGAGAGTTCAATGGCAGCCTTCGGGCTTGGATCCGGTCCATCTCTGCCCCTTAATGATGATGACTGTGACGTTTGTTTAGTGCTTACTACGTACTACGTACCTGTTATGAGAAGCAGCATAGTCTAGTGGAGAGACCACAGCTCGGTCCTAATGCTGGCTCTGCCACTTGCCTGCTCTGTCACTTCTCTGTGCCTCAGTTTCCTCACCTCTAAAAAGGGGATTTACTACCTGTTCTCCCTCCTTCTAAGACTGGGAGCCCCACGTGGGACAGGGACTGTGTCCAACCCATTTAATTTGTATTAACTTTTAATACCCCAATGCTAGAACACATAGTAAGGTCTTAAATACCATTATCGTCATCAAGCACCGTATTAAGCACTGAAGTAGATACAAGATAAACTGTCCAAAGTCCCCATCCCACGGGGGATACCTAACCTTGGGTATATCACCCAAGCTCTCTATCTCAGTTTCCCCCTCTGCAAAAGTCACTCAGTTGTAAACTTTGGAATGGGGCACGTTACATCATAGGAGGCCGTGGGCACCCGGAGCTCTACGCGGGGCAAGGTTCTGTTTTCTGGCTGGAAGCTTAGTTACGGTTTCCCCACGACTCACTGGGCCAAGCTGGCAAGACCAGACTGCTTGCCCCAAACCGCATAGGTTAACTAATTTCCACCCCCTTGAGCACAGGAATGTCTGCCGAGAAACAGTTGCTAATTGCCGGTTGAGTGTTTCAGTGAAAACGCTTATGGGCCGAGCTCCTCAGTGCCGATGAACTCGATGGAAATTCCAAGCGGCCAAGCAACGCGGCTTTTGAGCACTTGTTTGCCTGAGATTGTCACCTGACGAGGCCTGTGGGTTCACTGACCCTGTGTTTCTCTCTGCCCAAGGTCAGCTTACGGCCATATCAAACTAACTTATTGTCGCTGATAAGTCTTACAGTACTTTCCTCTCATTTTTTTTTAAATGATACTTTTTAAGCACCGACTGTACTAAGCACCTGGGTGGATACAAGATAACCAGGTGGGTTACAGTCCCTGTCCCACGTGGGGCTCACACTCTAAATTGGAAGGAATAAGATTTTACAGATGAAGAAACAAAGGTACCGAGAAGTTAAGTGATTTGCCAAAGGTCACCCAGCAGATGAGGGTGGAAGGCTCTGCCTCTGGCGTCTTTATGGGGGGAACTCACTTTTGCCCCTGATTAATCTTGAAGAATGTTCTGTCTTTGATGTGGGCCTCTTTTCTTACATACCTGGATGATTTAAAAAGTTAAACAGCGATTTAATGCTGTGAGAGAATGTCCCAGGAGAGCAATGAAACTCTCTGCTGTTCTGTAGACTAGTGGAAAGAACACAGGCTTGTGAGTCAAGGGACCTGGGTTCTAATCTCAGTTCCTCCACCTGCTCGTTGTGTGGCCCTGGGCAAGTCACTTAACTTTCTCTAGGCCTAGGATTCCACATCTGTAAATAAGGGAATTCAGTGCCTGTCCTCCCTCTTAGAATGCGGGACAGGGGTTATGTGTGAGCCCACTGTTGGGTAGGGACTGTCTCTATATGTTGCCAATTTGTACTTCCCAAGGGCTTAGTACAGTGCTCTGCACATAGTAAGCGCTCAATAAATACGATTGATGATGATGATACCTACCCCAGTGCTTAGTGCAGTGTTTGGCTCATAGTAAGGGCTTAACAAATAATAATTATTAACAATTATCATACTTGTCAAGTGCTTACTATATACCGAGCATTGCCCTAATCACTGGGGCAGATACACGATAATCAGGTTGGACCCAATCCCTATCCCACATGGGGATCATAGTCTAAGTAGGAAGGAGTAGGATTTAATCCCCATTTTACAGATGAGAACTGAGGCCCTGGGTCACCTAGCAGACACGTGGCAGAGCCGGGATAATGTCACAGTTATGAATTATCGAGCCACTGGTCAACAGTGGGGAGAGCCAGGCTGTGTCTGCCAGTCTCCCAAAGGAAATTCCTTCTGCCGGCTCCACCCGGGTCTTTCTCAGCACTCCTGTTCAAATAAAACCCTCGCCTCCCTGCTCCGAGGACGCATCCTGCACATGTTATCTTTGGAAATCGGCCTCTTCCCCTCTTCTTGGGAGGCTGCCCCGACTCCACCGTGAGTACACGAGGCTGGCAGTCCAAGATTACTGTCGGGGCTTGGCCGGGCCTCGTCTCTGGTCTTTCCCGTTTCTGTCCCAGTCCCGCAGCCTCCATTGAGGATGGGGTACAGCACTTGCCGTCAGTGAATGTGGCTCAGTGGATAGAGTTGAAGTTGAAAAGAGTTGAAAAGACCTGGGTTCTAATCCCGGCTCTGACACTTGTCTGCTGCATGACCTTGGGCAAGTCACGGCTTCTGGGCTTCGGTTACCTCTTCTGTAAAATGGGGATTAAGACTGTGAGCCCCATGTGGGACAGGGACTGTGTCTGGCCTGATTACCACTCTTAGAGCAGTGCTTGGCACATAGTAAGCGCTCAACAAATACCACAAGTATTATTACTATTATTATTATTATTATTATTATCTTCCATCCTCAGAGGACAACACTGGGCAGACGACGAATTTTGGCTTTTGCCGTGGTCCCTCCCCCAGTGGCTCAGCTGGCCAGTTTGTGTAACTCTCCACCCTCAGTTCCTTAAGCCTGAGATAATAACAATAATTGTGGTATTATTTTAAGCACTTACTATGTATTAAGCTCTGGAATAGATTAATATAATCAGACAGGACACAGTCCCTGTCCCACAAGGGCCCTTATGGTCTAATGGGCTGGGAGAACGGATAACTAATCCCCATTTTACAAATGAGGAAATTGAGACCCAGTGAATCAGTTGTACTTATTGAGCACTTACTGTGTGCAGAGCACTGTACCTAAGAGTTCGGGAGAGTGCAATAGAAGAGAAGCAGCATGGCTTAGTGGCTAGAGTATGGGCCTGGGAGACAGAAGGGCTTGGGTTCTAATCCCAGTTCTGCCACCTGTCTGCTGTATGACCCACTTCACTTCTGGGCCTCAGTTACCTCATCTGTAAAATGGGGATTGAGACTGTGAGCCCCATGTGGGACAGGAACTATGTCTAATAACAATAATAATAATAATAATGACATTTATTAAGTGCTTACTACGTGCAAAGCACTGTTCTAAGCACTGGGAAGGTTACAAAGTAATCCGGTTTTCCCACGGCGGGCTCACAGTCTTAATCCCCATTTTACAGATGAGGGAACTGAGGCCCAGAAAAGTCAAGTGATTTGCCCAAAGTCACACAGCCGACAATTGGCAGAGCTGGGATTTGAACCCATGACCTCTGAGATTTGAACCCATGACCCATGTCCAATCTGATTAACTTGTATCTACCTCAGCACTTAGTGCTTGGAACATAGTAAGCGCTGAACAAGTACCTTAATTATTATTAATTAACAGACAGCATCCCTGCCCACAACGAGCTTACATGACTGGCAAGTGGAGCTTTTAATCAATCAGTCGAATTATTGAACACTTACTGGTGCAGAGCACTGTATTTAGTGCTTGGGAGAGTACAATATGACAGTTGGTAGACATGTTCCTGGCTCACAATTATCTTACAGTTGAGGAAATGAGACATGTGTACACTGATTTGGAATCTGATAAAGTCCTCAAGGAGGCAAGTGGATTGTTTGTCAGGTTCAAGGCCCCTGACGTCAGCTCTCTAACCAAGCTGGGTCTCTCACGTTCACACCAGTGAACGCTCCCCAGGTCGGGGAGAGGCAGCAGAATCAGAGGGACGTCCAGTGTTACCAAGAAAGTGTTGGCCTGGGGAAGGACTTGACCCGTTTTAAATTATTGCCCAAGTGGGAATGGTATCTGTGGTTGCTGCCTGTGTGGGGGGAAGGGGAGAAATGGACCCCAAAAAGCCTGGTGGAAAACAGTGGTTTCCTTTTCCACCTGCCACCTCAACACCACCCAGCCTGTGCAGTAACTGGTGTCCAAAGCCAAGACGTCTGTCGGTGGTTCTGGTCTCCCCGCAAGGGACAGGTGTTTTAGTACTAGCACTGAACCCGCGGTTGCTTCTTGGAAAGAGCACGGTCTTGGGAGTCGGAGGTCACGGGTTCTACTCCCGGCTCTGCCACTCATCAGCTGTGTGACTTTGGGCAAGTCACAACTTCTCTGAGCCTCAGCTACCTCATCTGTAAAATGGGGATTAAGACTGTGAGCCCCACGTGGGACAACCTGATCACCTTGTATCCCCCCCCCAGCGCTTAGAACAGTGCTTTGCACATAGTAAGAGCTTAACAAATGCCATCATTATTATTATTATATTATTAAAATGGGAGCTAAATGCCCAGCTCTCCTTTCCTCTGAAACTGAGAGCCCCATGCGGGGCAGGGCCTGAGTGTCATCTGAGTGTCACCTTAGTGTCATCTGACACTCAGGGCCTGAGTGTCATCTGAGAAGCAGCGTGGCTCAGTGGAAAGAGCACGGACTTTGGAGTCAGAGTTCATGGGTTCAAATCCCAGCTTCGCCAATTGTCAGCTGTGTGACTTTGAGCAAGTCACTAAACTTCTCTGTGCCTCAGTCACCTCATCTGTAAAATGGGGATGAAGACTGTGAGTCCCCCGTGGGACAACCCGATCACCTTGTAACCTTGCCAGCGCTTAGAACGGTGCTTTGCACATAGTAAGTGCCTAATAAATGCTATCATTATTAGATCGTATCATCCCCCAGCGCTTGATGCTAAGTAATGAACAAATTCCACCATTATTAGGGAAGAGAAGTTTGTGGGTGTGTGTGTGTGTGTGTGTGTACACACGGGTGCGGTGGTGGAGGGGGGTAACTGAACAGTGAACTTTAATCGTTATTAAAGTCACACTTCCAGGAGGCCTTCCTCAGAGGAGTGCTCCTTTCCCCAACTCCTCTCCCTTTTACAACACCCAAGCACTTGGGTCTGTACCCTTCTAATACTTGATAGTCTCCCCTCCTTCATCCCCACAACACTTAAGTACATATCCCTAATTTATTTATAGTAATGCGTGCCTTCCCCTAAATCAATCAATCGTATTTATTGAGCGCTTACTGTGTGCAGAGCACTGTACTAAGTGCTTGGGAAGTACAAATTGGCAGCATATACAGTCCCTACCCAACAGTGGGCTCACAGTCTAAAGCTTGAAGACTGTAAGCTCCTTTTGGGCAGGAAGTTCTGGGGTATTATACTTTCCCAAGCATTTAGTACAGAGCTCTGCACACAACAAACACTCAAGAATACCATTAATAGGTTATTGGACTTGCTATAAATTAGATTTAACAGAACCTCAGATTCTTTGAGGGTGGTAAAATCTGCAGGGTCATTCGGGCCTTGCAAACCATGCAGGTTCTGATTTTAAACAGGAAGACAGCTCCTGGGATTGTGTCTACTCTCTAACAGTGCTCTGAAGAAAGTAAGCGCTCTATATATACTACCTCTTGGCTGCAGGCTTCCTGTGGGCAGAACAATGTACTAAGTGCTTAGGAGATAGGAATAGACTTAGTAGATCTTCTAGACTGCGAGCCCGTTGTGGGCAGGGATTGCCCCTATTTGTTGCTGAATTGTACTTTTCAAGCACTTAGTACAGTGCTCTGCACACAGTAAGCGCTCAAAAAATAACGATTGAAAGGCCCAGGGAGTTGAATGAAGAGCCACAACTGGACATTTGATATTCACCCCACAACACTTACATACTATATCTTTAAATTATATATTGTAAACTTACTATGTGAATGTTTGTCTCCCCCTCTAGACTGTAAACTCATTTTCGGCAGGGGAAGTTTCTGCCAACTCTGATGTTTTGTCCTCTCCCAGGTGCTTAGTACAGTGCTCTGCACAAATTAAGCACTCAGTAAATACCACTGATTGATTGATTGGGTCTGGGTTTCCTGACTCTTCCTCTTTCACAAACTTAGGCCACTGAGTTTTTTTTTGGTGGCAACTAGACTCTAAGGTTTTCAAGGCTTTGAATAAAATTGACCTTGTTGCCCAGACCCTAATATTTCTCCATCTTACTGAAACAGAATAACTGTCCCTGGTTAGCCATACTGGAGAGATACTCTGAAAACCTTTTTTCCATGTAAGAAAAGAATATTGTACTATTAAAGCATATTTTTATATTCCTAAGCATTTATTTTCACCGATGTGGTCCCATTGTATCTTCCCCTTTGTCTTTGAAGGGAGGAGATTTTCTACCTCCCTCCCCTCCCCCAGCCACTTTACACTTAGGCAAATAATAATAATGGCATTTATTAAGCACTTACTAAGTGCAAAGCACTGTTCTAAGCGCTGGGGAGGTTACAAGGTGATCAGGTTGTCCCACAGGGGGCTCACAGTCTTAATCCCCATTTTACAGATGAGGGAACTGGGGCACAGGGAAGTGAAGTGACTTGCCCAAAGTCACACAGCTGACAATTGGTGGAGCCAGGATTTGAACCCATGACCTCTGACTCCAAAGCCCATGCTCTTTCCACTGAGCCACACTGCTTCTCTGAGGTCTGAGGTCACCCAACAGAGAAGTGATCTTGGAGTGACTCTTCTGAGAGCGTAGGCAGCAAAAAAAGGCCAATAAAATTCTGGACAACAAAAGAAAGGGTATTGAAAACAAACAGAAAGCCCAGTTTTACAGTTCTATAAATACATGCTACACCCACACCTGGAATCCCTTGGAATGCTGCTGGGACTTTTTTCTAACTTCATGGTATTCGTTACGTGCTTACTATGTCTCGGGCACTGTACTAAGTGCTGAGGTGGATACAAGATTAACAGGTTGGACAGAGTCCCTGTCCCACATGGGGCTCACAGTTTTATTCCCCATTTTGCGAAGGAACCGTGGTCCAGAAAAGTGATTCTAAGATCACACAGCTGACGAGTGATGGAGTCAGGATTAGAATCCAGGTCCTTCTGTCTCCCGGGCCCATGCTCTATCCACTGGCCATGCTACTCCTCCTAACAGGGTGGAAATAGGGAAGGACATTACTGAGCTGAAAAAGACACAGAGAACAGTGTCATTGTTTAGGAGAGTGGATTGACTTGAGAAGGTCACTTCTCTCCAGCTTCAAAGCCCTGCTTTTACACCTCCAGGAAGCCTTCCCTGACTAATCCCTCATCTCCTTGCCTTATTTCGTCCACATCTACTGCAACTATGCACTTACGGCTGCCCCACCTAGATACTTTGGCATTCAATCCCCCACCCGTCCAACACGTACAAACATATCTTTATACTCAATTGCCCTACCTGTAATTGATTTTAATCAATCAATTTTAATGCCTCTTCTCCCATCTCTTCCCCCCCACCTCACCGCCCCCCCCCCCCCCAGATTGTGAACTTCTTGGGCACACAATGTGTCCGCTTATTGTATTTTCCCAAGCACTTAGCACAGTCCCCTGCACAGAGTTAGCACTCAATAAATACTCCTGATTGACTGGGAAGACAGATTTGAGATCCTAGAAAATCCTGAATGGGGTGGACAGAGCAAAGCCCCAAACTTGTCCAGCATAGGACAGTGCTCTGTATATAATAAGCACTCAATAAATGCCATTGATTAATTTGGGAAGTTATTCTTGTTCCTGCTTACTGCTTTTAAACAAAAACAAAGCCCCAAACTTGTCCAGCATAGGACAGTGCTCTGCATATAATAAGCACTCAATAAATGCCATTGATTAATTTGGGGAGTTATTCTTGCTCCTGCTTACTGCTTTTAAATAAAAACACTCGGTAAATTTGTTCCCAAGAAGTTGCTCTTCCTTAGCCTTTAAAGCCCAGCTGTCTGGCTTTGATGTCTTCAATATGGGAGGAGAATTCTCCTAGCTTGGGGCCACTTTTCCCTGGAAAGCTGTCAGGGGGATTAACTCCAAGCTCCATGCTGGCTCAGCCTGCCCAAGGACACCATACTTGGGGTGGGTGGGTGTGATGAGGAGAGTGGGTATTGAGGAACTCCTGCTTTGGAAGGTTGAAGACACCTTACTTGTACTCTCCTGGTTTCCCCCCCTCTCCCCACCCCTCGCCCAAAGTTGAAGACTTTGTGGGGCGAGACTTTCCCTGTCCCCTTTGAGAACAAATCCCTGTGCAGTTTGGACTCCACCTAGGTCAGGTTCCTACAGATGTGATAAAATTATCAAGTGATAAGGAAGCATAAGAGAAAACAGTGACAAACCCTGTGAACTTCAAGTGTGACCACACCACAAGGGTCGCTCTCGTGGTGTGCACAATGAGGCTGGGACTGCGGTTCTATGTTGACTTTTTCTGCCACACTCAGAGGTGAATTTCACAATCAGTTGTGTCCCCTTGGCATATAAAGAACACTAAATTCACAGGCACCATGCCAACGGAGGACAAGGCAGCAGAGAGGCCTCGTGAATATATCTCGGGCCTGGGAGTTAGAAGGACCTGATTTGTAATCCCGGCTCCACAGCTTGTCTGCTGTGTGACCTTGGCCAAGTCACTTCAGTTCTCTGGACCTTAGGTACCTCCTGTAAACTAGGGATTAAGACTGAGCTTCATGAGGGACAGGGACTGTGTCCAACCTGATTTGTTTGTGTCCACCCCAGTGCTTGTGGTTCAGTGGAAAGAGGCCGGGCTTTGGAGTCAGAGGTCATGGGTTCAAATCCCGGCTCTGCCACTTGTCAGCTATGTGACTTTGGGCAAGGTACTTAACTTCTCTGGGCCTCAGTTACCTCATCTGGAAAATGGGGATTAAGACTGCGAGCCCTATGTGGGACAACCTGATCACCTTGTATCCCCCCAGCGCTTAGAACAGTGCTTTGCACATAGTAAGCGCTTACTAAATGCCATTATTATTATTATTCCTAGCACATAGTAAGCACTTAATACCATTATTATTATTTTATTATTATTTAAAATGAGCAAGAGCTACTTGGTAGCCTGATGATGTAGCTTGAACAGCCCTAATTACTGATGCATCTACTTGGAAATTATACATATATAATATATTCTATTTATCACAGAAATTATTTTTTCCCCTAAACATCCTAGCTATAGTAGGAAGTAAAATGAGTCTGTGTGTGAATCCTCTAGCTCATTCGCATTTCCTCTTCTTCCCACTTTCGTTTTTTGCCCTCTCTTCGTTCATTCCATAATATTTGCTACGGCTGAAGAGGATTGAATTAAGCATAACAGGGGATGTCCAAGGGTTATTCAGACACCATCCCTGACTTACAGGGACTTCACGATCTAAGAATAAAGGTGACAGACATAAGGCAAGTTGGAAATACTCAAACTGACTGCACTATAAGAAAAGAGACACTAGGAAATCAATCACTCAGTCAGTGGTATGTATTGAGTACTGTCTGCAGAACACTGTACTAAGCACTTGAGAGAGTACGATACATCTTCCCTGCCCAGAATGAGTTAACAGATGAGATCTTCGTTAGAGACTCCCATCTTGCCCGAGACCCTGGATGGTGGTTTTAAACCCTCTCAATCCCCTGGGTCTAGAGCCACATTCAGTTCCCAGAACAGAGAAAAACATCTGCTGACCCCTAGATTGCCAACCCTCGGTCTCTAGGTCTACAAAAGCAGTGTGGCTTAGTGGTTAGAGCGTGGCCCCAGGAGTCACAAGGACCTGCATTCTAATCCTGGCTCTGCCACATGCCTGCTAAGTGACCTTGGGCAAGTCTCTTCACTTCTCTGTGCCTCAGTTCCCTCATCTGTAAAATGGGGATTAAGACTGTGAGCCTCGTGTGGGACAGGGACAACTGTGTCAGACCTGATTAACTTGTACCTTCCCCATTGCTTAGAACAGTGTTTGGCAAATAGTAAGTGCTTAACAAATTCCATTATCATAATTGGCAGGAGCAGCTGCTATTTAGGTCTCTTCCCCACCTTGCCCTGCTCCAGTGAGCCCAGACGAAGGGATCCTCACTCAAGGTGCTTGTCGTGAGCAGGGAATGAGTCTGTTCTTTTGGCACATTGTATTCTCCCAGGCACTTAGTACACTGTTCTGCACATAGTAAGTGCTCAACAAATACGATTGGTGATGATCGGGGTAAAACCCATAGGCCCCCTGGTACTCTGGAGAAGTTGCTGAGGATGGGTGTTTCCATTCCTCCTCTTCATCCCCTCTCCTCTCCCCAGTGCTCATGTGTTTGCTGGCGTGTTTGCTCCTGCATGCTTGCCCTTGCCTGTTCTCTCTCCCTTTTTCCCATTAGCCGTGAGATTGGTTCCCCTGAGAAGGGAGATTCTCTCTCCATCAGAATATTTTCCCAGGACGTTTTCCATTTCCTGTAAGTCCCCCCATTCTTGCTCTCCCTGCCAGGGCACAGTAGTCACGGGGAGGGCAGGGGGTGAGAGAGAAAGAAAGCCCCGACCCCTCAGGAGTTCACCCAGCCCCTGGCAGTCACTCAGATTGGAATTTGACTGGCCAGAGTTTTCCATGTATTAGGCCTGAATCCGATAGCTTCCTCTCAGAAAGCAACTATCCTCCAATCCTAACCCTCTTCCTCCCTTTATTCCTTTGAGGAGGGGAGCGAGGACTGAAATTTCCTGTAGGAGGGGCTCACCCCAGTAGGAAAGTTTTCCTCCTCTCCTGCCCCTGTGTTTCAAACTCTCTCCCCTTCCTATCCCAGCAGGATGTCTCCACTGTGGACTCTGATGAAGTACTTTGTGGGGAGAGAGAGCCCCTT
Source organism: Tachyglossus aculeatus (assembly GCF_015852505.1). Taxonomy (NCBI): domain Eukaryota; kingdom Metazoa; phylum Chordata; class Mammalia; order Monotremata; family Tachyglossidae; genus Tachyglossus; species Tachyglossus aculeatus. The sequence goes on along the minus strand of NC_052084.1, from coordinate 17,803,628 downwards.
ATGTCTCCCTTGGAAACTGAGGGACTGTCCTCTCCTGAGGGAACACCACCCCAAGGCCTTTGAGTCCTGCTCTGCTCCTTGTATTTGTCTGGGAGATGCAGGGGAAGCCTCTTACTCTCAGTGGCTTCATAATAAGAATGATAATAATACTTGTGATATGTGTTGGACGTTTACTAGGTGTCAGATGCTGCATTAACCCCTAGGGTAGGTTCGTCATAGTCAGGTCAGACCTAGTTCCTGCCTCACATGAGGTTCACAGTCTAAGTAGGAGGGAAAACAGATTGAATCACCAATTTTCAGAGGGAGAAATCAAGGCCCAGAGGAGGTTAAGTGACTACTCAAAGTCGCACAGCAGCTGAATAGCAAACCCAGATCCAGTACTCCCAAGCCTGGGCTCTTTCCATTAGTCAGTCAGTCGTATTTATTAAGCACTTACTGTGTGCACAGCACTGAACTAAGTGCTTGGGAGAGTGCAATATAACAATAAACAGACATATTCCCTGCCCACAACGAGGTTACAGTCTAGAGGGGTGAGACAAACATTAATATAAATAGGGCCATGCTGCTTCAGCTCTGCTGCAACACACCTTGCCTGGCTCTGTTCTAAATGTTAAATGTCTCTGCCACCTGTGATTTTGGATTGCTTACTTGTGTTTGTGCTTGAATCTCACTTCTGTTTCTCAATATTTGTCTTAAGCTCCTCATGAACGTAGGCTTGTTAAGATGATCTGTTCCTTGAGCAGTCGTGGTGGTCTTGTTCCATCCTCTCTTTCTCCGAACTCCCTCCGTCACTGGATGCTCTGTAACTGCTAGGTTGAAAATCCACTAGATCAAAAACTCTCCGTGAGCAATCCCATCTCTAATGCATTGTACTCTCCCAGGCACTTAGTACAGTCCTCTGCACAGTGTAGGCACTAGTGGGTAGCGCCTGGGCCTGGGAGTAAGAAGGACCCGGGTTCTAGTCCCTGCTCTGCCCTTCTCTGCTGTGTGACCTCGGGCAAGTCGCACTGCAGGCAGAGCACTGTGACTGGAAGTGAGAGGAAAATTGTTCCACTGTCCTCCCGCCCTACTGAGAACAAGTAGGAGGAACCAGATCGGAATTGCCCTTTGGATTTGAGTTAGATGCAAAAATGGGCCTCTTGATCGTGGGTATTGTTGGATGGAGTATTTGTGGAATCTCCCTGGAGATCTTTAAAAAGAAAAGAGTCCTCTCCTCTGCCCCTAACTTAAATGTGAAAAAGCTTTTGAGTGGTAGCACTGGGATTTTTATAAACAAAAACACTGTAGTTACCCCTAAATCTCCAAGAGACTAAAAACTTTAAAGAAAAGAAAAAAAATCCAGTTGCCCCGCCCCCTAATGTTTAATCTGTGTTTATCAGTGGAGGGGTTTACAGTTTAACCTGCTCTGATGATTAAAAAACAATTGATAAGTTCTTAAGTCCCCAAGTTGCAACTTTCAAGGATGAATTGTTACCGCTGACCTAAAAATACCTCCTTTTATTGGTCTAAGGGGAAGTAAAAACAAACTTCTCAAAAACATGAATCATCCTGTAGGCCTGAAACTTTCCCCCCAAAGGGGTGGTCTTGAGGGGTAGAATGGAGACACTTGTCCTTGTTTGAGAGATTCTGTTGTGTCACATTGGGCCCAAGTTCATTCCAGATTATGTTGGGGTTTCAGTGGCCTGACTGGTCTGAACTTCTTGGGAGCCCTCCTTTCCTCTTCTCCCATTCCCTTCTGTGTCACTCTGACTTGCTCCCTTCATTTATTCCCCTATTCCCTGCCTCACAGCATTAATGTATATAATAATTTAATTTTAAATTATTTTAATTTAATTTAATATTAATGTAAACAATTTATTTCTATTAATGTCTACATTCCCCTGCAGGGAATGTGTCTGTTATATTGTTATACTGTGCTCTCCCAAGTGCTTAGTGCAGTGCTCTGCACACAGTAAGAGCTCAGTAAATACAATTGACAGACTGACTGACCAATAGAGAAATTTCTAGCACTTTAGCACAATGCTCTTGTAAATTATTTTATTTATGGTATTTCTTAAGTGCTTACTATGTGCCAGGCACTATACTAAGCACTGGGGTGGATATAAGCTAATCAGGTTGGGCACGGGCCATGTCCCATGTTGGACTCACAGCCTTAATCCCCTCTTAACAGATGAGGGAAATGAAGTACAGAGAAATTGTGACTTGCCTGAGGTCACACAGCAGAGAAGTAAGCAGCAGCATGGCCTAGTGGATAGAGCATTGGCCTGGGAATCAGAAGGACCTGGGTTCTGATCCTGGCTCCGCCACTTGTTGCTGTGTGATTTTGGACGTCACTTCGCTTCTGGGCCTCAGTTCCCCCATCTGTAAAATGGGGATTTCTACTATGAGCCCTATAGGGGACATGGACTGTGTCCAACCCGATTAGCTCGTATCTACCGCAGTGCTTAGAACAATGCCTAGCACAAAGTAAGCACTTAAAAAATACCATTAAAAAAAGTGGCAGAGGCAGGATCAGAACTTGGGTCTCGATTCCCAGACCCTTGCTCTTTCCTCCATAGTGTGAGAAGTGAGAGAAGGAAATCACCTGCCCCTGTCTCTTCTGGGTATTGTGTGGGCTGTGCTTCCCTTCCCAGCAGGCAGAAGGGATTTGGGGTCAAGGTGCTGTGGTTTGGGGAAGATTTAAACCCCAGGAGTGTGATGACTTAAGGTTCCAGAACATACATGCTGTGGGGCTGAGGATGGGGTGAATTTCAAGTGCCTAAAGGGCACAGATCCAAGCGCATAAGTGATGGAGAGGGTGTAGGGGAAAAGAATGGCTTAATTGGGAAAGTCTTCTTGGGGGAAGATGTGATTTTAAAAAGACACCAGCTCCGGAAGACACCAGCTCCGGGAGACAGGCTCACCGGGCTGCTCTGTCAAAACATGTGATAGTTTCCAGTTTGCTCAGCCCCTGACGCCGCAGCCCCCGAGCAGGTGGATGGGAACCCCGCTGACTTCACATCCTGAACCCTGGGTTCCCAAGTGCCTCCGACTTATTTATTTATTTGCCGAGAGCCCAGCCAACGTCCCCGTGTGGGTCAGTCCCCGGCTGCGCCTCTCACGGGCTGCTGGGGCGGTGGGGATGAGGGGCAGGGTTACCTCCCTGGCAGGGAACAATAGCAGGGGGGTCACCTGCCTTGTTTTTCTTTGCCGGATCGAAGGTCAGATGGTGGTTCGCAGGCGTGTGAAGGAGGAAATCCAGGGGTTTCTGCTGAAAAGTTTTGGGATCTGGCACTGTGCTTATCCCGGTGAACCTGACACATCCATCTTCCCAGCACCTGACATTGCTGCTGAGCGAGCAGGGCTGGGAGGGAGAGAGGACCTACCGGAGGATGACAACAGGGCTCTGAATCCTGGACAGATGACTCCCGGGGGTCTTGCAAAGCCTCATAGACCTGGCAATTGGCCAGAACACTGCTCATCGTGGGCAGGGAATGTGTCTGTCTATTGTTATGGCGTACTCTCCCAAGAGCTTAGTACAGTGCTCCGGACACTTCATTCATTGTCGTATTTATTGAGTGCTTACTGTGTGCAGAGCACTGTACTAAGCACTTGAGAAGTACAAGTCGGCAACATATAGAGACGTTCCCTACCCAACAGCGGGCTCACAGTCTAGAAGGGGGAGACAGACAACAAAACAAAACATGTAGACAGGTGTCAAAATCGTCAGAACAAATGGAATTATAGCTATAGGATAGGGAGGTAAGTGCCATGTCGTGCAGCCGGGGAGAATATCGAAGTGCCTAAGGGGGACATGGCCGAGAGCGTAGTTGAGGCAGAAGGGTAATAAAGGGCTTGATCAGGCAGTAAGTAAGTAAGCACTTAAGCACAGTAAGCACTCAATAAATGCAACTGAATGAATGCTCCCTCTCAGGCCTGGATCAAGGAGCTGAGAACCCATTGTTGAGTAGGGACTGTCTCTACATGTTGCCAACTAGTACTTCCCAAGCGCGTAGTACAGTGCTCTGCACACAGTAAGCGCTCAATAAATAGCGAGAAGCAGCATGGCTCAGTGGAAAGAGCCCGGGCTTTGGAGTCAGAGGTCATGAGTTCGAATCCCAGCTCCACCACTTGTCAGCTGTGTGACTCTGGGCAAGTCACGACTTCTCTGGGCCTCAGTTCCCTCATCTGTAAAATGGGGATTAAGTCTGTGCGCCTCACATGGGACAACTTGATTGCCTTGTATCTACCCCAGTGCTTAGAACAGTGCTTTGCACATAGTAAGCGCTTAATAAATGTCATTATTATTAAATATGATTGAATGAATGAGAACGGGGCAGGCCAGGGAAGCAAGGGAGAAGCACAGGATCAGGACACACAACCAGAATGGGAAAGCGGGAGAGGAGAGAGTCTGAGCACTTCCCTTCCCTGACATTCCATTACTAGGGAAAGGCAGTGTGGCTAGTGGGCAGAGCAGGGGCCTGGGAATCAGAAGGACCTGGGTTCTAATCCTGGCTCCGCCGCTTGCCTGCTGTGTGACCTTGGGCAAGTCACTCCTGGGCCTCAGTTACTTCATCTGGAAAATGGGGATTAAGACTGTGAGCCCTGTGTGGGGCAGGGAATTCATTCATTCATTCAATCGTATTTATTGAGCGCTGCGTGCAGAGTACTGTACTAAGCACTTAGGTGCCCAACTCAATTACTTTGCATCGCCTCCAGCACTTAGTACAGTGCCTGGCACGTAGTAAGCATTTAACAGACACCACAATCATTATTATTATTATTATTATTAGGGAAATAGGAGGAGGAGGGGAGAGTCAGGGAGGAAAGAGGAGATCTTTTCTGGGAACTTCATTTGGGCCTCCCCAGTTGTGGGGAGAGGAAGGGAAGAGAAGGAAACCTGAATCTCTTGCCTGCAAATTCACATTTTGGTGGCTCTGGTTTCAGAGTATTATGATGTTTCCTTTTTTGATGCTTTAAAAAAAATTAACCATGCACAAAAATGATACTGAGGGCATTAAAAAATAACGGAGACGTAACGAAGGCTGTTGATCGGGGTCTCTTGGCCCTGGGTCGTATCACTTGTCCCATTCAGCTTCCTTTTTGGCCAGCGGCTCAGCTCACCGAACCATTCCAAGGGTCAGCCCTGGGGACCAGAGCCAGGGCACAGTGGCTATTTTAAGGCATGAGAGAAGCACAATAAAACACTTGGCCCTAAGGACCCAGGTTAACACAAAAGAAGAAAAGGGCCCGCTGGTTCTCATGGAACCAGAGAGCAGACGCAGGCGATGGCGAGCGTCATGATGGCGGACTTCAGAATGCTATAGGAAAATCTTTCCAGATCCAGGTTCTTCCCGGGAAGGCTCAGCATTACTTCTTCCATAATCCCGGGGATCAACAGGAAGAAGGATGAGGAAAGGAATGGTGTCCCTTTTATGACAGGACCAGCGTGGAGAGAGGTTGTGGCCCAACTTTCTGTCAATCAGTTTTTATTTACTGTATGCCTCCTGTGTGCGAAGCACTGTACAAAGCGCTTGGGAGAGTACATTACAAAGAAGTTGATGGATGAGACCATGCTCACGAAGAGTTTGTGGTATACAAGAAGTTTACTGCGTGCAGAAGAGAGTGGGGGAAGATGTGGTGACCAAGGGCAGGTTAGTGTGACTTAATAATAATTATGGTGCTTGTTAAGTGCTTACTATGTACCAAGCACTGGGGTAGATGCAAGGTAATCAGGTTGGACACGGTCCCTGTCCCACATAGGGCTCACAGTCTTAATTCCCATTTTACAGATGAGGCAACTGAGGCCCAGGGAAGTTGTGACTTGGCCAAGGTCGTACAGCAGAAATGTGGTGGAGCTGGGATTAGAATCCGAGTCCTTCTGATTCCCAGGTCCGTGCTCTATCCACTAAGCCATGCTGCTCAACTGAGACTGTCTGTCACTTAACAGATGCAGATGATAATAATAATAATAATGGTATTTGTTAAGCGCTTGCTATGTGCCGGGCTCTATACTAAGTGCTGGGGTGGATACAAGCAAATCCCGCTGGACACTGTCCCTGTCATCATCATCATCATCAATCGTATTTATTGAGTGCTTACTGTGTGCAGAGCACTGTACTAAGCGCTTGGGAAGTACAAGTTGGCAACATATAGAGACAGTCCCTACCCAATAGTGGGCTCACAGTCAGTCTCAATCCCCATTTTATAGATGAGGTAACTGAGGCTCAGAGAAGTGAAGTGACTTGCCCACCGTCGCATAGCAGATGAGTGGCGGAGGCAGAATTATAACCCATGACCTTCTGACTCCCATGACCTTCTGACTCTATCCACTAAAGAGAAGCAGCGTGGCTTAGTGGAAAGAGCACAGGCTTGGGAGTCAGATTTTGTGGGTTCTAATCCCAGCCCCGCCACTTAATAATAATAATATTAAGTGCTTACTATGTGCCAAGCATTGTTCTAAACTCTGGGGTAAATACAAGGTAATCAGGTTATCCCACGTGGGACATTCTTAATCCCCATGAAGTAACTGAGGCACAGAGAAGTTGTGACTTGCCCCAAGTCACACAGCTGACAAGTGGCTGAGCCGGGAGCAGAAGCCGTGATTTCTGACTTACAAGCCACGCTGCTTCACACACTTGTCTACCATCTTTATTATCACGCCGTTCTGCTTCAGACCACCGTCCAGGGCACACCCGGAGGGGAGGTCAAGTTGGGGCAACGAGTCAGCATTTAGTGAAAACAATTGCCGGGTCCACCTCTGCTCTCCGACTTCTCTCCTGCTTCCTTGACCTGTGTGAGTTGGCCAGGGAGGCCGTGGCCGGGACAGTCGTGCTCGGGAGTGGTTAGAAGCAGCCACAGGGACGGTGTGGAGGAGGGATGCGGGAAGGTGAGGGCAATAACGTGGCAGAAAGAAAGAAGGAGAGTGAGCCAGCTTTGCTGGTCAGGTATCATCTGTGTGGCCTGGTGGAAAAAGCACCGGCCTGGGAATCAGAGGACCCGGTTTCTAATCCCGGCTCCGCCGCTTGTCTGCTATGTGACCGTGGGTAAATCACGTCACTTCTGGGCCTCGCTTATCTGTAAAATGAAGATTCAAAACCTGTTCCCACTTTTCAACCGTGAACCCTCTGAAGGAAAGGGCCCATGTCCAACCTTATTATCTTCCATCTAACCAGTGCTTGGTACATAATCAGCACTTAAACAAAACCTGTGATTATTATTATCTGATTACTAAAGCCAGATTTCTTTCCAAGTGCTTAGTACAATGCTGTGCACACAGTAAGTGCTTAATAAATATGACAAAACCTGTGATTATTATTATCATGATTACTAAAGACAGATTTCTTTCCAAGTGCTTAGTACAATGCTGTGCACACAGTAAGTGCTTAATAAATACGACAAAACCTGTGATTATTATTATCATGATTACTAAAGACAGATTTCTTTCCAAGTGCTTAGTACAATGCTGTGCACACAGTAAGTGCTTAATAAATATGACAAAACCTGTGATTATTATTATCATGATTACTAAAGACAGATTACTTTCCAAGTGCTTAGTACAATGCTATGCACACAGTAAGTGCTTAATAAATATGACAAAACCTGTGATTATTAGTATCATTACTAAAGACAGATTTCTTTCCAAGTGCTTAGTACAATGCTGTGCACACAGTAAGTGCTTGATAAATATGACAAAACCTGTGATTATTATTATCATGATTACTAAAGACAGATTACTTTCCAAGTGCTTAGTACAATGCTGTGCACACAGTAAGTGCTTAATAAATATGACAAAACCTGTGATTATTATTATCATGATTACTAAAGACAGATTACTTTCCAAGTGCTTAGTACAATGCTGTGCACACAGTAAGTGCTTGATAAATATGACAAAACCTGTGATTATTATTATCATCATTACTAAAGACAGATTACTTTCCAAGTGCTTAGTACAATGCTGTGCACACAGTAAGTGCTTAATAAATACGATGAATGAATGAATGACTAAAGTCTAGTACTGAGAGCTTTTGTTTAAAAGGAAGGTAAAGCGGGAATGGGAAGGGGATGAGCACTGGAGTTTGTTCATTAAGTGGTTTTCAGCTCCGTACAGGACTCTCCATTTTCCCTCCATTCTGAAGATGTGAAGGTGTTGGCTTATCCCTCATGCAGAGTACTAGGATGTAGGGTGATGCTCTGTGTAATTCAGGACAGGAGAACCCTCCAGAGTCGGACTTCTTATTTTGGACACACTTTCCACCACATGTGTGTGTTGGGGAGGTGGGGCGGGATTGTCATCACTGGGAATTCCCCCAGGAGAGGCAGGGGGCTTCAGACGAGGCGGATGGCCATTTTCCTGAGTGTCCTCATTAGATGCAGGCCACCATTCTAGACTCTACCCTCCCACCCCTCCTTCATCATGGGTGGAGCCCATTCTGTCCAGAGAGTCTTGATGCTGTTAGCTTTGGCAAGCCTCCTGGATCTAGCCATGCCAACGAAATGATAGGAATTGTTGATTTGATCTCCTTTCCCCTGCTGGAATAGTTTGTGGTGAAATCAAAGACACTAGGCCCCGAAGATTGCCCAGATCTCGGCTGGGACTCACTGTCTCCCTCTCTTCGCTCTGTTGCTGCTGGATTCGGTTAAAACACAAACTGCTGGAAGATGGATGGAGCAGATAAATCTTCGGTTTCCTCAATAGGGGCACGAGGCCACGCCTCCGTGTACCAAAGTGAAGGGGCTTGGGACTGAGAGAACCCCCGCATTGCTGTTTTGGGGGGGCGTCCTTTTATACAGAGTACATACTGAGAGGTTGATGGAGTGGAAGGATGGGCGATAAGGAACTGGGTAAATAGCAGAGGGGAAAATCTATTTTTTTTTTAAATAAAAAAACTGGAGAGGGGTACCCCGCCCAAATCTGGCTGAGGTGTGTAAATTCCATGCAAGCACTGGGCTTCACCAATGAAGAGAGGCCCTTGAGGGGCCGTTCAAACGTTAAAGGGTTTTAGAGGGAGAAAACAAGTCATCTGGAGATGAAGGGAACTCTTCCCTCCAGGGCCTGGACTGTGGACCAGATTACATTCGTGGGCAGGGAATGTATCTACCAACTCTGTTATATTGTGCTCTCCCAAGTGCTTGAGAAGCAGCGTGACCTAGGGGATAGAGCTTCGGCCTGGGAGTTAGAAGAACCTGGATTCTAATACTGGTTCCACCACTTTTTTTTTTTTACTGGTATTTATTAGATGTTTACTGTGTGTCAAACAGTATTCTAAGCTCTGGGGAAAATTCGTGTGAATGAGGTTGGATACAGGCTCTGACCCGCATGGGGCTCACAGTTTAAGAAGGAGAGAGAACAAGAGTACTGAAGCCCAGAAAGTTTAAGTGACTTGCCTAAGGTCACACGGCAAGCCTTTGGCAGAACCGATATTAGAACCCAAATTCTGTTCACAATATAATCGTCCCTGGGCACACTCCCTGTCCCACAGGGCGTGGCTCCATGGAAAGAGCACTGTCTTTGAGTTAGAGGTCATGGGTTCAAATGCCAGCTCTGCCAATTGTCAGCTGTGAGACTATGGGCAAGTCACTTAACTTCTCTGTGCCACAGTTACCTCATCTGTAAAATGGGGATAAAGACTGTGAGCCCCCCGTGGGACAACCTGATCACCTTGTAACCTCCCCAGTGCTTAGAACAGTGCTTTGCACATAGTAAGCACTTAATAAATGCCAACATTATTATTATTGTAGTCTAAGTATTGTAGTCTAACAGGGGAGAAAAAAGGGTTTCAAAACCTGTTCTCCCTCCCTCCTAGACTATAAGCCCCAAATGGGAAAGGGAGTGTACTTAACATGAATATCATATATCTTCCAAGTGCTTAGCAAGTGCTAACAAATACTACAATTGTTATTATTATTTTAATTGTAAACACCAGGAAGTTCTCCGGAGAAGAGCCTAAGGGCCCCTCTGCTACTGGCTCTGCCACTTGTCTGCTAGATGACCATGGGCAAGTCACATCACTTGCCTCAGTTACCTCATCTGTAAAATGGGGATCAAGACTGTGAGCCCCACATGAGAGAGGGACTGTGTCCAACTGGATTTGCTTGTATCCACCCCAGCACTTAGTACAGTGCCCCTGGCATGTAGTAAATGCTTAACAAATACCATTATTATTATTACTGAAGATAAATACAGAAACCGAGAGGGACTTCCTAGGCTGATAGGTAGATTTAGCCTGTCCTGACCATGAGCATCCAGTCTGTGGCAGTTAGATCAGGGTTTTATGGGCTGGGTTAGCATTCCGACTGCATCCCCGTGTTCCGAGTGAACTGTCTGGTTTTTGATTTCTGGGCAAAGGGGCCTCTGTCCTTTCCCTCTCCTCCAGCAACAAGAGGCCCCAGCTGTGTCCACTTGCCCATCTGGTCATCTTGCACTTAGCTCTGTCGACCCCGCTGAGGATTTTTTGTTTGTTTTTATGGTATTTCATTCATTCATTCAATCGTATTTTTTGAGTGCTTACTGTGTGCAGAGCACTGTACTAAGCGCTTGGGAAGTCCAAGTTGGCAACATATAGAGACGGTCCCTACCCAACAACGGGCTCACAGTCTAGAAGGGAGAGACAGACAACAAAACAAAACATGTGGACAGGGGTCTAGTCATCAGAATAAATAGAAGTAAAGCTAGGTGCACATCATTAACAAAATAAATAGAATAGTAAATATGTACAAGTAAAATAAATAGAGTAATAAATCCATACAAACATATATACAGTTGCTGTGGGGAGGGGAAGGAGGTAGGGCAGGGGGGATGGGGAGGGGGAGAGGAAAAGGGGGGCTCAGTCTGGGAAGGCCTCCTGGAGGAGGTGAGCTCTCAGTAGGACTTTGAAGGGAGGAAGAGAGCTAGCTTGGCGGATGTGTGGAGGGAGGGCATTCCAGGCCAGGGGAAGGATGTGGGCCAGGGATCGACAGCGGGACAGGCGAGAACGAGGCCCAGTGAGGAGGTTAGCAGCAGAGGAGCGGAGGATGTGGGCTGGGCTGGAGAAGGAGAGAAGGAAGGTGAGGTAGGAGGGGGTGAGGTGATGGAAAGCCTTGAAGCCCAGGGTGAGGAGTTTTTGCTTGATGCGTAGGTTGACTGGTAGCCACTGGAGATTTTTGAGGAGGAGAGTAACATGCCCAGAGCGTTTCTGCATAAAGATGATCCGGGCAGCAACATGAAGTATAGACTGACGTGGGGAGAGACAGGAGGATGCGAGGTCAGAGAAGAGGCTGATGCAGTATTTATTAAGTGTTTACTATGTGCCAGGCTCTGTACAAAACTCTGGGTAGATAAAAGCAAGTCAGGTCAGACGCAGTCCGTGTCTTTTGTTCATTCAATTATATTTGTTGAGCACTTATTGTGTGCAGAGCACTGTACTAAATACTTGGGAGAGTACAAAATAATAATAAAAAAGACACATTCCCTACCCACATCAAACATGCAGTCCATAAGGGGCTCACGGTCTTAAATTCCACTTTCAGATGAAGTGACTGAGGCACAGAGAAGCGAAGCGACTTGCCCGACATCATGTAGAAGACTCACGGCAGCATCAGAATTAGAACCCAGGTCCTTTTGACTCCCATGGCCATGCTCTATCTACTAGGCCACACTGCTTCTTGGGAAGACTGAAATGGAGCTGTGTTTGAAGGACCCCCTGTCCCAGCCAGCCGAGAGCAGGAAAATATTGACTGTTGGCCCAGAAGCCAAGTTAAAGATCGTTGCCGGCAGGAGAGACGTGGCTCCCCTCTGAATGGTTGTTTCCCTAACCTAGAAGATCAGGTCAGGAATGAGCCCTGCTGATGTATGGAGAGGGTGTGAACTGTAGACTGTCTGTCTCAGCTCTAACTTTCCATCCCTCTCGTCCAACCCCAGCGGGTCTGGTTATCCTACACAGCATGGTGGTGGCGATGACGGGCTTCTAACTCCAGAGCAGACTGGAGAATCACTGGAGCCCTCAACTTTCCTGTGATCTCAATAATTGAAGCTTTAAGAGCAGGGCCGATACAAGTTAATCGGGTCGGACACGGTCCCTACCCTGCACGGGGCTTATGGTCCCTAAGTAGGAGGAAGATCGGGCTTTGAATCCTCATTTTTCACACGAGGAAACGAGGCATGGTGAAGTTAAGCCACTTGCCTGAGGTCTCACAGCAGGCAAGTGATGGAAATGGGAAGCAGCATAGCCTAGTGGAAAGCGCACGTGTCTGGGCATCAGAGGACCTGGGTTTGAATCCCGGTTCCCCGACTTGCCTGCTCCACACATAGAGCACAATAAATTCCATTGATTGATTCAGTTATTTCATTCTGGCAGACTTTCGGCTACTATCAGTTTTACCCTTGGTCTCCCAGCTGGTCCCAGAGTTTATAAATCATTCAAGCCCGCCTGTTTTCCCCCAGCTTGATTACAAGCCCCTAGAGGGTAGGAATGTCATCCGTCTTCTGGTGAACTTTCTCATCTGCTCAGTAGGTGCTCAATAAATACCACTGCTTTGTTGGACTGAAGAAATGCAAGGCAACTACGGTAGCATCCGGGCAGAGGCCCAAAGCAGAGAAGCCTAGGTCCCATTCATTCATTGTCATATTTATTGAGCGCTTACTGTGTGCAAGAGCTGCACTAAGCTCTTGGGAGAGTGTAATATAACAATAAGCAGACACAGAACTTACAGTCTAGAGGGGGAGACAGACATTAATATACATAAATAAATAAAGGTCCCACATAGTAAGTGCCTTGACTTCTGTGCCTCAGTTACCTCATCTGCAAAACGGCGGTTAATGCTGTAAGCCCCATGTAGGACATGGTCTGTGTCCAATCTGATGAGCTTGTATCTACCCCAGCTCTTAGTACAGTGCCTGGCATATAGTAAGTGTCTAACAAATGCCATTAAAAAAATAAATAAATTCCACCCTGCAGCCGCTGTGACCGCAGCCTGGGTGCAGAAAACATCTCATCTGAGAGGAGCCCCTGCTTCCAAAGGCCCCTCTTATCTCCTGGGCCTCCCACCATGGCCAAGCCTGCCCCTTGGGCCTGGCTTTGAGGAAGAGTCCTGTGAAGCCGCGCGCCAAGCGAACAGATAACCAGGATAATAGGGAGTGTGACTTGAACAGATAACTGCACGCCGGAGTCGGGGAGAAGGCAGTTTTGGGAGGGAGATGCTTTATCAACCAGAACCACGTGCATGGGCTGGGAATAAGCCACTGGTCACAGGCCCGAAGTTACCACCCATTCCACCACCTCTTAATAATAATAATGATAATAATCATAATATTTGTTAAGCGCTTCCTATGTGCCGAGCACTGTTCTAAGCACTGGGATAGACGCAAGGGAATCAGGTTGGACGCAATCTCTGTTCCATATGGGATTCACAGTCCCCATTTTACAGATGAGGGAAGTGAGGCCCAGAGAAGTGAAGTGACTTACCCAAGGCCACACACCAGACAAATGGGGGAGCCAGGATTAGAACCCAGGTCCTCTGACTCCCGAACCCTTGCTCTTGACATTAGGCCATGCTGTCCTGTCTACCAACCCAGGAGCTGCGGCCTATGTCTTGTTGTGGGCAGGGAATGTGTCTGTTTATTTTTATATTGTATTCTCCCAAGTGCTTAGTACAGTTCTCTGCACACGGGAAGCACTCGATAAAGGTGATTGAATGAATGAATGAATCAAGGCCATCTGCAGAGTGACCATGAAGAAGAGGTCAGTGTACGAGGCATTGCCAGGCCGTTTTTTCTCTGCCAGCCCTTGTATTTCTCTGCAATGCCTCTGGAACTCAAAATGGTTAAAGGAAACAGGAGATGTTTAACTGAGAGGGTAATCCACATCCCTGGAAGACTTCTGTCAGGACACTACTGATAATAATAGCATTTGTTAAAGCACTTAGTGTGTGCCAAAAACTACAAAGCTCTGGGGTAGATACAAGATCTTCAAGGCAGGCATACTTCCTATCCCAACATGGGGTTCACAGTCTAAGTAGGAGGAAGAACAGGGATTGACTCCACACTGTACAGATGAGGAAAGGGGGCCGCTGAGAAGGTGAAAGTGTCAACAGTGAAGTGTCATTGCTGAGAAGGAGTGTGCCACTGGTGAATAAACCAGAGTATGAGGTGGAAGGCACCATAGGACAAGCCTGCTGCTGGCGAGTGGGGTGTTTCTGTGCTTCTATTGGGAAGCAGTGTGGCCTACTGGAAAGAGCCCAGGCCTAGGAGCCAGAGGACCTGAGTTCTCATCCCGACTCCACCATTTACCTGCTGTGTGAACTTGGACAAGTCACTTAACTTCTCTGTACCTCAGTTCCCCCTTCTGTAAAAGGGGGATTCAATACCTGTTCTCCCTCCTACTTAGACTGCGAGCCCCATGTAGGACCTAATTATCTTGTATCTACCCCAGTGCTTGGTACAGTGTAAGTGCTTCATTATTCTTTTTATTATTACTATTATAATACACCAGGACCCTTGCTGTGGCCCTGGGCAGATATGAGGAGGTTAGGTGCAGTAAGCTCTCTGACAGACACTTACACATGAAGACTTTTGGCAGCTGTGTAGGATACGGGCCTGCTGTTATCAATACCACACCAGAGAACAGCTAGAGCTCTGGGCCCCAGATCGGTGGGTAGGGGATAATCCAGGCAGACAGGACCCCTGGAGACAAGTAGCCGAGTGGAGACCCTAGATGGTATCTGAAAGCTCATCAGGTCAGACTCTGACAAGAGTTCCGGATTGGAGTGGGGAGGGGAGGTCTAGGGACCAGGACTGTAGGAGGATTTTAAAGGTACTAAGATGATTCAGCCTGGAAAGAAAACTGAAAGGATGCAATAGTTACAGTGGTACGATGGTTAGGAGAAGCAATGTGGCTTAGTGGAAAGAGCACAAACCTAGGAGTCAGAAGGTCATGGGTTCTAATCCTGGCTCCACCGCATGTCTGCTGAGTGTCCTTGGGCAACTCATTTCACTTCTCTGGGGCTCAGTTACCTCATCTGTAAAATGGGGATTAAGAATGGGAGCCCTATGTGGGACAGGGACTGTGTCCAACCTGAATAACTTGAATCTACCCCAGTGCTTAGAACAGTGCTTGGCAATAGTAAGTGCTTAACGTGTACCATAATTATTATTACATCTCTGCTTTAAACATCAAAAGGGGTGAAGCAGCAGAAAAATTGAGCTCACCTAACTGTATTGAGAACTTCCTCCAATACAGTTAGGTGAATGAGTGATGAGTGATGAATGATGGCAGTGGGGGAGGAGGGGGAAGCGGGGGGTGTCTGCTGCCCTGGAGATCTTTAAGACCATGCCCTCCCCACCCCCAGAAGAGATCCTTCCCCTCCCTGCATCATTCTGGGCTGACCTATCACCACACCTGCAAGAAGTTAGGCAGAGATTGTCTCTTTGTTGCTCAATTGTACTTTCCAAGCTCTTAGTGCAGTGCACTGCACACAGTAAGCACTCAATGAATATGATTGAATGAATGAATGAGACAGGGGATTAGGATTCCATGATCTCACTGTTATTGGTGTCAATTTGGGAGAGGCCACAATTAATCTGAAGTGGGACAGGTGTGGAACAGCTGAAGCAGATTACCAAAATCCATTGCCACAGGACGTGTGGCAAGATGACCCCTGAGGGCAGCGGCTCATTGGCTGGGGGATATTTTGGAGACTTCCCGTCAAGCGTGCAGGGCTCTGATCTCCGTGGAGCTGATGGCCGTAGTGGCTCTCCCCGGCCAGTTGCCCATGACTCATCACCGGTCTGGTCTCTCTCCCCGCACAGGTGGTGTCCGATGCAGATGGACAAGGTGTCGCCATCACGGGGAACCAAACTTTCAACAACTGGAACTGGCCCAATGCCGTCATCTTTGCCGCCACGGTCATCACTACCATAGGTGGGTGTGCTGCGCCTGAGACCCTCTGTCCTGCCCTACTGGCCTCCCTCCATTGTACCCGATAAACACTCAATACACACCACTGATGGATAGGGAAGGCTCAGAATAGCGGCCAGTCCCAGAATCCCTTGCTCCCTCCATCTCTCCCCACCACCCCTCCCACGTCCAGACAATGCTTTTCTTCTGGCCGGTTTGATTCTGGATGAGTCGAGGGGTGTTGGCTTCAGTGAAAAGGCAGCAGGGATGGAGGCCAAGGACGACTCATGAAGCCAAGCCCCAGCTCTCCCACACACTCGGGCGGTGACCTCACCGCTCCCCCCATCCCTCCTCCCTTCCACCTCTCCTCACGCCCCTCTTTCTTTTTAATGGAAGACCAGCACTGCGACTGTCTCTCCCACCTGATCGATTCTTTCTCCTCTCCTTCCTCAGGCTACGGGAATGTCGCTCCCAAAACCCCTGCCGGGCGGCTCTTCTGCATCTTCTATGGACTTTTTGGGGTTCCGCTCTGCCTAACGTGGATCAGCGCCCTGGGGAAGTTCTTCGGGGGCCGGGCCAAGAGACTGGGCCAGTTTCTGACCAAGAGAGGCGTGAGCTTGGTAGGAGCCAAAGCTAACTGGGGAAAGGGGTATGAGGGGGAGGGGAGATAGTGGAGGGGGTCTTCAAGCAGAAGCAGCATGCCATAGGGGATGGAGCCAGAAGGCCCATTAGAAGAATTCTAATCCCGGCTCCACCACTTGACTGCTGCATGACCTCGGGTAGGTCCCTTCACTTCTCTGGGCCTCGGTTTCCTCATCTGAAAAATGGGGATGGAGACTGTGAGCCCCAGGTGGGACAGGGACGTTTTCCAATCCCGTTCATTTGTTCAATCATTTATTGAACTTATTTATTGAGGGCTTATTGTGTGCAGAGCACTCTACTAAGCAGTTGGGAAGAATCTAACAATAAACAGGCACATTCCCTGCCCACAGTGAGCTTACAGTCCAGAGGGGGAAATCCCACACCTCCCCACCATTCATTCATTCATTCAATCATGTTTACTGAGCACTTACTGTGTGCAGCGCACTGTAATAAGCGCTTGGAAAGTACAAGTTGGCAACATATAGAGACGGTCCCTATCCAACAACGGGCTCACAGTCCATCACGGAATCAAACCTCTGTCTCCCACATGAGAGATGGAGATAATCACTACTATCCTAATGAGGACAGTTAGCTTATTTCCAGTGCTTAGAACAGTGCTTGGCACACAGTAAGCACCTAACAAATACCATCATTATTATCTACTCCGGTGCTTAGGACAGTGCCTGGCTCATAGTAAACACTTAACAAATACCACCGTTATTATCATTATTAAAGCCGGCTTTGTTTCCTTTTCACATTTTGTTACTGTCTTCCAAAAATCAGGACAGAGCCTCCCAGTTGTAGATGCCTGTTCACAGTGCTCTTTTGTACACTCCCAGTTTTTTGCCGGGTGTTCCTTGTTGAACTTTTTTGGTCAGTGTCTTGCCAGGAATAAGCGAGTCCTGCTCAGGGCCTTTTGACAGGGCACAATCCACATGCAGCTACTTGGTTTAGTTTGAGACCACTGGGATGAACCTGGCAGGATGCTGACGGAAGACTGAGCCCTTACTGCAGTGCTTGGTGCTCAATAAGTACCCCTGATTGGTATTGGGGCTTTGAAGGGAGAGGAGAGGGAGAGGAATTGTGGTATTTGTTAAATGCTTACTATGTGTCAGGCACTGTACGAAGCCCTGGGGTAGATACGAGCTAATCAGGTTGGACACAGTCCCTTTCCCTCAGTGGGCTCACAGTCTTCATCCCCATTTTACAGATGAGGTAACGGAGGCCCAGAGAAGTGAAGTGACTTGCCCAAGGTCATCCAAAGACAAGTGGCGGAACAAGGATTAGAACCCAGGTCCTTCCGAATCCCAGGCCTGTGCTCTATCCATTAGGGAGTGGGGAAGGGAGAGGGAGAAGGGCATGGCAAAGACAGTCCCAGCACCCAGCAGGACCGAGGCGGAGGACCAGGAGCGGCTGCTGGTCATGTGGAAACTGGGGTGCCATGAATTCCCCCCTGCCTCGTCCCCGAGGCTGCCTGGGGGAGACCAGGATGGGTGAGGCCATCCAGTCTGGCTTCAAGATGAGAGGATGCGAAAAGCGACAGCAACCCTGTCCTCAGGTCAGCCTACGGCTGCCAGGCCAGTCCAAAAAGCAACATAATGGACCACCTCAGAGGCCGAGGAACCAGGCCCATCCACCCCACTTCCCAAGGCCCCAGGGCAGGAGGATCTGGCCTCTCTGCAGTGTCCTCTTCCTCAGGTGGACCCGAACAGAGTCCTCGTAGGGGGCAGAGGAAAGTTGTCAGTCAGGGAAACGCAGAGCCGAGGTGACCAGAAATAATTCCTCACTTCCCCGGAGGGAGGGACCCACCCTGAGCCAGTCAACTGGGGGATTTGGTGACAAACCTCTCCCTCCCCGGTAGGCCGCATCCCGCTCTGTTCAAGCCACCGCTCTTCCTGAGGGAAGACGGGAAACCCTCCCGGTCCCTGGAGGAAGCTGCTCATTCCTAACCACGTCGCCTGTCCGTGTCCCCTGTACAGAGAAAGGCCCAGATCACGTGCACGGCCATCTTCATCATCTGGGGGGTCCTGGTCCACTTGGTCATCCCACCCTTCGTGTTCATGGTGACCGAGGGCTGGGACTACATCGAGGGCCTCTACTACTCCTTCATCACCATCTCCACCATCGGCTTTGGGGATTTCGTGGCTGGTGAGTGATCCCAAGCCCCCCTCCTTCCCGCGCGGCAAGAGAGACCCTCTGGGGCTCCGGACTTCCCAGCGGGCAGGCCCAACCCTGGGGCCATAGCTCCGCGGAGTAGCCGGGAAAGGTGGGAGGCCCCCCCCTCGCAACAAAGGGCCCACCTGACGGAAATACAGATGAAGCCAGGGGGAGGATGGTGGAGGCATTGCGTGACTGGATCCAGGTGGGGTTAGCTCCGATCCCCCGTGACCTCTGAGTCGCTCCAACTCACGAAACTCCCGTGCCGTTTCCCAATCCCAGGGCCCGGGCCCCGGCTTCCAGGAAGCGGGAGGGGCTCCGGGGTCGAGTCGGGTTCCGATTCCATCCCTGCCGCTGACTCACCCCCGGCAGAGCCGGAGCCATTAACCCCGGGCCCTAACCCACCCCTTGGACGGTGGAGGCTGAGGTCGGAGTCGCGTCCCCGGGGAGAACAGCTGATAAACGGGGCCTCGCTCAACCGCTCGGCTGCCTGCGGAATTTCCTCCATACCCCTGTGCCAGCCCCATCCCAACATCGCGGCCTCGTCGATATGAGATTCCAGACACACCTCTTGGCCCCGGGCTCTACTCCTGACCCCTGCTTAAGTGCCTTGGATTCTGGAATCTAGCAAGGTTTACTCACTCTCTCTCCGTCTCTCCCTTTCACCCTTCCTCTACTTGCTCAATCAGGAGGGTGGGGAGGGGAACTTTGCTTCCTTGGGAGTGTGTTTGTTTTCTTCTTTGGTTTCGTCTTTTTTTGGTACACGTGTGTGCTGCCACTGTTGGGTAGGGACTGTCTCTATATGTTGCCAACTTGTACTTCCCAAGCGCTTAGTACAGTGCTCTGCACACAGTAAGTGCTTAATAAATATGATTGATTGATTGATTGATTGATATTTAAGTGCTTACTATGTGCCAACCACTGAGGTAGACACGAGCTAATCAGGTTAGGTACAGCCTGTGTCCCACCTGGGCTCACAGTCTGAATCCTCATTTTAAAGATGAGGGAACTGAGGCACAGAGAGGTGAAGTGTCTTGCCGATGGTCACACAGCAGACAAGTGGTGGCGGCGGGATTAGAACGCAGGTTCTTCTGATTTCCAGGCCTTTGTTCTGTCCCCTAGGCCACACTGCTTCTCAGAATGGCTTTGATGACCCAGCTCCCCGGGTAACCACCACTCAGCAGCACTGATGAAGTCCCTGGCCTGAGTTAAGTTCCAGGAGGAAGGGGAATGTATAAAACACTTGAAAGCACTCAGTCACATTGCCCTCTTCCTACCTCACCTCATTCATTCATTCATTCAATCGTATTTACTGAGCGCTTACTGTGTGCAGAGCACTGTACTAAGCGCTTGGGAAGTACAAGTTGGCAACATATAGAGACGGTCCCTACCCAACAGCGGGCACACAGTCTAAAAGGGGGAGACATACAGAAAAAACAAAACATTAACAAAATAAAATAATATGTACAAGTAAAATAGAGTAATAATAAAGTAATAATTTACACTACTGTCCTACCATAACCGAGCCCACATGCTTGGCTCCTCTAATTCATTCATTCAGTCGTATTTATTGAGCGCTTACTGTGTGCAGAGCACTGTACTAAGCACTTGGGAAGTACAAGTTGGCAACATATAGAGGCGGTCCCTACCCAACAGCGGGCCCACAGTCTAGAAGGGGGAGACAGACAACAAGACAAAACATATTAACAAAATAAAATAAATAGAATAGTAAATATGTACAAGTAAAATAGGATAATAATAAAGTAATAATTTATACTACTCTCCTATAACCGAGCCCACACGCTTGGATCCTCTAATGACAACCTACTCACTGTACCTCAATCTCATCTATCTCGCCGCCTAGCCTCTTTATAACTGACAATGAGACTCTCCCCCGCTTCAAAGCTTTATTGAAGGCACATCTCCTCCAAGAGGCCTTCCCTGACTAAGCCTTTCTTTCCTTTTCTTCCATTCCTTTCTCCGTCACCCTGACTTGCTCCCTTTATTCATCTCCCCTCTCAACCCCATAGCACTTATGTCCATATCCATAATTTATTTATATCAACGTCTATCTCCTAGAGTGTAAGTTCGTGTCTGTTATTGCTATATTGTACTCCACCAAATGCTTAGTACAGTGTTCTGCACAGAATAAGTGCTTAATAAACGTGATTGATTGATTAAAATGACCCATAAGTGTGCCACCAGCAAAAATATAAGCCCCTCCCTTGAGGCGCTGTCAGTCTCCATGGAGGGAGCAAAGGGGTGGTCAGAATGACCACCTATATACATGGATTGAATAAAGTAGACAGAACCCAGATGTCAAACGTAAAAGCCATTTTGTAGTGATTTGGCTTTAGAGGCCTCAGTGACCAGAGATGGACTCTCTGGGAGTCTGGGAGATAAGGTTTGAGACTCACGTAATCTGCTTTAAAAAGGTTCTGGTTTCTTGGCATCATGATGAGCAGAAGGTCCCAACAGTTGAGCACTGTGGGGAAGGGAGCCAGAGATTGGGGAAAGCTGGAGAAATGCGGACTGGGAGGGAATTGGCTCTGAAGAACGAGCAGGTCAAAAAGCCACAAATCTTGTCGGAGACCGGGGATGAGAGAGTATGCGAGTCTGATTATCAAAGCTGGGGGACGTCACCACTGTAGCCTGGACACGTAGCTAGTTTTAAAAACATTTAAAAACTAATAATAATAATAATTGCATTTGTTAAGCACTTACTATGTGTTAGGTGCTGTTTCAAGCGCTGGGGTGGATACAGAAAAATTGGACACAGTCCCTGACCCACATGGGGTGCACAGTCTTGATCCCCACTTTATAGATGAGGAAACTGACGCACAGAGACGTGACGTGACCTATCCAAAGTCACACAGCAGACAAGGGGCAGAGCCCAGATTAGAACTGCCTTACCAGGCAAAGAGGAAGAGACCTGGGAAGAAGAATGAGGGAGGAAAAAAAAATCAATGATCCCCCTGTCTTTTCCACATCTGTCCTGATCTCTGCCTCTTCAACGTCACTATACTAAGCGCCAGGGTAGACACATGATAATAGGGTTGGACATAGTCCCTGTCCTACATAGGGCTTCCTGTCTCCATCCCCATTTTACAGATGAGGAAACTGAGGCCAGAGAAGTGAAGTGACTTGCCCAAGGTCACAGCAGACGGGTGGCGGAGCCAGGATTAGAACCCAGGTCCTTCTGACTCCCAGGCTTGGGTTCGATCCACTAGGCCACACTGGCTAATCTCTGCCTCCGTGTCTCTTCCAGGGGTGAATCCTGATGCCAACTATCACGCCCTGTACCGGTACTTTGTGGAGCTGTGGATCTATTTGGGGTTGGCCTGGCTGAGCCTGTTCGTGAACTGGAAAGTGAGCATGTTCGTGGAAGTGCACAAAGCCATCAAGAAACGGCGGCGGAGGAGGAAAGAGTCCTTCGAGAGCTCGCCCCACTCCAAGAAGGCCCTCCAGATGGGCAACCCCAAGGACGTCAACATCCTCGGCTTCCTCTCCAAGAAGGAGGAGACCTACAATGACCTCATCAAGCAGATCGGCAAGAAGGCCCTGAAGACCGGAGGGGAGAAGGAGGCCGGGACGGGGCCAGAGACGGCCAGGACGGGCCTCCCGGGCCCGGAACGGATCCCGCTGGTGCTCTACTCCAAGAGCCGGATGAACTCCGAAGAGGTCACGCAGGCCCTCAGGAGCAAAGGGCACGTGAGCCGACCCCAGTCCCCTGGCCGGACCGGGGACGGGGAGGAAAGCGTGGTCATCAATCAGTTGGACCGGATCAGCGAGGAGGAGGGGGAGGCCTGGGACGCCCGCGACTCGCGGCCCCTGATCGAGAACGCCAACATCACCTTCGTCAACGAGGACGGGCTCTCCGACGAGGAGACGTCCAAGTCCTCCCTGGATGACAACCTGGCCGAGGAGCCCGCGACGCCTCAGAACCTGGTCGAGGCCCCTTCGTCCGACGAGTCGACTTTCACCAGCAACGAGTCAGAGGTCTCCGTGCCTTATGAGCAGCTTTTGAACGATTACAACAAAGCCAACATCCCCAAGGGCACGTGAGGCTTCCCTGCCCCTCCCTCCCGGCTCTGGGGCATCCTGGGAAAGCTGCCAGCTCCAGGAAGGGCAGTCTGGGGACTGGGAGAAACCGGGAGAGAGAAGGCCGAAACCCGACCCCCACTCCACTCCATTCCGAGCACATCTCCGCCGCTCCCCGGGGAAAGACCATCAAATGACCCGATGGAACTGATGCTTCGAACCTGAAGATTAGATTCCTTTCGACCAATTCTTTTCACCTTTAATGTGGGAGGGGGTGACAGATGGGGAAGAAGAGGGACAGCTCTAAGCAATACACTGGACCTATGGCTTGATGTCGGATGAGGGCTAGAAAATCTTCCCCTCTCTCGCCCCTTCTCCCGGTTCCGGGGAGGGAGCTCCCCGTTTCTGGGGGTGAGGCCACACGTCGAGACTCCCATGGAGGGGCAAGTTGGGGAAGGGCCAACCATTGGCTCCAGGCCCCCTTCTCCCCTCACCCATTCTAAGAAATGGTTCCTCCCCTGGGAAGGTCTCCAATCTACCCACCCAGGCTGTGGTTGAACAACCACTGAGGCACTCTGCGATTTCAGGGATGTTTCCTGGTTTGGGGATGGGAGGGGGAAGTAGAAGCCAGCCAAGGGTAGGATGGCCATTGCCATCACAGGAGTTGGCCCTACCCCAACTTCACTAGGGGAGAATTCTGACCTGTCATTCTCTAGCCTGGTGACACCCTACGGGCATTTCCTGGGTGCTGAATTATAATCCCAAACCCCCAACTGCCCAGCCCTTTTCTTCTCGAAAGTGATTGTGGCTGGGTGAGCAGGGGATGGCGTCCCTTCCCCCAAGGCGGGGAATGACTGGGAAGGCGGAAGAGGAGATGTGTCCCACAGGATGAGGAAAGGGATCAGGAGTAGCTACCTTCCCAGAGTCTCCTGGGCAGCCAAACCTGCTCCACATGGCTTCTGTGTCCTTTCTGATAGGATGTGGCCAGCTCTTATTGGTTTTAAAAGCACAGATCCAAGACCTCCCCTCTGGCAGGAGCCCAATGGGAAATCTTTCTGCCTACAGGCCAGCCCCCAAGACCAGTATGGTTCTGGAAACTCCTTGTAGGCAGGGAACCTGTCTATAAACTCTTGATATAGTGCATTCACCCAAGTGCTTAGTACGGTAAGCGCTCAGTAAATACTGTTGACTTGTTGTAAAAGCCCAAGGGGGAAAACTGAGGGAACCAAAGATGGGGAGGGATGCAGACAGACCCTGAAAGGCTGAGGGAGATTGCCCCCTGCTCCAGGCCCTTGGAGGCCTCATTGGCCAGAGCCAGTTGAATCAGCTTCAGGCGGAGTGTGGACAGACACGTTCACCATGCTATTGCTGCTTTTACCTCGTGATGTAGGCAGAGCACCCCAGTACTTGGGGTCGGGGGTGGAAGGACCGGGCACCCCAGGAGGGTATCCTGGTTCAGAGATAAGTATCTTACCCCCAGTTCTGCTTCTCGGGGAAGGCTCTTGTGTTTTTCACTGTCTCTTGAGTGTCCGAAGTGACCAGGATCCCACTTCTGGGCAGGAGCTGGAAGAGGACTGCCCGATCCAACACTTTAATAAGGAAAAACACTTTGGCCACCTGCTGTGGACCACAAGCCCAACTGTGCTCTTAGTGAGCACCTGACAGAATCCAGACCCCTCAACCATGGCCAGAGCTGACTGGGGCACTCACCCGAGCAGTGCTGAGTTGGGAAATTTGCTCCCTCTTCCTGAGTCCTGGCCGTCTGTTTATCCCAGTTTGATTCCCAGGCCTTCAAGTGGAGGGGCCTGTAGTGGACAGTAGAGAATGTGTGCCCTCCTGATACCAGTCCGCCGGACCTCGGTGACAAAAAGAGGCCACTGCTGGGGGCTGGGCTGGAAGCTGAGGTCAGCCTTCACTCCCGATTTCTGAGACCGTGGCCGCAGACAAGCGGGAAGGCGGCCGAGTGAACAAGAGGTAGTGGAGATTGCATCCCAAGCTGCTGTTTTGGGGGAGATGACTGCAATGGTAAACTGTTTATGTTAGGAGACTGGGGGAGGAGGGATAGGATTTCACGGGAGCGATTCAGCTCCTCTTCGGGGTTTACTATTTTTTGAGTTTCTAGCTTGGAAGGGATTTGCAGGTTTATGAACGGACTGTGGCTGGCTGCTGGTAAGGGGGTTGAAAGGTAAAACAGATTCTGCTTCCTGCCTGCTGCTGCTGTTCAAGGTCCCTTCCCTGAGGGTTCCCTGGATCAAGGCAGTCCAGCTCAATGGGGGCACCTGACTCCAGGCCACAAACCCACATGCACATCTATCTACACACATGTGTATGTGTGTGCACACTTGCAGAATCTGGGTTCGCTCTATGTGAAGAGCAATCCCGAACCTTCAACAGAATGGGAAGATTCACCCCCATGCCGCTGTTATCTGTTCCAACTCTCCTGTTTTTCTCTCTCTGTCTGTATTTTTTTATTGTATATTTTTTTAACTCCACTCGATCCTGCCTGGAATGAATCTGTGGGCACTGGTACGAAGCTGCTTGACTGGGGAATGGAGTCCATGGCGGGGCCACTGGATGTTTTCTGGGGAGAGGAAGTGATCACGTCCAAAGTTTGGTTTCAAAACCTGGAGAAACTGGAGGGAAGAGGTTGAGTAGAGGGGGCTGTGGGGCCTGCATCTCTGACGTGGTGGGGCTGGGGGAGTTTCTGGAACCACAGGAAAGGGGTCCACACTCAGCCCACCTCTTCCCCTTGTTCTGAGCCAAGGAGGGGAATCCGAGTCCTCACATTTCCACGATTTGTACTGGCGAGTTGGCCTTTATCCTGTGAATGCAACATTCCTCTCGTCGCTGATTGTCACTGGAATCACTGTATGTAAATATCGGAAAGCTTCCTGTAAAGTGTAATTTATTTTGATGTTTTACAATAAAAAATAAAATGCACGAGCTGGTCTGGTGTTGCCCGGGTCTGTGGATGGGTTTTCTCTAGGTTTTTTCGTTGTAGAATGACTCTTAGCCTCAGTCTGATCAGCTGTTACTGTCGGGTACTTCCATGACGGGTGTGTGTGTGTGTGTGTGTGTGTGTGTGTGTGTGTGTGTGTGTGTGTGTGTGTGTGTGTGTGTGTGTGTGATGGCATGAAGGGGATGGTCCCCAGGATTTTTAGGGTTGCTGCTGCCTTTTTAATAATTGTGATATTTGTTAAGCGCTTACTATGTGCCAGGCACTGTTCTAAGTGCTGGGGTAGATACAAGCAAATCAGGTTGGACACCGTCCCTGTCCCACATGGAGCTCACAATCTTCATCCCCATTTTACAGATGAGGTAACTGAGGCACAGGGAAATGACTTGCCCAAGATCACCCAGCAGACAAGTGGCAGAGTTGGGATTAGAACTCCCAGGCTCATGTTTTACCCAGTAGGTCATGCTGCTTCCTCCACCCCCGGCGGACAGCCCGCAAGCTAGAAGGATCTTAACCTTAAATAATGTAACTTCTGAGCCTCAGTTTCCTGATCTGTAAAATGGGGATTCAGTGCCTGTTCCCCCTTCTAGTTAGACTGTGAACCCCGTGCAGGACAGAGACTGGGTCCAACCTGATGATCTTGCATTCATTCATTCAATCGTATTTATTGAGCGCTCACTGTGTGCAGAGCACTGTACTAAGCACTTGAAAAGTACAAGTCGGCAACATATAATAATAATATAATAATGATGGTATTTGTTAAGCACTTGCTATGTGCAAAGCACTGTTCTAAGCACTGTGGGGATACAAGGTGATCAGGTTGTCCCACGTGGGGCTCACAGTCTCCATCCCCATTTTCCAGATGAAAACAAGGAAACAAGAGGCATTAATCAAACATGTGCAGCTTCCAACAGGCCAAGCTTTGGCTGCAACTTGGTCAGAAGATAATGATAACAATAACAATTATAATAATCTTGGTAACCTCGGCACATAGTAAGCGCTTAACAAATACCACAACCTTGGCACATGGTGCTTGACACGGTATCAAGCACTGGGGTAAATTCTAGACTTTGAGGCCATTGTTGAGTAGGGACAGCGTGGCTCAGTGGAAAGAGCATGGGCTTGGGAGTCAGAGGTCATGGGTTCAAATCCCGGCTCTGCCAATTGTCAGCTATGTGACTTTGGGCAAGTCACTTAACTTCTCTGCGCCTCAGTTCCCTCATCTGGAAAATGTGGATTAAGACTGTGAGCCCCCCGTGGGACAACCTGATCACCTTGTATCCTCCCCAGCGCTTAGAACAGTGCTTTGCACATAGTAAGCGCTTAATAAATGCCATTATTATTATTATTATTCTCTGGACCTCAGTTACCTCATCTGTAAAATGGGGATTGACTGTGAGCCCTCTGATCACCTTGTAACCTCCCCATTGCTTAGAACAGTGCTCTGAACATAGTAAGCACTTAATAAATGCCATTATTATTATTATTAAACATGGCCCCTTCTGTCCACTGGTGACAGGCCCTGGGCCTGGGAAGGAGAAGGAAGGGAAGATTTGGGGCTGGAGGTAAGAATGGGAGAGCTGGCATTGCAGAATGAATCGACATAAACTATCAATTGCATTTACTGAGCGCTTACTAGATGTGGAGAGCATTGTACTAAGCACTTGGAGGAGTACAATACATTTAATGGACGCAGTCCCTGTCCACAAAGAGCTTACAGTTTAGAGGAATAAATGCCCCTAGAAAGGCGAGGCTGGCATTTATAGATGGTTTTTGACTCGAGCATTCGGGTTAGCATGGATAGGGCTGCGTGGTATTTGAGTGCCAAATGTGTGCCAAGCACTGTATTAAGCACTTGGGAGAAGATAATACAGCAGATTTGGGAGACATATTCCTTGCCCAAAAGGAGCTTACAGTTGATGAGCATGTGTAAGTTTATATCTTGTTTCAGCTATTCAATTCAGAGCTCCCTAGGAGAAGGGCAGTGTGGTCAAGTGGATAGAACAAAGGCCTGGGAGTGAGAAGGTCATGGGTTCTGATCCCGATTCCACCACTTGTCTGCTGGGTGACCTTGGGCAAAGTAACTTCAGCGATTATCTCTCTTTATTGCTTTATTGTGCTTCCCAAGTGCTTACTCCAGTGTTCTGCACACAGTAAATGCTCATTCCCATCGTTGGGTAGGGTTCATCTCTATATGTTGCCAGCTTGTACTTCCCAAGCGCTTAGTACAGTGATCTGCACACAGTAAGCGCTCAATAAATATGAATGAATGAATAAAATACGATTGAATGAAATTTATGTCTCTGTGCCTCAGCTCATCTGTAAAATGGGCATTGAGACTGTGGGGCCCATGTGGGACAGCATCCACCCTGATTTGCTTGTATCCACCCTACTGCTTAGAACAGTGCCTCACACATAGAAAGCAGTTAACAAATAGCAAAATTATCATTATTAGTAGTTCTTTGGGCGCGTCGCTTTAAAAAGCCATGATGTGGGACAAAGGGGAAGGAAGATTGAGCTCACTGAAGCCCGTTGTTGCATAGGGACCATCTCTATATGTTGCCAACTTGTACCTCCCCAGTGCTTAGTACAGTGCTCTGCACACAGTAAACGCTCAATAAATACGACTGAATGAATGAATGAAGCAAAGCTGGAGGAGCCAGAGGTGAGGGAGGGGTTACCTCGTCCACTTGCCTGTTTTATTTTCAATGAGGTAAATTCAACCACTTTGGCTTGGAACCTCTGACTCAGTATAATGAATAATACATTATGAAGCTATATTTCTCTCTAATTGTTTTTGAGGGTGCAATTCTGGGTATTTTGGTTAAAAAAAATAGAGTGAGTGCATAAGTGTGGCTGGCACGGAGGTGCTGAGAGAGGGATACGTCCCAAGGGGTTGAAATATTAATCAAGGAAAGCCTCCTGAAGGAGTTGAGATTTCAGAAGGGCTTCGAGGGTGGGGAGAGCTGAGAGGTGGCAGATTTAAGCTGAAGGGAAGGTGTGAACAACAGGTCCAAGTCGGAGAGAAAAGTCTTATTAAAAGTACATGAGAAGCAGTGTGGCTTATTGGAAAGAGCCCGGGCTTTGGAGTCAGAGGTCATGTGTTCAAATCCCTGCTCCGCCAACTGTCAGCTGCGTGACTTTGGGCAAGTCACTTAGCTTCTCTGTGTCTCAGTTACCTCATCTGGAAAATGGGGCTCAAAACTGTGAGTCCCCCCGGTGGGACAACCTGATCACCTTGTAACCTCCCCAGTGCTTAGAACAGTGCTTTGCACCTAGTAAGCGTTTAACAAATACCATCATTATTATTATCTCCAAGAGGCCTTCCCCGACTAAGCCTTCATTTCCTCATCTCCCACACTCTTCCATGTCGTCCTTGCACTTGGATTTACTCCCTTTATTCACCCCAACCTCAGCCCCACAGCACTTGTGCACGTATCTGTAATTTATTCATTTCTGTTAATGTCTGTCTCCCTCTAGACTATAAGGTCCTTGTGGGCAGTGAAAATGTCTACCAACTCTGTTACATTGTACTCTCTTCCAAGTGCTTAGTACAGTGCTTTGCCTGCAGTAAGCAGTCAATAAATACAATCGATTGATTGATCGAGCTAAGAATGAGTTTATCTTGGCAGGAGTGAGAGTGAAATTGTAGTGGGGAAAATGGTAAGGAAAAAAGAGATGACAACGGCATAAGACAAGACATGAAGCAGCATGGCCTAGTGGGTAGAGTGGGAGTCGGAAGGACCTGGGTTCTAATCCTGGCTCTGTCACTTGCCTGCTGTGTGACCTTAGGCAAGTCACTTCACTTCTTTGTGCCTCAGTTCCCTTATCTGTAAAGTGGGGATTAAGACAGTGAGCCCTATGAGGGACAGGGACTGTGTCCAACTCGATTTTCTTGTATCTACCCCAGTGCTTAGAACAGTGCGTGGCACATAGTAAGCACTTAACAAATACCACATTTATTATCATTATTATTATTATATTTGTTATGTTCTTACTATGTGCCAAGCACTGTGGTAGATACCAGATCATCAGGTGGGGCTCACAGTCCAAATAGGAGGAAGAACAGGCACTGAAGCCCCATTTTGTAGATAAGGGAACTGAGTTGCAGAAAAGTGAATTCACACAGCAGACAAGTGGTGGAGAGGAATTAGACTCCTGGGCCCGTGCTCTTTCCATTAACCCACACTGTTTCTAAGTGCTGTGGGGTTGGAAGATGGGGTGGGAAGGTAAAGGTTTAAGGGGCACAGACTCAAGTGCCTAGGTGATGCAGTAAGGTGGAAAATAAAGTAGGGAAATATGAAACTAGTCAGGGAAGGCTTCCTGGAGGAGATATGATTTTAGTAGGACTTTGAAGATGGAGAGAGTGGTGGTCTGTTGGAGATTAAGGTGGAGGGAGATCCAGGCCAGAAGGAGAAGGTGAGCAAATGTTGGACAGCGAGAAAACTGAGAACTAGCACAGTTCCTTGGTGTTGGGGGAGCAAAGTGTGTGGGCTGGGTTGCCCTGCCAGAGAAGCTAGGATAAGTAATCAGATTCAGAGATTCTTTCCCACAGTCTAAGTGGACATAGATACCTAGAACCATAAGAGATAGGAACAACAATAAATGACCAATTTAAGAACCCAAAATAACAACATTTTACTACAGAACTAATCCAGTTCTTAGATAGGGCTCCTCCCTGATGCAGGCATTCTAACAGCTCGACTTGGGCCTCTCTTTGGAAGCCATGAAATATTTTTCCCTCTTGGACTCTGCCTAAGAACCGTCTGCGAATCTCTGAAAAATTGACTTACAAATCTCTGAAAAATTAGCTTACAAAGGGCATGGAACTCCTCCTTCACAGCCGTCAGACTGCCTCTCTCCCCATCTTCGGAGCCCTATTGCAATCATATCTCTTCCTGGAAGCCTTCCCTGATTAGCCTCTCTTCTTCCCTCCTCCCGCCCCTCCCGACAACCCTCACTGGCGTTACCGAGTATTCCCAGCTGGTCCCGTCTCCCTCTCATCCCCTCAGCCTTCCTCCAGCCACGGGTCTGGCCCTGGGACCCCTGGTCTATCTGGGCCCACCCGAGGCCAGTGTGAAGGCGGTGGAAAAGATGATGGGTTGGCTCAGCTCTAGATCCGGGCCTAGGGCCACCAGAATATGCAACACTGATCTTGGCCCACGTTCTGGACATTCCAGCCACGAAGACAAGCTTTCCCTGGGCCGGCCCCAGCTGACCAAGGGGAAAGGTCATCCCCAACTCGCTGCTCTCCAACTACAACCCGGCCCTCACAGCCGCTCCTCTAACGCTAACCTTCTCACTGTACCTCAATCTCGACTATCGCATCGCCAGCCTCTCATCCACATCCTGCTTCTGGCCTGGAATGCCCTCCCTCCTCAAATCCGACACTCTTCCCCGCTTCAAAGTCTTATTGAAAGCGCATCTCCTCCAAGAGGCCTTCCCTGACTAAACTCTCCTCTTCTCCCAATCCCTTCAGCATCATTCTGACTTGCTCCCTTTATTCATCCTCCCTCCCAGCCCCACAGCACTAATGTATAGATCTGTCATTTATTTATTGATATTAATGTCTGTCTCCTCTAGACTGCAAGCGTGTTGTGGGCAGGGAACGTGTCTGTTATACTGTTCTATTGTACTCTCCCAAGAGCTTAGTACAGTCCTCTGCACACAGTAAAGCGCTCACAGAGAAGCAGCGTGGCTCAGTGGAAAGAGCACGGTCTTGGGAGTCAGAGGTCATGAGTTCTAATCCCGGCTCTGCCGCTTGTCAGCTGTGTGACTCTGGGCAAGTCACTGAACTTCTCTGTGCCTCAGTTACCTCATCTGTAAAATGGGGATTAAAACTGTGAGCCCCATGTGGGACAACCTGATCACCTTGTATCCCCCCCAGTGCTTAGAACAGTGCTTTGCACATAGCGCTTAACAAACACCATTATTATTATTATTATTATTTATTATTATTATTATTATTATTACTAAATACGATTGACTAACTGACTCTGATTTCCTCAGACAGAAACCCCATCTGCATTGGTGTCTGTTTCCAATCTGCTCTATCCCATTGTCAACACCAGCCTGCCCATTTCCCTCCAAAACAATGAGCAGAGAGGAAGAATTCTACCAATTCACCCAGTCTGCTGAGGCCTCCAAGAACCCCCCACCCTGATGATGTGTGTCTGGAAAGAAATTAGACCAACAAAAATTATACCTTGGCTGAGTCTGCTTGAGGCAAACCTAACATCAGTTTGAAAAATATTTTCAGAATGGTCCATGTAGAGAGGCAATGGGGCCCTCTTAGAGGAGATGATGCCGAGCGAGGAGTCAGGAGCCTGAATCTGTTGGGTGACCTTGGGTAGGTCACTTACCCACTGTAGGCTTTGGTTACCCCAGCTGTAACATGGGAAGCACTAATCCCAGTCTTCCCAGCCTGGGGTGATAGTTGATATGAAAGTTCCTGGAGCATCAAAGTGTTAAAAAGAGTCATGGTACCATGGTTATAAATTTTAGCCGTCCTAATCAGAAAATGGGCCAACTGATGGCATTTATTGAGTGGGGCTCACAGTCTTAACCCCCATTTTACAGATGAGATCACTGAGGTTCAAAGAAGTTAAGTGCTTTATCCAAGGTCACATTAGAGATAACTGGCAGAGGGGGGATTAGAACCCAGGTCCTTCGGACTCCCAGGCCTGTTTTCTATGCACTAGGCCACACTGCTTCTCTAATCTTTAATATAATACTTCCTGCATGAGAGGTAATAAAATAACTATCCTGTCCTGGCCCTGCTTGCCCAGGCCTAACAACAGCTTGGTATTTAGAATTTGGATTGTCCAGATCAGATTCTGTTCCAAAGGGGGAATTTTCCTAATGATAATTTATATAATTTATATAATTATATAATATATTATAATTTATATAATTATCTGTAATTATTATTATATGGGGGAAGCAGCGTGGCTCAGTGGAAAGAGCATGGGCTTTGGAGTCAGAGGTCATGGGTTCAAATCCCGGCTCTACCAATTGTCAGCTGTGTGACGTTGGGCAAGTCACTTAACTTCTCTGTGCCTCAGTTACCTCATCTGTAAAATGGGGATTAAGACTGTGAGCCCCCTGTGGGACAACCTGATCACCTTGTAACCTCCCCACCACTTAGAACAGTGCTTTGCACATAGTGAATGCTTAATAAATGCCATCATCATTATTACTATTATTATTATATAAAAGAATAGTTCTAGCTCCATGCGGACCTGTTCATTTTGTTAGAATCAGCTGCTGCTATCCGGGTAAAAGTTGCTTGCTGCTCCCTCCTTCCTAGGGGATTTTACAAGCATTGGCAAGATTATAGAGAAAAAAATTTTACTGGTCACCCAGTGGGTACTGTTCATTGTATTAAGTACTTGGGAAGGTGTACCATAAACTTGGTACATGTTTCCTGAGCTTAGATTTCTTTTTTGTTGTTGTTTTTCAATGGTATTTTTTAAGTGCTTTAGTATGTGTCAGGCACTGTTCTAAGCACTGGGGTGGATACAAGTAAATTGGGTTGGACACAGTCCCTGTCCCTCATGGGGCTCACAGTCTTAATCCCCATTTTACAGATGAGGTAACTGGGGCATAGAGAAGTTAAGTGAGTTGTCCAAGTTCTCACAGCAGGCAAGTGCTTGAGGCGGAATTTTGGGGACTTGGGCTGTTGGCATTGGGAGTTAATCAAAGAAGATTTGGTGGGGAAATTGGGATTTTAGGAGGACTTTGAAGGTGGGGAGAGCACTGGCCTGTTGGATTTGAGAAGGGAGGGAATTCCAGGCTGGGGAAATAGTCTGAGCTAGGAGAAAACTAAGAGCAAGAGAGCTACTGGTGAGGTACAGTTCATTCATTCATTCAATCGCATTTATTGAGTGCTTACTGTGTGCAAAGCCCTGAACTCAGGGCTTGGGAAAGTACAATATAATAATAGACAAACACATTCCCTGCCCACAAGGAGCTTACAGTCTAGAGGGGGAGACAGACATTAACATAAATAAATAAATTACAGATCAGTATACAAGTGCTGTGGGGCTGAGTGGGAGGATGAATAAAGGGAGAAAGTCAGGAGCTACGCAGAAGGGGGTGGGAGAAGAGAAAAGTTAGAAGAAGAGCCTCCAAAACGAGTAAAAGCTCTTCACCACTGACTTCTAGGCTGCTGCCAACTCTCTCCATCTTACATAGCCACTCTTTTCGCCCACTACTCTCCTGGTCCTTCTCTTAGTTCCTCCCAAGTCCTCACTCTCCACTCTCCCTTCCCAGCCCCGTCCTTCCCTTGATTTTTCATTTCAACCTGGAATTCCCTATTCTACAAATCTGACAGACCACAGCCCTCTCTGAATTCAGAACCTTCCTAAAATCCCACCTCCTCCCTAAATCCCATCTTCTTTCTATGATTAACTCTCCAGGCCATATCAACTCACCAGCCCACCCCCATCACCAACACTTGTACATATATGTTTTTTCATATCTGTATCCTATTATTTATTCGGTTCATTCTATTTGTGAATACCTTTATGCCTATCTTCACTACTAGATTGTCAGTTCCAAGGTTTTTTGGGGGTTTTTATGACATTTGTTAAGCGCTTATTAAGGTGACAGGCAGTGTCCTAAGCCCTGATTACAAGATAATCAGGTTGGACACATCCCTGTCCCATATGGGGCTCACAAGTTGGTAAGGAACAGGTCTCTTCTGTCTGTTTTTTAAGGGGATGTGTAGGTGGGGTTTTATTTTTAAGTGCTTAATATGTTCCAGGCACTGTACTAAGCACTGGGGTAGATACAAGGCTAATCAGGTTGGACACGGTCTCTGTCCCACACGGGGCTCACAGTCTTAATCCCCAGTTTCCAGATGAGGCAACTGGGGCTCAGAGAAGTGAAGTGACTTGCCCAAGGTCACTCAGCGGACATGTGGCTAAGCAGGGATTAGAACCCAGATCCTTCTGACTCCTGGGCCCATGCTCTATCCACTGGGCCGTGCTGTTTCTCTTTGTATTTTCCCCAGCGCTTGGTGTAGCACATTTAATATTCACCCCACCCCTAACCCCACACCAGTTTTGTACCTATCTTTAAATTATATATTATACATTATTTATTTATATTAATGTCTGTCTCCCCCTCTAGACTGTAAGCTTATTATGGGCAGGGAATGTCCACTAATTCTGATGTATTGCACTCTCCCAAATACTCAGTACAGTACTCTGCCCATAGTAAACATTCAATAAATACAACGGATTGATTATAACCAGCGGGCGCTCATTAAATAACACTTCCATGGCTACTACGGCGAGCATAGGTG
This sequence comes from Tachyglossus aculeatus, assembly GCF_015852505.1. NCBI lineage: Eukaryota > Metazoa > Chordata > Mammalia > Monotremata > Tachyglossidae > Tachyglossus > Tachyglossus aculeatus. Next base: position 17,768,671 of record NC_052084.1, on the reverse strand, counting down.
CTGCTTCTGAGTCACAGAACTTGGCAACAGGGGCTGAGGTTTGAAAGAGACTGGGTGCTAAAGATGAAGATATCAGAAAGAAGGACATCCCACGTCCCAGGGGTATCAGATAGAGGAATCAGACAGAGGACAGACGTAAAACCCGATGAGAGGACCCTTTAGAAGGATATCAGTCATATTTATTGAGCACTTACTGTGTGCAGAGCACTGCAGTAAGCGTTTGGGAGAGTCTAATATACTAATGTAACAGAGACATTCCCTGCCCACAAGGAGCTTGCAGTCCAGGTCGTCCGTTCTCCACACACATCCAGGAAAGGATGTGGCTAGGAGTCCCACTTCATTGCCGGTGGAGAAATTTTTGTTCTCCTTCCTCTGCCCGTCATGTCCTAGAGACACGAGCTGCCTCTGCTAAATATAGAGTGACTTTGTTTATCTAAGTCTGAGCAACTTAACTTTTAATAACCGAGTAATTTAACCTTGTGATGGCGAACCGTGGCCCAGCTAGATGCAGAGGGTGGAGAAATCCCGGGTTGGTGGGGATAGAGAAGCAGCATGGCATAGTGGATAGAACACAGACCTCGGAGTCAGAAGGTCATGGGTTCTAATCCTGCTTCACTACACGTCTGCTGTGCGACCTTGGGCAAGTCACTTCACTTCTCTGAGCTGCAGTTATCTGTAAAAGGGAGATTGAGCCCATGAGCCCATGTGGGACAGGGACCGTGTCCAACCCAATTTGCTTGGCACATAGTAAGGGCTTAACAAATCCCATTGTTTGTTTGGTTTTTTTGTCCCCACGGAGCAGGAGATCACCAGTCAGAATCAGACCGAGGTCAAAAAAGAGGAAAAGAAATCATTTTCTCCCCGGAGACACCCCCCACCCCCCAGCAACTCTGGGGGCTGCAGTCAGAGAGATGCAGATCTGATAGATTTTAGCTCTTGGCTTGCTCCACCCCCAGTTCTGTCTGTGAGGGCATCTGGCACGAGATGCAAAGCTGAACTGATGGACTGTTGTCAGATAAATGTGCATTTTCCATTTGGACTTGTCCAGAGAAGTCCAAGACGTTTCCCACGATCGTCTCGCTCTCACCAGACAATGTATATATTCAAGAGGAAATGTGCTTGAGGGGCAGCAGGAAGGATTGAGGGCAGGTCCAGAATTTCTCCACAGGGAAGAGAGGGAGGCAAAGAGCTGGTCTGGGGGGCATCTCCATAATGCCTGCCTTGTGCTTGGGTCAGGCGGTCATCTTGTCTGGAGAGAGGGAATGGGATAATAATAATAATGGTATTTGTTAAGCGCTTACTATGTGCAAAGCACTGTTCTAAGCACTGGGGAGGTAAAAGGTGATCAGGTTGTCCCACGGGGGGGCTCACAGGTTTAACCCCCATTTTACAGATGAGGTAACTGAGGCACAGAGAAGTTAAGTGACTTGCCCGAAGTCACACAGCTGACAGTTGGCGGAGCTGGGATTTGAACCCATGACCTCTGACTCCAAAGCCCATGCTCTTTCCACTGAGCCACGCTGCTTCTCAAGATCCAACCTCATGAGACCCCTTTCATTCCAAGTGCTCCAATTCTACTCAGTGAGAGTGAATTGCAGTCATCTTCTATATGACTTAAATCATCTAGAAGATGGTGAGCCCCATAAGGGAGATTGTGTATTCTCTTCCAGCCATTAGAACAGTGCTCTGCACTGTAATAAATAATAGGGAGTGGGAGCGAGCACAGACCTGGCAATTAGGTGTGGAGCGTGTCTCTGAAAAGGCTTGAAATCTCTCACTATCTAAGTAGATCTGGGTTCCTATTCTGGTTCTGCCACTTGCTTGCTGTGTGATCTTGGGGAAGCAATTTCAGTTTCCTCATCTGTAAAATGGTTATTCAGTACCTGTTCCCTCTCTTACTGAGACTGTGACCTCTATGTGGGAAAAGGATTATACACCACCTGATTATCTTGTATCTACTCCAGTGCATAGGGCGGCGCTTGGTACTTAACAAATGCTTAACATGCCACTTGTTTACTATGTGATGCTGGGCAAATCACTTAACTTCTCTGTCCCTCAGTTACCTCATCTGTAAAATGTGGATTGAGACTGTGAGCCCCAAGTGGGACAGGGACTATGTCCAACCCGGTTTGTTTGTAACCACCCCAATGCTTATTACAGTGCCTGGCACATTGTAGGCACTTAACATATACAATAATAATAATAATAACAATAATTAGCATCATTATCTCCTCGTCCCCTTCCCTGGCCAAGGACTGTTTCAGGCCTTTTGGTCTCGGGGGGTTTATTTTTGGCATCAGCCGCTGGATCCGGTTTCCAAATGTCCCTGGCTAATGGCACGGGCTGAGGTGGGTAGGGAGACAGAGCCTTCTCCCGTAGGATGACTAAGTGGGGGAAGCCAGGTGGCCTGGAGACCCAAAGGAAACAAACCTGCCTGCTGAGCCCTGAGCTAAATGACAATGTGCCTGCATGACGAGATCCCTAAGCCCCAATAGGGTTTTGTCGGTTCCTAGAGCTGCAAGGTTTCGGCAATGTCCCCAGGCCCAAGCAGAGTTCTGGCGGTGTCCCTGAACTAGGGAGACTTTCAGCAGTGACCCCGGAGCTGGGCACCATTTCGACAATGTCCCCAGACCAGGCGGGCCTTCAGCAGCGTCCCCACATCTGGGAAGGGTTTCAACAGTGTCACCGGTGGTTTCATCAGAATCCCCAGGTCCAAGAAAGGTTTCAGCAACGTCTCCAGGCCCGGGCAGGTTTTTGTCAGCATCGCTGGGGCCAGGCAGGATTTTGATAGTGACTCCAGGCTTGGGCAGGGACCGAAGGCGGGCCGTGAATTAATTACCCATAACATGGTAGGTAAGTTGGCATTCCCACCATCGCTGTCCACTTTCCACTCTGCCTGTAGGTGTGGCCTTGGGATAGGGCTAAAACATCCTGGACATGTCACCCCCCTCCTCAAAAATCTCCAGTGGTTGTGTATCAACCTCCGTAGCAAGCAAAAACTCTGCATTATTGGCTTCAAAGCTCTCCATCACCTTGTTCCCTCCTACCTCACCTCCCTTCACTCCTTCTACATCCCAGCCCAAACATTCTGCTCCTCTGACGCTAACCTTCTCACTGTGCCTCATTTTTGCCTGTCCCACAGTCAACCCCTGGCCCACACCCTACCTCCTCAAATCCACCAAACAATCACACTTCCCCCTTTCAAAGCCCTACTGAAGGCTCACCTCCTCCAGGAGGCCTTCCCAGACTAAGCCCCCTTTTCCTCAGCTCCTCCTCCACCCCCACTTCGCCCTGACTCGCTCCCTTGGCTCTACCCTCTCCCCACCCTATAGCACTTGTGTACATATGTACATATCTATAATTCTATTTATTTATGTTAATACCTGTTTTACTTGTTCTGATGTATATATGTATCTCTAATTCTATTTGTTTATATTTATGCTGCTGATGTCTGTTTACTTGTTTACTGTTTGATGTCTATCTCCCCCTTTCTAGATTGCAGGTAGGGATTGTTTCTCTTTGTTGCTGAATTGTACCTTCCAAGTGCTTAGTATAGTGCTACACAGTAAGTGCTCAATAAATACGATTGAATGGATGGATGAATGCTGGAGGGATGGGGGAAGAGAATAAGGGAAAGGCAGAAGGGAAAGGACAGAGATCCTGAAAGTCCCATCTGACCTGAAAGTCTGAGCCCGATGAGGGGGTCCTGTAGGTACTGAGAAAGAGGCTGCTGCCTGACCCCCTGATTTCCTGCTTCTGGCTGTCTGGGCTGGAGGAGGAAGGGCAGGCGGGTTTTCAAGGGGTGTGAGCTCAGACCTGCCAGGCTGACACTGAGGCCGGTTACTCTTCCGGCCACTAGATTCTGCGGTTTTCCACTCCAACTGCAGGAACCCAGAAGAGACAGGTTTTAAGCAACACGATCTTGGAGCCACTAACAGGCTGGGAAGAAAATCTGGTGTTATTTGTGTTTCAGACCGCACGGTCCCCTCTCTCAGATGCATGCGAAGCTGCTAGTCTCCAGCAGGCATTTCAGGCAATTTCCGGAATGTTGCTATGTCTTGCTGCTCTTTTCTTGTCCCACTCTTCCCAGATGTCTCTGGGGCCTTATCAGGAGGCTAGGGATTCCTCCGGTGTGGATCCGGCAGTTGGACCTTGGGATTTCTGAATCCCTCGGCTTCTGGCAAACTCTTTGCCTCTCCTCCTCCTCTTCTTCTTCTTCCTCTTCTTCTTCTTCTTCTTAATAATGATGGCATTTATTAAGCACTTACAATGTGCAAAGCACTGTTCTAATCGCTGGGGAGGTTACAAGGTGATCAGGTTGTCTCACGGGGGGCTCACAGTCTTAATCCCAATTTTACAGGTGAGGTAACTGAGGCACAGAGGAGTTAAGTGACTTGCCCAAAATCACACAGCTGACAATTGGAGGAGCCGGAATTTGAACCCATGACCTCTGGCTCCAAAGCCCATGCTCTTTCCTCTGATCCACTCTTCTTCTTCTTCTTCTTCTTCTTCTTCTTCTTCTTCTTCTTCTTCTTCTTCTTCTTCTTCTTCTTCTTCTTCTTCTTCTCCTTCTCCTCCTTCTCCTCCTCCTCCTCCTCCTCCTCCTCTTCCTCCTCTTCCTCCTCTTCCTCTTCCTCTTCATTGTTGTCTTATTATTATTGTATTTTAATATTATATTATTGATAATAATAATAACAATGGGTTTTTATGGCATTTGTTAAGTGCTCATTATGTGTCAGCCACTGTAATAAGTGCTGGAGTAACGACAAGGTTGGACATGGTCCATCCCATATGGGGCTCACAATCTTAGTCCCCAATTTACAGATGAGGTAAAAAAGGTTATAAAGCAGATGAGTGGAGGAACCAGAATTAGAACTCAGGTCCTCCACCTCCCAGGCCTGTGCTCTTTCCTCCAAGCCACACTGCTTCTCTCTTCCTCTTCTCTTTTTCCTTCTTCTCCTTCTCCTCTCATGACCTCACATGAGCAGTCAATCAATTAATGATAATTTACTGAGCACTTACCATGTGCTCAGAAAGTATTGTACTAATTGCTTGGGAAGGTACAGCACAACAGAATTAGGGGACACGTTCCCTGCCAATAACAACCTTGCAGTCTAGAGAAATGAGCCAGCTATGTCCTCCAGAAACCCAATCTCAGTGTGGCCATCAGTGGCCAAAGCTCCTGTTCCAACTGCTGGAACTTAGAAACTCATGGGGCTGGGTGGGTTGTGCCTCAGTTTCCCCAGGAGAAGGAAGGGTGGCCCCTGCTCCCAGAAAGGTGTGGAACCAGAGGGTTTCTTAAGCACTTACTCATGAGCATATTCCTTTTGCTGTCTCTCTTCTCTCTCTACTGTACTTTTATATCTGTCTCCTGACTAGATCGTGAGCTCTTTGAAAACAGGTATCATGTCTACTAACTTTAAAGTATTGAGCTCTATCAGGCATAGAGAAGCAGGGTAGTCTAGTGGATAGAGCCTGGGCTCGGGATTCAAAAGGACCAGAGTTCTAATCCTTGGCTCTACCACTGGTCCTCTGAGTGACCTTGGACAAGTGACTTAATTTCTCTGAGCCTCAATTCTCTCATCTGTAAAATGGGGATTAACAGTGTGAACTCCATGTGGGACAGGGACTGTGTCCAAGGAGTAGCATGGCTCAGTGGAAACAGCCCAGGCTTGGGAGTCAGAGGTCATGGGTTCTAATCCCACCTCTGCCACTTATCAGCTGTGTGACTTTGGGGAAGTCACTTCTCTGTGCTTCAGTTACCTCATCTGTAAAATGGGGATTAAGACTTTGAGCCCCACGTGGGACAACCTGATCACCCTGTATCCCCCCAGTGCTTTGCACATAGTAAGCGCTTAACAAATACCATCATTATTATTATTATTAACTTTTATCTACCCCAGCACTTAGAGCAGTGCTTAGCACCGTCCAACATGGGGCTCACACTCAATCAATCAATCAATCAATCAATCGTATTTATTGAGCGCTTACTATGTGCAGAGCACTGTACTAAGCGCTTGGGAAGTACAAATTGGCAACACATAGAGACAGTCCCTACCCAACAGTGGGCTCACAGTCTAAAAGGGGGAGACAGAGAACAGAACCAAACATACCAACAAAATAAAATAAACAGGATAGAAATGTACAAGTAAAATAAATAAATAAATAAATAAATAGAGTAATAAATATGTACAACCATATATACATATATACAGGTGCTGTGGGGAAGGGAAGGAGGTAAGATGGGGGGATGGAGAGGGGGGCGAGGGGGGAGAGGAAGGAAGGGGCTCAGTCTGGGAAGGCCTCCTGGAGGAGGTGAGCTCTCAGCAGGGCCTTGAAGGGAGGAAGAGAGCTAGCTTGGCGGAGGGGCAGAGGGAGGGCACACTCTTCATCCCCATTTTACAAATGAGATAACCGAGGCCCAGAGAAGTGAAGTGACTCGTCCAAGGTCACACAGCCAGCCAGTGGAATCAGGATTACAACCCAGGTCCTTCTGACTCTATCTACGAAGCCATGGTGCTTCTCAGGTTCCCGGGAAGTACAGCTGATGGACTAAGTGATTGATTGATGGATTGACCGATTGGCTGAGCTCCAGATTCCCATCCTTGTCCTATGTCAGGGGTGTTTCTTAGTGAGGAGGGGTCGGGAGCCACTGCCAAACTTTCCTTTAATAAACTTTTCCTTTCATAGGCTGCTGCTGCCATCTTGTGGGAATATTTATCTTATCCGTTGCCATAGCTACCCACAATCAATCAATCATTCATATTTATCGGGCGCTTTCTGTGCGCAGAGCACTGGAATCAGTGTTTTGGAGAGTGCAGTTTGGCAGAGTTAGTCGACAGGTTCCCTGCCCACAGTGAAGCTCAATCAATCAATAAATCCACGGTGCTTACTGAGCACTTACTTGTGTGCAGACGTTTTATTGAGCACTTGGGAGAGAGCGCTACAACAGAGTTGGTAGACATACTCCCTGTCCACAAGGAGCTCACAGTCTGGAGAGGAAATTAATCAACCATTTTCAGAAGCAGCGTGGCTCAGTGGAAAGAGCCCGGGCTTTGGAGTCAGAGGTCACGGGTTCAAATCCTGGCTCCGCCAACTGTCATCTGTGTGACTCTGGGTGAGTCACTTCACTTCTCTGGGCCTCAGTTCCCTCATCTGTAAAATGGGGATTAAGACCGTGAGCCCCCATGGGACAATCTGATCACCTTGTAACCTCCCCAGCGCTTAGAACAGTGCTTTGCACATAGTAAGTGCTTAATAAATACCATCATCATCATCATCATTCATTCATTCAATCGTATTTATTGAGCACTTAGTGTGTGCAGAGCACTGTACTAAGCGCTTGGGAAGTACAAGTTGGCAACATATAGAGACGGTCCCTACCCACCAGCGAGTTATGTGTATAAGTGGGGCTCTGGATGAGGTGAATATTTGATGTGTCTCCCCGTGAGCCCGTGGTGGACAGGGATTGTCTCTATTTGTTGCTGAACTGTACTTCCCAAGCGCTTAGTACAGTGCTCTGCACACAGCAAGCGCTCAGTAAATATGATTGATTGAATGAATATCATGTGCTTAAAGGGTACAAGTCCAAATGCAAGATCAATGCAGGAGGGAGACTGAGTGTTAAGATTGTGAGCACTATGTGGGAGAGGGACTGTGTCCAATCCAATTATTTTATAGCTGCTCCAGCGCTTAGTACAGTGTCTGGCACATAGTAAGCACTTAAATGCTACAATTATTATTGCTATTATTATTGGAGATGAGGGCTTAGGCAGACATTTAAATTACATTACTTAAATAAATAAATTACTCCCATAAATGCTAAGGGAGTTGTGAGGACATAGTGCTTAGATGGGAAGAAAAGACTGACTTGGGGAGATTAGAGATTAATCCGGGAAGACTTCCTGGAGGAAATGTGATTTCAAAAGGGCTTTGAAGATGGAGAGAGATGTGGTCTGTCGAATTGAAGCAGGAGGGAGTAGGGGGGAGGTCACAAACAGGAGTTTGATAGAAGGATAGGTGAGAACGAGGCTCAGTGAGTAGGTGGGGTTGGGAGGAATAGAGGGGTGAGCAGTGGGGCAAAAGAGTGGATAGTAGGAGGAAGTAACTGATCTAGTGCTTTAAAGCCCATGGGTAGGAATTTCTGCTTCATTCAGAGAGAAATGGGGAACACTAGATGTTTCTGAGGAGTCGGGAGGCACATTTTAGAAGAATGATCTGGGCAGCGGAGTAAAATATGATCTAGGGAGGAGAGATCCTAGAGGCCAGGATGTCAGCGAGGAGCCTAATGCGGGAGGACACTCTCAGTTTCAGGGAAAATGTACAGAGCTTCTAAAATGTTTTCATCCCTCCAAGATTCCAGCAACCTCATTCCTCCCGCCCAAATGTGGCAGCAGCACGGAGGTAGAAGGATGGTGGTTCCAATCCCAGCTCTGCCACTTCTCCGCTGTGTGACTTCGGGTAAGTCACTTACTTCTCTGTGCCTCAGTTACCTCATCTGTAAAATGGGGATTAAGACTGGGAGCCCCATGTGGGACATAGACTGCATCTAATTTGATTAGTTGTATCTATCCCAGGGCTTAGTACAGTGCCTGGCACAAAGTAAGTGCTTTATGCATATCATTAAAAGAAAGAGGGAGAGACAGAGAGAGAGAGAGAGATTATGCAACAGGCAAAGGAGCCAGAGAGCAAGTTCGAACATGGAAGAGACCCCACCACCACCGCCACCACCCCTGAAACAGAAATGCTGTTCTTACTCCTCTTCAGATCAGGTGTCTCTACAATTCAACAAACTCGATAAATGATTTTGTTACTTATTCCATTTGGAGAAACTTCTCTTTTATCTCAGTGATTACATCTTTATCTGGCCAACCCACCAGCTTATCTATTTTCCCATAATATAATTGCTAGGGCCCTCTGGCTGCTTGGCAATATTGTCAACATAATGAACATTTCGTTTTTCTCCTGTGCTTAATATTTTTATTTTTCTTGAGCAAACTAATTGGGCTCCATTTCATTTTGTTTTATTTTCCTCAAGACTTGGATGGTGTTTTGTTGCTGCTGTGGCTGTTGCTTCTGTTTTAAAAGTTTAGATGGTGCAATTTTGAAAGGAACCAGGTGGCTTTCTAAGTAACAGATTAATTTTCCAGATGAGGCCTAAGGATTAGTTTGGAGACCAGGGAATGAGGAGACAGAAAACACAGATTCTGTTCTGAGCCCATCACCGACTCACTGGATGAATCTTATTTTGACTTCCAGAAGAGGAGTGTGGCTTAGTGGAAAGAGCACGGGCTTGGAGTCAGAAGGACCTGTGTTCTAATCCCACCTCTGCTTGCTGTGTGACCTTGGACAAGTCACTTAGCTGCTGTGTGCCTCAGTTACCTCATCTGTAAAATGGGGGTGAAGACTGTGAGCCCCATGTGGGGCAGGGACTGTGTCCAACCTGATTTGCTGGCACCACCCCAGTGCTGAATATTGTGTCTGGCCCATAGTAAGTACTTAACAAACACTATTGTTATTATTATTATTATTATTTCAGGTGGTTATTATTTCAGGTGGCTAGTCTTCAGAATAGGTGGAGGCGTGTCTGACTCCCAGACTCAAACTAATGATCATTAAGAACCTTGGTCACACCACCCCCTGACAAACAGAAGTGTGTCTACTAATTCTATTGTCCTCTCTCCAAATCCAAGTCCAGTGGATTTCTTTTTTAAAAAATGGTACATGTTAAAGTGCTCAGTTTGTGCTCTCCCCAGCACTTTGTACAGTGCTCTGCACCTAGTAAGCACTCAATAAACCCAGGCCCTATTGACTCCCAGGCTGGTACTCTATTCATTAGGCCACACTGCCTTTCTGTCGAAAGCCAAAGAGAGATAACATGCGTCTTTGAAGGGAGCAGACAAGAAATATCTTTTCTTGCACTTGTAGCTGTGAATGTCAGCGCTCGTTGTAGGAAAATTGCTCTAAGGGGAAGTGCTGATGAACCAATCAACCATCTTCAACCGGTGGCATTTCGTAAGTATGTTTGACGCTTATCTCCACTCAGAGATTGCCTGAAACTCACAAGGCGTAAAGTTGAGAAATGGTCCCTGCCAGAGAGATCAAAATATTGCCTTTCTGCCGCCGAAAAAGAAAGGAATCTGTTAAGAAAAAGTTTTCTCCCAGTGTCTTTCTAAATGGAAATGAACTGTCATCATCTTCCCCCTGAGCCCCTGATTCTGAATTTATTGGAAATTCCTTGGGGCAAGGGCTTGCCTTCATTTTTTCTTCAGCATTCCCCAGTTAGCATTCAATAATTCCTCTTGGTGATGATGGTGATGATGATGACAATGATGATAAGGAGGAAGAGGTGGAAAAGGAGGAGAAAGAGGAGGAACAGAAGGAGATGGAGGAGCAGAAGGAGGAGGAGGAAGAAATCCCTCTGGAGAAAAGGCCTCTTCCAGCCAATCTGAATCTTCCATTTTCCTTCCATTATTTTTAAATGGTATTTGTTAAGTGCTTACAATGTGCCAAGCACTGTATTAAGCACTGGGGTAGTTTCAAGTTAATCAGGTGGGACACCATCCCTGTCTCACAAGGGGTTCGCAGTCTTAATCCCCATTTTACAGATGAGGCACAGAGAAGTTAAATGACTTGTCCAAGGTCACACAATGAGCAATTGTCAGAGACAGAATTAGAGTCCAGGAAAGAGCCCGGGCTCTTCCCCCAGGACACCCCATTGCAAGCATTGATTCCTCTCATTTCTTGTTTCTTTTGACAACTGGGGTTGTCTCCCTTTCAGAACCCTTTGAAAAAAGGGTGAAAAATCACCACCAAACCTTTCCCTTCTTCACGCTAACAAGCAGTGTGGCCTAGTGGAGAGAGCAGGGGCCTGGGAATCAGAGGACCTGGGTTCTAATCCCACCTCCACCCCCTATCTGCTGTGTGACTGTGGGCAAGCTGCTTCTGTGAGCTTGCTGTGGGCAGGGAATGTGTCTGTTTTTCTATTGGACTCTCCCAAGCACTTAATTGAATTTTTAACATACAGTAAGTGCTCAGTAAACGCGATTGACTGAACTACTCTGCATCTCAAGTCCCCTATCTGCAAATGGGAATTCAATCAATCAACCAATCATATTTATTGAGTGCTTACTGTGTGCAGAGCACTGTACTAAGCGCTTGGGAAGTACAAGTTGGCAACATATAGAGACAGTCCCTACCCAACAGTGGGCTCACAGTCTAAAAGGGGGAGACAGAGAACAAAACCAAACATACTAACAAAATAAAATAAATAGAATAGATATGTACAAGTAAAATAAATAAATAGAGTAATAAATATGTACAAACATATATACATATATACAGGTGCTGTGGGGAAGGGAAGGTGGTAAGATCAATTCAATAACTGTTTCCCCTCTGATTTAGACCATGAAGCCCGTGTGGGAACTGATTATCTTGTATCTATCCCAACACTTAGTACAGTGCTTGGCACACTCAAAGTGCTTAACAAATACTATTAAAAAAAGCTTTAGCCGTTGTTGAATCAATAATATTTATATCTACAAAGAGGAGGAGGAGAAGGATGGGGAGGAAGAGAGGAGGGACGAGGGGGAGGAGGAGAGGAAGGAGGAGGCAGAGGTGGAAGAGTAGAAGAGGGATAGGGGAGGGAAAAGAAGGAATTTGGTAAGGCATTGTCAAATGCACTCTCTAGATTGTGAGCTTTTTGTGGGCAGGGAATGTGTCTCCCAAGCACTTTGTACAGTCCTTTGCACACAGTAAGCTCCCAATGAATACAGTTGAATAAATAAATGGGAGGGGAAGGAGAAGAGGAGGAGCGGGAGGACGAGGAAGGGAGAGGAGGAGAAGAAGGAGGAGGGGATGGGTAAGATGGAGACCACCCCCAGCATACTGCTTTGCAATTTTGGCACCCACCTCCCCTGCTTCCTAATAGAAAGAACCAGAAATAAATTTTCTTTCTCTCTCTCTCTCTCTCTCTCTCTCTCTCTCTCTCACATCCCCCATAAATCCAATATTAACTTCAGTTTATTATTCTTATTAGTTCATACTCACTCCCACAATGAAGGATGTCAATGTGTGTTTCAATTGTACGATTGGCTCTTTGTGAACCAGCTGCTCAGAGGTTTCATTTTATATGGCTCTGCTGCCCCCAGAAGAGCGCTGATCCCCTCTCCTGAAAAAGGGAAGAAGAGTCCCCTAGTCGATAAATTATTATTATTATTATTATTATTAATAATAGCAATATATATATGTTTCCAACTTGTACTTCCCAAGTGCTTAGTACAGTGCTCTGCACAGAGTAAGCGCTCAATAAATACGATTGAATGAGTGAATTTGTTAAGTGTTTACTATGTGTCAGGCACTGTTCTAAGTGTTGGGGCACTGTTCTAAGCGCTGGATGGGCTTGGGAGCCAGAGGCCTGGGTTCTAATTCCAGTTCCGCCACTTGCTTGCTGTGCAGCTTTGGGCAAGTCACTTCACTTCTCAGGGCCCCAGTTTCAGGGATTCAATACCTACTTTCCCTTCTTTTTAGACTGTGAGCCCCATGTGGGACAGGGACTTTTCAACTTGAACAGTACCTATAACAGAGCTTGACACATAGGAAGTGCTTTTTTTTTTTTTCCAAATGGTATTTGTTAAGTGTTTACTACATGCCAAGCACTGTACTAAGCCCTGGGGTAGATACCGGATAATTGGGTTGTCCCACATAGAGCTCACAGTCTTAATCCTCATTTTACAGATGAGGTGACTGAGGTACAGAGAAGTGAAGTGACTGTCAAAGTCACACAGCAGATAAGGGGTGAAGCCGAAATTAGAACCCACGTCCTCTGACTCAAAGGCCCATACTTTTCCTACTAGGTCATACTGCTTCTCTGCACTTAACAAATACCATAAAGAAAAAAACCACCAGGACAGCAGGTTGTATTTGTCATTTTTATTGAAGGCCTGCAGCCTGATTCTTCGAAGCCCAGACTAATTTCATTGAAGCTCTTGACTTGCGGGTCAAGGCTAATTTGCAAGGCTGATTTCAAACATCAATTCTGAAAGAGCGGGGGCCTTGTTTGGAGCCCTTGTCCACTAGGTCGCTTAACAAACGTTGTTGCCTTGGATGACTTCACTTCTGTGCCTCTTCTATTTCTCCTTCCTCAGGGACCTGACAAGCTATCTCACATGAGTCAGAGAATCAATCAGTCAGTGGTATTTACTGAGTGTTTACTGTGTGCAGAGCACTGTACTTAGCGCTTGGGAGAGTAAGATATAAGAGTTGGTAGGCATGTTTCCTGTCTACAAGGAACACACAGAGAGGGAGTGTCCATGAAAGCTTCAGGATGCTGAGTGTCTTGCATGGAAACAGCTATTGTGTTATGATATGTGTTAAGCGCTTCCCAAGTGCCAGCCACTGTACTAAGCGTTGGGGTAGGTCGAAGTTAATCAGGTTGGACACAGTCCATCGATACTGATGCTCTTTATTCAGATTTTGGTAGGCAGAGCTTGGAAGGACACAACTAAAGCTGAATCACAGGACATATAATCAAAACATAGCTTTATAAACACCTTTATTCACAGTAATGTCTGTCTCCCCCTCTAGACTGTAAGCTCTTGTGGGCAGGGAACATGTCTACCAACTCTGTTGAGTTGTACTCTCCCAAGCGCTTCGTGCAGTGCTCTGCACACAGTATGCGCTCAACAAATACCGTAGACTGACTGAACTGGTTGATTTCTTCTCAAGAGCTCAGGCCACTTTCACATCAATCCAAATAGATAAGGAGAGTCTTCTCTATTGGCTCATTTCAGGACAGTTCAATTTGCCGTGGGAGAGGAGAAATTCCTCGGTGAAAGACAATCGTTTCAAAAACTCGGCATTATTAAAATCCTTGAGGGCTTGGAGGATTTGCTTTCTGATTGATTCAGTGGCGACTGTGTTCTAAATAATTCCATTTCCAAGCTACCCAGATAATAGAATTTGGGGGGCTGAAATTAATCTAAATGGGCAGCTGTAAGCATTCTCATTTACACATATTTAGTCAACTTTAGATTACTGGAACACAAAATAACCTGAAGGATTACATATCAGCAATTCTTCCAGACTGTTGTCTTGCCAACCCTCTCTCCTGCTGGTCAACAACATTAAAAAAAAAATTTGTCCTTCATTCAGCTCCATTGAACTAATAGAGTCGGATCATTATATTAACAATCATTTGTTATTCAGCCGTCCTGAGTGAGTCAGCGTCTGGAGATGAGCAGAGAAAGGAAATCTTTGAGTCATCGAGTAAGAAAGTTCCTTTCAATAAATTAAGGGAACCACATTGAAGAGAATTAGCCAAATGTGTTAATCATTTATTGTATATCCAACTGTCCGGGGCGTACATAATTAGCCAGAATTGATATTTATGGGGCCAGAGGGGCTCTAAAGTGATGCGGGATAAACATTGACTTCTGCAAAGCACAGGCTTTCGAAATGAGACTCCAGAAAAATTATCCGGAGAAGAGGTGAGATATTGACCCACTTTTAGGATGTCAATCAATCAATCTGCCAATAGCAGAGGTGAGATATTGACCCACTTTTAGGATGTCAATCAATCAATCTGCCAATAGTGTCTATTAAGCTCCTATTGTCTGCAGAGCAGGAGTGCGAATCCTACTCCCAGGGTTCTTACCATAAAGCAGGGGAGACAGACACAAAAGAAATTACAGATAGAAGGAAGAAGAGAACGGAAAGTGGATATAATGGGGATAAGGCTATAACGTGGTGCTGTACTGAACTGCCCTAGACAATATTAAGGCAGGATGATAATGAGCAAATCTAAGCTCGTTGTGGGCAGGGAATGTGGCTGCTATACTGTTGTATTGTACTCTCCCAAGTGCTTAGTACAGTGCTCTGCACACAATAAGCACTCAATAAATATGACTGACTGATTAGAACCTGAAAGATTAAAACAAGTCTAAAAGAAAGCAGGCAGCGGATTCAGTCAGTGGTATGGCTTAGAGTCAAGAGCCCGGGCTTGGGAGTCAGAGGTCGTGGGTTCTAATCCAGGCTCTGTCACTTGTCAGCTTTGTGACCTTGGGCAAGTCACTTTGCTTCTCTGTGCCTCAGTTACCTCATCTGTAAAATGGGGATTAAGACTGTGAGCCCCACATGGGACAACCTTATTATCTTGTTCCCCTATGACTAGAAGGATGCAGAGGAATGAGGTAATGAGAAGCAGCATGGCTCAATGGAAAGAGCACGGGCTTTGGAGTCAGAGGTCATGGGTTCAAATCCCGGCTCCGCCAACTGTCAGCTGTGTGACTTTGGGCAAGTCACTTCACTTCTCTGTGCCTCAGTTACCTCATCTGTAAAATGGGGATTAAGGCTGTGAGCCCCCCGTGGGACAACCTGATCACTTTGTAACCTCCCCAGCGCTTAGAACAGTGCTTTGCACATAGTAAGCGCTTAATAAATGCCATTATTATTATTATTATTGTTATTATCTATCCCAGTGCCTAGAACAGTGCTTGGCACATAGTAAGCACTTAACAAATACCATCATCATCATGATGAGCAGCGTTCTCTACTAAGCACTTGAGAGAAAAGAGTAAGTAGACACAATCTCTGCCCTCCAGGAGTTTACCCTATAGCAGATTCAAAACAAATGTAATTAATCTGCCTCTTTATTTTTGTTTTTTTGTTTCTTTTGGAGTCTGTGTCTGGGAGAATCTTGAGTGTTTTTGATATAGGGAGAGGCTTGTGTTCTTTTAGCCAAGTGATGGAGTGAAAAGCAAAGAGGGGGTGATGGAGAATTGGCAGCTATAGAAAAGATCTATGGAACCTTCATCAGTAGAATAAAAAGTCTGCAGGACAATGATTTTTGTACACTGCTTGTTTTTGATGCGTATTGGCTGAATTGCGGCTTAGGTAACCACTGAAAACTCGCAGGCGATTTTTTAAACTTTGAGGGCGAACGTGGCAGAATTCCAAGGATTTGCAGATAATCTGAAATAACCCAGAGGCCCAGAGTTGCTCTGCAAACGAAAAACAAGAAACGCCAGGCCTTTACAATGGAAGGAAAAGCTAAGAACACAGGTTGTTCCCCTATGACTAGAAGGAAGCAGAGGACTGAGGTAATGAGTTGGATCATTCAGGAGAAGAAGAATGGAGCCAGGTAGCAAAGGCCTCTATTCTTAGCTTTCCTTGGGCCATGGAGACCTCGCCGAACAGAATTATACCCACCTAGTAAAACCAGTTCATTAACCATGTCCTTAAGCGTCCTTCTCACTCCACTGAAAATAACCTCACTGTGCCAAGATACTGCACCAAGCCGTTGGAAACTCCCCGTTTGAGTGCGTTGTGAGAGGGAGAAGTGCTTATTAATAATAATAATCACAAAGACAATGGTGTTTGTTGAAGCATCTACTGTGTTCCAAGCCCTGTTAATAAGCATTGGAATAGGTACAAGCTAATCAGGTTAGACGTAGTCCCTGTCCCACAGGGGGCTCAAAGTCTTAATCCCCATTATACAGATGAGGTAACTGAGGCCCAGAGAAGTGACTTGCACATGGTCACACAGCAGACACGTGACGAGGCTGGGATTAGAACCTAATTTGGGGGATGTTCATTTTGATTATGCCCCCGACCCCCCACCCCAATCCCCACCAAACACGTTTGTAGCACCTCATCTATCTGAGCAGTGACTTCTAATCCCGGCCCTGCCACTTGTCAGCTGCGTGACTCTGGGCAATTCACTTAACTTCTCTGTGCCTCAATTTCCTCATCTGTAAAATGGGGATTAAGACTGTGAGCCCCATGTGGGACAACCTAATTGCCTTGTATCTACCCCAGCACTTAGAACAGCGCTTGACACATAGTAAGCGCTTAACAAATACCAACATTATTAATATACTAGGTATCAGCTGCTTACCAGAAACCTCTGCAGGGGCCCAGAAATTTTTGACCAATCGAGAGTGTAGGATGGGGAAGTCACTAAGCACTTGGGAGAGTACAGTAATCAATCGATTGTGTTTATTGAGGGTTTATTGTGTGCCAAGCACTGTACTAAGCGCTGGAAGAGTACAGTATAATAGAGCTGGTAGACATAGTCCCTGCCCACAATGAGTTTATAGTCAAGGGGGGGAGATACGGGCATTAATACAAATAAATTATGGATATTCATTCATTCATTCAATCGCATTTATTGAGCGCTTACTATGAGCAGAGCACTGTACTAAGCGCTTGGGAAGTACAAGTCGGCAGCATATAGAGACAATCCCTACCCAACAATGGGCTCACAGTCTAGAAGGGGGAGATGGACAACAAAACTAACCACGTAGACAGGTGTCTGGCATAGTTACCCCATCAACAGGGGGATCATTCACTGGAAACTCGAAGGGACTTTACAAAGTCAGAATGAGTGCGGCTGACTTAAAACGAACTTTTAAGCACCAAAACCCAATTCTGCTTTGCCACCCATAATGATTATTATTATATGACTCCAGCCTCTATTTAGTTGAAGTCTGTGTGGAAATAGGAGGCATTTGCGAGGGAAGTAAACAGATATAATGGGAATCTTAGGAGGTGCGCTAATTCCCTCATGAGAACCTTCGTGTGGTTCCAAAGTGTGAATCCTTAGTATTTAAAGGCCAGAAATTAGCTGATCTCCCACCTCCAGCTGGGCAACGAGGAAACCAATAAAAGGGAGGAGGGTGGGTAATTTAATTTGCCTTTTGTTAACTTCACTCCTTCCCTCTCTCATCCACCTTCCCACTCTCCCTTTATTTTCCAATTAGTAGGTCTAGGTTTGGGTTCTCTGCTTTCCTCGGAGAAACTCTTCGGCTCATTCCGCAGCTCTTCTAAAAGGCTTCCTTCGAGAGGGGAGGTTAAAACAGGTGAAAGTGCTGTCAGATGTTTGGGTAATCTTTTCCAGGGCCTTGCCCTCCATGTTGCCAATTTGTACTTCCCAAGCGCTTAGTACAGTGCTCTGCACAAAGTAAGCGCTCAATAAATATGATTGATTGATTGATTAGCTCTTAATGGAGAGGGGCTGAGGTGTCCAGATGCTTCCCCCCTTGTCTTTGCTGTCGGATTGACTTGTTAATTGAAGAGGATGGAAACCGGCCTCCCACCCATCGAGGACGTGATGACCGGTTATTCTTCACAAGTTTCTAAGGTGAATTATAAATGGCAGGCCAGCAGGAATTAGATTCCAAGAGCATTCTGACCGCCCGATGAGTTAATGTTATCGATATTTAGCCCGCCAGAATAATCAATCAATCGTATTGAGCGCTTACTGTGTGCAGAACACTGTACTAAGCGCTTGGGAAGTACAAGTTGGCAACATATGGAGACAGTCCCTACCCAACAGTGGGCTCACAGTCTAGAAATAATGAATAATAATGAAACAAACGGAAGGCCTCTGCCACTTTTTTTATGGTATTTGTTGAACTCTTACTACTCATTCATTCAGTCGTATTTATTGAACACTTACTGTGTGCAGAGCACTGTACTAAGTGCAATTCAGCAACAAATAGAGGCAATCCCTGCCCACAGCGGGCTCACAATTTAGAAGGGGGAGGGAAACAGACATCAAAACAAGTAAATAGGCATCAGGAGCATCATTACAAATAAATAGAATTACAGATCTATACACATCATTACTACGTGCCAGGCACTGTTAAGTGCTGGGGTAGATACAAGCTAATTCAGTTTGGACACAGTGTGTGTCCCACGTGAGGTTCACAGTCTTAATCCCCATTTTACAGGTGAGGTAACTGAGGCACAGGGAACTTAAAGTGGCTTTCCTAAGGTGACACAGCAGACAAGTGGCCAAGCTTGGCTTAGAGCCTGGGTCCTTCTGACTCATGTGTCTGTTATATTGTACTCCAACCAGCGTGGCTCAGTGGAAAGAGCACAGGCTTTGGAGTCCGAGGTCATGGGTTCGAATCCCGGCTCCATCACATGTCTGCTGTGTGACCTTGGTCAAGTCACTTAACTTCTCGGAGCCTCATTTACCTCAACTGTAAAATGGGGATTAAGACTGTGAGCCCCACATGGGACAATGTAATAACCTTGTATTCCCCCACTCAGTGCTTAGAACAGTGCTTTGCACATAGTAAGCGCTTAGTAAATGCCATCATCA
Organism: Tachyglossus aculeatus; assembly: GCF_015852505.1. Lineage (NCBI taxonomy): Eukaryota > Metazoa > Chordata > Mammalia > Monotremata > Tachyglossidae > Tachyglossus > Tachyglossus aculeatus. Next base: position 17,749,563 of record NC_052084.1, on the reverse strand, counting down.
TTATTATTATTACAGTGATCTGGACACAATATGTGCTCAATAAATATGAATGACTGACTGGCTATGATTACAAGTAGATCATAGAATTCTCAAGCGGATTGATGGAGTTTCTGGTTAGGACTGACCAATAAGCCTCAGTTTCCCGATGTGAAAACCCGCATAGAGGAATTCTTTTTCTTATTATTATATTTGTTAAGCGCTTGCTTTGTACCAGGTACTGTTCTAAGCACTGGAGTAGATACCAGCTAATCAGGTCCGTGTCCCACATGGGGCTCAGAGTCTTAATCCCCATGTCACTGATGAGGCAACTGAGGCAAAGTGAAGTGGCTTGCCCAGGGTCACACAACAGACAAGTGGCAGAGTCAGGATTAGAACCCAGGTCCTCCCGACTTCCAGGAATTGATTCTAGTGGTTTGTTCAGGGCTACGCTCACAATTTCCTGCCTCATCACACTCGTCTGTCTGCCCCTTCTAGACTGTGAGCCCGTTTTTGGGGAGGGACCGTCTCTAGATGTTGCCAACTTGGACTTCCCAAGCGCTTAGTACAGTGCTCTGCACACAGTAAGCACTCAATAAATATGATTGAATGAATGAATGCCCTACACGCAGTAAGATCTCAGTAAATAATATTATTTTGTTAATATGTTTTGTTTTGTTCTCTGTCTCCCCCTTCTAGACTGTGAGCCCACTGTTGGGTAGGGACCGTCTCTAGATGCTGCCAACCTGTACTTCCTAAGCGCTTAGTACAGTGCTCTGCACACAGTCACCGCTCAATAAATACTACTGAATGAATGAATGACCACCCACGGCCCCTGTTAAGGATGCCCCTCGCTGCCATTTCTGTGAGCCTGTATATATGTCTGTACAGATTTATTACTCTATTTATTTATTTACTTTACTGTGAGCCCACTGTTGGGTAGGGACCGTCTCTATATGTTGCCGACTTGTCCTTCCCAAGCGCTTAGTACAATGCTCTGCCCACATTAAGCACTCAATAAATATGAATGAATGAATGAGGGACCGTCTCTCTATGTTGCCGACTTGTACATCCCAAGCGCTTAGTACAGCGCTCTGCACACAGTCAGCGCTCAATAAATACAACTGAATGAATGAGGGACCGACTCTATATGTTGCCAACTTGTACTTCCCAAGCGCTTAGTACAGTGTTCTGCACACAGTAAGCGCTCAATAAATACGAATGAATGAATGAATGAATATTAATTCTATTTATTTTCTTTTGTTAATATGTTTAGTTTTGTCGTCCGTCTGCCCCTTCTAGACTGTGAGCCCGCTGTTGGGTAGGGACCGTCTCTATATGTTGCCGACTTGTACTTCCCAAGCGCTTAGTACAGTGTTCTGCACACAGTAAGAGCTCAATAAATACGAATGAATGAATGAATATTAATTCTATTTATTTTATTTTGTTAATATGTTTAGTTTTGTCGTCCGTCTGCCCCTTCTAGACTGTGAGCCCGCTGTTGGGTCGGGACCATCTCTATATGTTGCCGACTTGTACTTCCCAAGCGCTTAGTACAGTGCTCCGCACCCAGTAAGCGCTCAGTAAATGATTGAACGAATGAATAAGGGAAGCAGCATAGCATAGTGAAAAGATCCAGGGCCTGTGAGTCAGAGGACCTGGGTTCTAATCCCAACTTTGCCACGTCTGCTGTATGACCTGGGGCAAGTTGCTTCACTGGGCCTCAGTTGCCTCATCTGTAAAATGGGGATTAAGACTGTGAGCCCTACATGTGTCCACCCTGATTGTCTTGTACCTATCCGGGCACTTAGTACAAATACAAATTTATTTATTTATTTATTTATTTTACTTGTACATATCTATTCTATTTATTTTCTTTTGTGAGTATGTTCGGTTTTGTTCTCTGTCTCCCCCTTTTAGACTGTGAGCCCACTGTTGGGTAGGGACTGTCTCTAGATGTTGCCAATTTGGACTTCCCAAGCGCTTAGTACAGTGCTCTGCACATAGTAAGCGCTCAATAAATACGATTGATGATGATGATGATGAAATACCTTTTATTTAAAAAAAAGTGGCAGGGCAGGATCAGAAACAAGGAAGCTCAGGAATGAACTCAGACCGTAGTAGCTATACTAGTCTGGACGTGAGGGGAGAATGAGCAGCCGTCTAGACAGTAAACTCGTCATGTGTAGGGAGTGTGGCTGTTTACTGTTGTACTGTACTCTCCCAAGCGCTTAGTACAGTGCTCTGCATACAGAGAAGCAGGGTGGCTCAGTGGAAAGAGCGCGGGCTTTGGAGTCCGAGGTCAGGGGTTCAAATCCCGGCTCTGCCAATTGCCAGCTGGGTGACTTTGGGCAAGTCACTTCACTGGGCCTCACTTCCCTCATCTGTAAAATGGGGATGAAGACTGTGACCCCCCCCCCCCCCCCCCCGTGGGACAACCTGATCACCTTGTAACCTCCCCAGCGCTTATGATATTAATAATAACATTCTCCCCCTTTTAGACTGTGAGCCCACTGTTGGGTAGGGACTGTCTCTATATGTTGCCAATTTGTACTTCCCAAGCACTTAGTACAGTGCTCTGCACACAGTAAGCGCTTAATAAATGCTAGCATTATCATCATCATCATCAATCGTATTTATTGAGCGCTTACTATGTGCAGAGCACTGTACTAAGCGCTTGGGAAGTACAAATTGGCAACATATAGAGACAGTCCCTACCCAACAGTGGGCTCACAGTCTAAAAGGGGGAGAATATTATTATTAATATGTATTATTACTGTAATAATACAGAATACTGTATTATTACAGTAAGCACTCACTAAAGACAACTGTAGGAGAATTAAACAGCGGCCGTTTGGTGTCCTGGAACTGGGAAACCAAAAGCCAGGAGGGCAGAGGATAAAATACGCTGTATCCCCGCTGAAAACTGGGAGTCGGTTGCAGGAGATGGAGCTTCCGAGTGCACTGCTGTCGTGAAAGCGGAGACTCATGAGCAAAAGCATCTAAAAGATGGAGACACGAAAGGTGGTAAAAGAGAAAACGGCACCAATCAATCAATCAATTGTATTTATTGAGCGCTTGTTGTGTGCAGAGCACTGTACTAAGCGCTTGGGAAGTACAAGTTGGCTACATATAGAGACCGTCCCTACCCAATAGGCGCTGAAGACATCAGAATCTTTTATTCATTCATTTAATCGTATTTATTGAGCGCTCACTGGGTGCAGAGCACCTTACTAAGCGCTTCGGAGAGTCCAATCTAACAATAAACAGACACATTCCCTGCCCACAACAAGTTTACAGCCTAAACGCGAGTTTACAGTTTAGATACAAGCTAATTTAGACCCAACAGCTTTTTTGTGTGTCTTGCATTGGCCTTTATAGTCACACACACACACTCAATCTCTCTCTCTCTCTCTCAAGGGGAAATTCCACCATCAGTGGTGTCTTATAATATGAAAAATAACTATATAGCCTCCGGCTAAGAGCCTTCTAAAGGTTATCTAGTCCCCTGGACAGGACCGGGCAAATCCTTACAATAAATATGATTTTCTCTTACTCTTAAAATTCACCTGCTCTCCAGGCCCACATTCTCACTCCCTGCAAATACGCTTTGGGACCCGGGACAAGTCACTTCTCTGAACCTCAGTTACCTCATCGTTTAAATGACGATTATGATTGTGAGCCCCACGTGGGACAGGGACTGTGTCCAACCTATTTCCCTTGTATCCACCCCAGAGTTTAGCGCAGTGCTTGACACATAGTAAGCACCTAACAAATTCCATAATTATAATTAATAATAATTATCCTCAGCAGCAGCCAGGAGCCATCGTAATAATAATAATAATAATGCTGGCATTCGTTAAGCGCTTACTATGTGCAAAGCACTGTTCTAAGCGCTTGACAGAACTGGACAGAAGCCCTGTGGCTTCCTGCTCCTTAGTCTTCCCCTCCGGCTCTTCACTGGGATGGATCTCAGCGCTTAGAACAGTGCTTGGCACACAGTAAGCGCTTAATAAATACCATTATTATTATTATTATTATTATCTGATCCTCATGAACTAAGGCCAAACCAGAAATTGGCGCCAAAACCATTGCCCGCTTCTGATTTAAATAGGCTCTTTCCCCGGGAAATGAGATTTTAGGAAATGAAAAAAGGTCACCAGTGCTCTGGTTAGCGAAATCAGTGTGGCCCAGTCGAAAGAACAGGGGCCTTGGAGTCCTAGGACCTGGCTTCTAATCCTGCCTCCTCCACTTCTCTGCTGTTTGACCTTGGGCAAGTCACCTCACCTACCTGTTTCGCAGTTACTTTAACTGTAAAACAGGGTTTAAGACAGGTACCCCCATGTGGGACACAGACTGTGTCATTCAGTCATATTTATTACCTTGAATCTACTTCAGGGCTTAATACAACGCTTGGCACATAGTAAGCACTTAACAAACACCATTAAAAAAATAATAAGATGGCCTTCGAAGCAGTGGGGGAAGTGCAGAAGAGATTAGATGAAGCACCGTGGCTCAGTGAAAAGAGCCCGGGCTTTGGAGTCAGAGGTCATGGGTTCAAATCCCGGCTTTTCCAATTGTCAGCTGTGTGACTCTGGGCAAGTCACTTCATTTCTCTGTGTCTGTTACCTCCTCCTCCTCATCATCATCATCAATCGTATTTATTGAGCGCTTACCGTGTGCAGAGCACTGTACTAAGCGCTTGGGAAGTCCAAGTTGGCAACATATAGAGACAGTCCCTACCCAACAGTGGGCTCACAGTCTAAAAGGGGGAGACAGAGAACAAAACCAAACATACTAACAAAATAAAATAGATAGAATGGATATGTACAAGTAAAATAAATAAATAAATAAATTACCTCATCTGTAAAATGGGGATGAAGACTGTGAGCCCCACGTGGGACAACCTGATCACCTTGTAACCTCCCCAGCGCTTCGAACAGTGCTTTGCACATAGGAAGCGCTTAATAAATGTCGTTATTATTATTATTATTATCTACCCTCCCTCAGTCACACTGCCCAGAAATGCCAAGATTGCGCTGGGCACTTGAATGACTCACAGGAACAACCTGGCATAAACAATAGCCAAGCCCATGCAGCACCCTCCTTGTGGGGGTGACGGCTACAATAGCTCTCCTTTGGGGCCCCAGAGGATACTGTGGACGCCGATATGGAGATGAAAGAGAGATCCATTCCTGCTCACAAGTGGCCCCAGGGAAAGCTTTGGCAAAGAAAAGCAAAGGTTGGGCTTGGGCTGCTGCCACGGGCGACTTTGCTCTGCAGCAGAAGATGACACAAAATCTAAAATTCACCTCCCGCTGCGCGTATCCACGCCTGAAGTTAAAAAGCCCATCTCTCCCTAGGATTTCACAGGACACACACTCCTTCACCTTTCCCCTTCCCTCCTCCCTCCCTCGTTCTGTCGCTAAATAGGACTGAAACCAAACTCATATTGCTCGTTTATTCACATTCTAAGTGTATACCATCCATTCCGCAGGCAGAGGCTGACTTTCAAAGGATCCTCGGCTGAGAGTCTTTCCATTCTGCGAGTTTCGTTTCTCCGGGCCGCCAAACTCACGGTAACCCAATTTCAGGGAGCAGGTACACGGGCTGAGGGGGGCAGAGAATGGATGGCGGCAGGGTACCCAAATAGTTGATGTAAAACTGAGTATCCCCAAACATGATTGGAGATAAATACTGCATCAGGACTCTGGCCAGCTGGGAAACCATGGCAACCGACAGACCCTCCTGACTTGCAGCAGTCAGTGAAAGAGCAAAAGACACCAGGCCACCTGTGAGATAAAAAGAAAGTAGGGTAGACAGTAATAATCATCATCATTTCACTATGTGCCAAGCACTGCTCTAAACACAGGGGTAAATGCAATATAATCAGGTCCCACGTGGGCCTCACAGTCTAATAACAATAATGATATCGGTTTCGATGCCTGTCTCGCTCCTTCTAGACTGTGAGTCCGTTGTGGGCAGGGATTGTCTCTCTTTGTTGCTGAATTGTAGTAATAATAATAGCAATGATGATGGCATTAAGCGCGTATTTTGTGCCAAGCACTTGGGAGAGACACAAGGTTATTAGGTTGTCCCACTTGGGGCTCACAGTCTTGATTCCCATTTTCCAGATGGGGTAACTGAGGGCCAGAGAAGTGAAGTGACTGGCCCGAAGTCACACGGCTGACAAGTGGCGGAGCCGGGATTAGAACCCACGACCTCTGACTCCCAAGCCCGGGCTCTTCCCGCTAAGCCACGCTGCTTCTCCAAGTGCTTAGTACAGTGCTCTGCATACTGTCAGTGCTCAATAAATATGATTGAATGGATGAATGAATAATAATTGTGGTATTAAGCGCTTACTATGTGGTGCCAGGCACCGTACTAAGCACTGGGGTGGATACAAGCAAATCAGGTGGGATGCAGTCCCTGTTCCACGTGGGGATCACAGTCTTTATCACCATTTTACAGGTGAGGCCACTGAGACTCAGAGAAAAATAATAATAATGGCATTTGTTAAGCGCTTACTACGTGCAAAGCAGTGTTCTAATCTCTGGGGGGATGTAAGGTGATCAGGCTGTCCCACGTGGGGCTCACAGTCTTAATCCCCATTTTACAGATGAGGAATCTGAGGCACAGAGAAGTGAAGTGAGCCCACTGTTGGGTAGGGACTGTCTCTATATGTTGCCAACTTGTACTTCCCAAGCGCTTAGTACAGTGCTCTGCACACAGTAAGCGCTCAATAAATACGATTGATGATGATGATGAAGTGGCTTGCCCAAGGTCACACAGCAGACATGTGGTGGAGTCGGGATTCGAACCCACAACTTCTGACTCACAAGCCCGCGCTCTTTCCACTGGGCCACGCTGCTTCTCTAAAGAAGGGAAGTGACTTGCCCAAGGTCACCCAGCTCACAAGTGGCCGATTAGAACCCATGACCCTCTGACACCAAGGCCAGGGGCTCTAGCCACTGACCCATGCTGCTGCTTGTCAAGCGCTTAGTATGAGGAGCAGCGTGGCTCAGTGGGAAGAGCCGGGGCTTTGGAGTCAGAGGTCATGGGTTCAAATCCCAGCTCCGCCACTTGTCAGCTGTGGGTAAGTCACTTCACTTCTCTGGGCCTCAGTCCCCTCATCTGTAAAATGGGGATTAAGACTGTGAGCCCCCTGTGGGACAACCTGATCACCTTGTAAGCTCCCCAGCGCTTTGAACAGTGCTTTGCACATAGTAAGCGCTTAATAAATGTCATTATTATTATTTATTATTACAGTGCTCCTCTCACAGTTACCACTCAATAAAAATGACCAAAGGAAGAGCCCTACTGAGAACTCACCTCCTCCAGGAGGCCTTCCCAGACTGAGCCCCCTTTTTCCTCTCCCCCTATTCCCCCCACCCTACCTCCTTCCCCTCCCCACAGCCCCTGTATATATATTTGTACAGATTTAGTACTCTATTTTGCTTGTACATATTTAGTATTCTATTTATTTTGTCCATGATGTGCATCTAGCTTTACCTCTATTCATTCCGATGACTTGACACCTGACCACATGTTTTGTTTTGTTGTCTGTGTCCCCCTTCTAGACTGTGAGCCCGTTGTTGGGTAGGGACCGTCTCTATATACTTGTACTTGCCAAGCGCTTGGTACAGTGCTCTGCACACTGTAAGCGCTCAATAAATACGATTGGATGAATAACAATGATGGTATTTGTTAAGCGCTTACTATGTGCAAATCATTGTTCTAAACACTGGGGGGATACAAGGTGATCAGGCTGTCCCACAGTGGGCTCACAGTCTTAATCCCCCTTTTACTCCTCACCCTGGGCTTCAAGGCTGTCCATCCCCTCGCCCCCTCCTACCTCACCTCCCTTCTGTCCTTCTCCAGCCCAGCCCGCACCCTCCGCTCCTCTGCCACCACTAACCTCCTCACTGGGCCTCGTTCTCGCCCGTCCCACCGTCGACCCCAGGCCCACGTCCTCCCCCTGGCCTGGAATGCCCTCCCTCTGCCCATCCACCAAGCTCGCTCTCTTCCTCCCTTCAAGGCCCTACTGAGAGCTCACCTCCTCCAGGAGGCCTTCCCAGACTGAGCCCCCTCCTTCCTCTCTCCATCCCCCCTGCCTTACCTCCTTCCCCTCCCCACAGCACCTGTATACATGTATATATGCTTGCACATTTTTATTACTCTATATATTTAATTTACTTGTACAAATTTATTCTATTTATTTTATTTTGTTAGTATGTTTGGTTTTGTTCTCTGTCTCCCCCTTCTAGACTGTGAACCCGCTGTTGGGTAGGGACCGTTCATTCATTCATTCATTCAATCGTATTTATTGAGCGCTTACTGTGTGCATTCATTCATTCATTCAGTCGTATTTATCGAGCGCTTACTGTGTGCAGAGCACTGTACTAAGCGCTTGGGAAGTATAAGTTGGCAACATATAGAGACGGTCCCTACCCAACAGGGGGCTCATATATGTTTGTACATATTTATTACTCTATTTATTTTACTTGTACCTATCTATTCTATTTATTTGATTTTGTTAATGTGTTTGGTTTTGTTCTCCGTCTCCCCCTTCTAGACTGTGGCTCATATATGTTTGTACATATTTATTACTCTATTTATTTTACTTGTACCTATCTATTCTATTTATTTTACTTTGTTAATGTGTTTGGTTTTGTTCTCCGTCTCCCCCTTCTAGACTGTGAGCCCACTGTTGGGTAGGGACCGTCTCTATGTGTTGCCGACTTGTACTTCCCAAGCGCTTAGTACAGTGCTCCGCACACAGTAAGCGCTCAATAAATACGACTGATTGATTGATTGATTCTGACACAGGCCACGCCCCCAAGACGACGTCGGCCTCCCCACCAATCAGGCACCGGCCACGCCCCCCATTCCGTCACAGGCCACGCCCCCAAGCCGGCCTCCCAACCAATCAGGTCTCGGCCACGCCCCCCAGCTGTCACAGGCCACGCCCCCAAGCCGGCCCTGGGCCTCCCAAGCAATCAGGTCTCGGCCACGCCCCCAACCTGTCACAGGCCACGCCCCCCAAGCCGGCCTCGGCCTCTCAACCAATCAGGTGTCGGCCTCCCAACCAATCAGGCCTCGGACACGCCCCCAATCCGTCGCAGGCCACGCCCACAAGGCGAAGTCGGCCTCCCGACCAATCAGGTCTCGGCAACGCCCCCAACCTGTCACAGGCCACGCCCCCTATCCGGCTTCCTCCCCCCACTTAGCATGCGCAGGAGCCCCGCCCGCGCCGGGTCTAGCGTGTCGTCATGGAGCGACGGCTGGCGGAGTTCCGGGCCTCCCGAAAGCGAGTGGACGGGAACCACAACGGCGCGGAAGCCGAGCCGGTTCGGACACTGCGGCCCGGACAGGTGAGATCCGCTCGCAGGCCCCGCCCCCTCCGCCTCTGTGACGCCTCGAGGCCCCGCCCCTCCCCGTGTGTGAGGGCTCAATCATTCATTCAGTCGTATGTAGTGAGCGCTTATTCATTCACTCAATCGTATTTATTGAGCGCTTACTGTGTGCGGAGCACTGGGCTAAGCGCTTGGGAAGTAGGCAACATAGAGAGACGGTCCCTACCCAGCAGTCTAGACTGTGAGGGCTCGAGGCCCCGCCCCCTTTGTATGTGAGGGCTCGAGGCCCCGCCCCCTCGTCGTGGGAAGGGTCGAGGCCCCGCCCCCTTTGCATGGGAGGGCGCGAGGCCTCGCCCCCTCCTCGTGTGAAGGATCGAGGCTCCGCCCCCTTCCGTGTGAGGGCTCGAGGCTCCGCCTCCTTCCGTGTGAGGGCTCGAGGCCCCGCCCCCTTCCGTGTGTGAGGGGACGAGGCCCCGCCCCTTCCACGTGTGAGGACTCGTGGCCCCGCCCCTTTCGTGTGTGAGGGAACGAGGCCCCGCCCCCTGCCGTGTGTGAGGGAACGAGGCCCCGCCCCCTGCTGTGTGTGAGGGCTCGAGGCCCCGCCCCTCCGTGTGTGAGGGCTCGAGGCCCCGCCCCCTCCGCGTGTGTGAGGGATCGAGGCCCCGCCCCCTCGTGTGTGACGGCTCGAGGCCCCGCCCCCTTCTCGCGTGTGAGGGCTCGTGCCCCTGCCCCATTCATGTGTGAGGGCTCGAGGCCCCGCCCCCTCCTTGCGTGACGGCGCGAGGCCCCACCCCCTTCTCGTGTGTGAAGGCTTGTGGCCCCGCCCCTTTCATGTGTGAGGGCTCGAGGCCCCGCCCCCTCCTCGCGTGAGGGGTCGAGCCCCGCCCCTTTTGTGTGCTAGGGCTCGAGGCCCCGCCCCCTCGCGTGAAGGACCGAGGCCCCGCCCCCTCCTTGTTCGACGGCGCGAGGCCCCGCCCCTTCTCGCGTGTGAGGGCTCGAGGCCCCGCCCCTTTCGTGCGAGGGCTCGAGGCCACGCCCCCTCCGGGCGTGTGAGGGCTCGAGGCCCCGCCCCCTTTGTGTGCGAGGACTCGAGGCTCCGCCCCCCTTTTGTGAGGGCTCGAGGCCCCGCCCCCTTCTCGTGTGTGAGGGCTCGTGGCCCCGCCCCCTCCTTGCTTGAGGGATGGAGGCCCCGCCCCTTTCTTGTGTGAGGGGCAGAGGCCCCGCCCCCTCATTAATAATAATAATGATAACGGTATTTGTTAAGCACTTACTATGTGCAAAGCACTGTTCTCAACGCTGGGGCTGGGGGGATACAAGGTGATCAGGTTGCCCCACGTGGGGCTCACAGTCTCCATCCCCATTTCACAGATGAGGTCACTGAGGCCCAGAGAAGTGAAGTGACTTGCCCAAGGTCACCCAGCAGACGTGTGGTGGAGTCGGAATTCGAACCCACGACCTCCGACTCCAAAGCCTGGGCTCTTTCCCCTGAGCCACGCTGCTTCTGTGTAGGGGGGCTACTCGAGGCCCTGCCCCATCCCCCGTGAGAGTGAGCCCGCTGTTGGGTAGGGACCGTCTCTATATGTTGCCGACTTGGACTTCCCAAGCGCTTAGTACAGTGCTCTGCACACAGGAAGCGCTCAATAAATACGATTGATGATAATGTGGGATGGGGACTATGACCGACCCGATTGCCAACTTGTACTTCCCAAGCGCTTAATACAGTGCTCTGCACAATCAATCGTACTTATTGAGCGCTTACTGTGTGCAGAGCACTGTACTAGGCGCTTGGGAAGTCCAAGTTGGCAACATATAGAGACAGGCCCTACCCAACAGTGGGCTCACAGTCTAGAAGGGGGAGACAGATAACAAAACCAAACATATTAGCAAAATAAAATAAATAGAATAGATAGGTACAAGTAAAATAAATAAATACAGTAAGTGCTCAATAAATATGATTGATTATCTTATCAACCCCAGTGTTCAGTACAGTGCTTGGCCCATAGTAAGTGCTTAACAGATATCACAAATTATTTTATTATTGTTGGTGATTCTCCTGCCCTACCTGCCCAGCGTCCTGAACCAAAGTAGGTCCTACCTGCGTTGAGAATAGGACTCAAATCTGGTTGAAATATAATAATAATAATAATAATGGCATTTATTAAGCGCTTACTATGTGCAAAGCACTGTTCTAAGCGCCGGGGAGGTTACAAGGTGATCAGGTTGTCCCACGGGGGGCTCACGGTCTTCATCCCCATTTTACCGATGAGGGAACTGAGGCCCAGAGAAGCGAAGTGACTTACCCAGAGTCACCCAGCCGACAAGTGGCGGAGTCGGGATTTGAACCCATGACCTCTGACTGCAGAGCCCGGGCTCTTTCCACTGAGCCACGCTGCTTCGTATGCTCTCTTTCCCTTCACAAACCAAAGTTTGTGCCGAATTTTAGAGCAGAGAGCCTGGAGGATATAGAAAATCAAGTTGCTCTGTCAAGCCCCTACTAAATGGGCGATATTTTTTTTATTGACTATGGGGACTTTTGAAGGAAGAGAGGGGCCACTTTGAAATCAACTCTTGCGACTGTGTTTGTGCCGCAGAAATCAGGCCTGGGAGTGAGAAAGACCTGCGTTCTAATCCCGACTCCGCCACTCACCTGCTGGGTTACTTGGACAAGTCGCTTTTCTGTGCCTCAGTCGCTTCCTCTGCAAAATGAGGATTGTTGCCGACTCGAAGCGCTTAGTACAGTGCTCTGCACACAGTAAGCGCTCAATAAATACGATTGATTGATTGATTAAGAAGCAGCGTGGCTCAGTAGGAAAGAGCCCGGGCTTTGGAGTCAGAGGTCATGGGTTCAAATCCCGGCTCTGCCAGTTGTCAGCTGTGTGACTTTGGGCAAGTCACTTCACTTCTCTGGGCCTCAGTGACCTCATCTGTGAAATGGGGATTAAGACTGTGAGCCCCCCGTGGGACAACCTGATCACCTTGTAACCTCCCCAGTGCTTAGAACAGTGCTTTGCACATAGTAAGCGCTTAATAAATACCATTGTTATTATTATTATTAAGACTGTAAGCCCCTTGTGGGACACAGACCGTGTCCAACCTGATTAGCTTGTATCTATCCCGGCTGTGTTTGCTTAATACAGCGCCGGACACATGGTAAGCGCCTAAATTCCATTTAAAAACAAACAGAAAAAGAAGAATATTCCTCTTGCCAAATTTACCACGAACTAAAGCCGTCTCTTTCTCCACTGAAATTGGAATCTGTTACCACGTCTCCTTTGGCTCATATTTACCAAGTCAAATGTAGCCACCAGCACGGATGTGCCGCAGTTTTAAAACAGTTGGTGTAAACGTTGGCGACTATTCTATTTATTTTATTTTGTTAATATGTTTTGTTTTATTGTCTGTCTCCCCCTTCTAGACTGTGAGCCTGTTGATAGGTAGGGACTGTCTCTATATGTTGCCAACTTGGACTTCCCAAGGGCTTAGTACAGTGCTCTGCACACGGTAAGCGCTCAATAAATACGATTGAATGAATGAATGAAATGTAGCCACCAGCACGGATGTGCCGCAGTTTTGAAACAGCTGGTGTAAACGTTGGCAACTATTCTATTTATTTTATTTTGTTAATATGTTCTGTTTTATTGTCTGTCTCCCCCCTCTAGACTGTGAGCCTGTTGATGGGTAGGGACCGTCTCTATATGTTGCCAACTTGGACTTCCCCAGCGCTTTGTACAGTGCTCTGCACACGGTAAGCGCTCAATAAATACGATTGAATGAATGAATGAAATGTAACCACCAGCACGGATGTGCCGCAGTTTTGAAACAGCTGGTGTAAATGTTGGCAACTATTCTATTTATTTTATCTTATTAATATGTTTTGTTGTCTGTCTCCCCCCTCTAGACTGTGAGCCTGTTGATGGGTAGGGACCGTCTCTATATGTTGGCAACTTGGACTTCCCAAGCGCTTAGTACAGTGCTGTGCACACAGTAAGCGCTCAATAAATACGATTAAATGAATGAGTGAATGAAATGTAGCCACCAGCACGGATGTGCCGCAGTTTTGAAACAGTTGGTGTAAATGTTGGCAACTATTCTATTTATTTTGTTAATATGTTTTGTTGTCTGTCTCCCCCCTCTAGACTGTGAGCCTGTTGATGGGTAGGGACCGTCTCTAGATGTTGCCAACTTGGACTTCCCAAGCGCTTAGTACAGTGCTCTGCACACGGTAAGCGCTCAGTAAGTACGATTGAATGAAGGAGTGAAAGTCCAAAACGTTTTAGCCACGTGACCCCCTTCAAGCCCAAGAAGTTGGCAGCAGATGCAGCTCGTGTTTACCTTCTAGAGGGGCCACTTCTAAATCAACTCACGCGACTGTGTTTGTGCCGCAGAAATTAGGATTCATTATTTCAGGAGGAAGGAATGCATCAGGTTAGTTTGGAAGCTATTAACTATCGAGGTCAAGCCCGTGGGTTAAAACGAATATCGGTCTCTTGTGGCATCGTCGGAAGCCTTTTCTTCCCGCCACACAGTGGTCTGTAGTTCTTAGTGGAATATCATATCAAGGATTGTTGCATATTAGCGTTGAAATGCATGAATAGACCCGTGCGATTCAGAATTGGAATATTGCAGGGCAGGAAGGGAATTCAAGTGCTCTACAAGGGATATTTGGCTCAGTTTTATGAAGTCTAAAACAACACTTTTTTTCTTTAAGAAAAAGGCACTGAGGAACAGGTTCTGTTAACTTTTTACTACTCTTCTTAAGTATCATATACTTTGTATTCACCCCGAAGTTTTAAATGAGGGTTTTGATATTGAGAAAAAAATCCGTCGTTGGTTTTGGCATTTGCAAATACGACTCTGAGGGCCAAGCGGATTTGCTGTGCGGAAGCACGGGGAGAGATCGTTCTCATCTAGCAGCTTGCCTCGAAGTGCGTATTTCCTTCCAGTTCTTTTTTTTCCGTTTTAGTTATATTTATTGTAAATTCTTTATGTTCCAATAATTGCGTACCGTTTCATAAGCCATTTTCTACATAGTGCTGTAAAGCCGTAACGGCACAGTCAGTTCCTTCACTTTGTTTTTGTCTTATTTCCAAAGGATTATGAGGGCATGGAAGAGCCGGGCCGACGAAGAAGCTCTAGAAGTCCTCTAGACTGTGAGCTCAGTAGGGGCAGGGAACGTGTCTACTAATTGTTGCATTATACTCTCCTAAGTGCTTAGCACAGTGCCCTGCACATAGTAAGCGCGCAATAAGTACCAATGATTGAGGCTAAGCTCAGCAAAAGCTTCCAGTATTACTGACAGTTTGGCAGAAGTGACTCAGACAAATTTGTTATTAATGTTTGTGATTTCATGCCTCTTAGTTCCTTTTTCAAGATGGTATCTGAGTTTACTCTGAGCATTTTCTTCTATACCTGTTTCTAATTTTAGTTGATTTCAACCCAGTTATTTCCACAAAGCAGTCCTGCTTGTCACGGATTCTTTTCCTTGGAGATTTGGAATAGCCGCTCGTCAGTTTGTTCGTATTAATGTTTTCTTAAGGATTCACTTTGGTCAAATATCTCTTAGCTATGGCTGGGCATATGAGACCAAGAAAACAACTGCAGAAATGACTGCAGAAGTGAAAAAGCATGTGACTCTGTTTTTCTAATCCTACAGTAAGCTCAAGATGAGGGAATCTCTGAATAAGTTGGAGGAGTGGGGAAAAAGACACTTTTTCAGTAATATTGAAAGTCATTTATGCCTCAGTTAACACTAATGCACCAATTGCCGATGGTCCTTTAAGGTTTCTGTTTTCCGTTCCAGCAATTGTCATGAAGTGAAAACATTTTACTTATGTGTCAGAGGTGCTTTTTCATGCCTGAGTGGGTTTTTTTGTTTTGTTTTCCTTTCTTAATTTCTTCTCGCACCCCATCCTTTAACATTTTGGCCAAATGCGCCAGTAATTAATCTTCCAGGGTTTGAGACTTTTTGTGTGGGGCCCCAATAAACTCCCGTTAATCAACAAACTAATCTGAGGCATCTCTGCAGAGATAGATGTTGCCAGTTTGTACTTCTCAAGCGCTTAGTACAGTGCTCTGCACATAGTAAGCGCTCAATAAATACGATTGATGATGATAATGATAGAAGAGCCTTTTGTAGGGACTTCATCGAGTCTCAGCTCCCTAACACGTCGATCCATTTTTATTCAGTTAGCGGCGAGCCCGTTAGCTCCCCAGGGTGATTATTTTTTCAAGTCGAGCGAGGAAATAGAAACCAACGAGCCCGGGAGTTTTCCAAGCGCAGGACTAACCACCTTTTTAGATCCGTCGGGATTTTTCTCAGCTTCATTACCCTCTGTTCTTCTTTCTTTCGGGTTACATTTTCCAGGAAGCAGCTCAAACTCCCGGGAGCTCAGCAGAGGCCCCAGCTCCGGCCGGCTCTTCTCCAGCCCCACGGTCTCGGTGCCCCCCGATTGTTCTCACTCTCTTGAAGGTGCTCCTGTGGTTGGTCTTACTCGGACTTTTCGTGGAACTGGAATTCGGCCTGCCTTATTTCGTCCTGTCCCTGTTCTACTGGATCTACGTAGGGACCCGGGGCCCAGGGGAGAAGAAGGAAGGCGAGTGGAGCGCTTATTCCGTGTTCAATCCCGGCTACGAAGCCATCCAAGGCACCCTGACGGCGGAACAGCTGGAGCGGCAGTTATTGAACCAGCCCCTGGCCGGGAGGTAGCATTTCCGCCTCATCCTTTGGACACCCGTTACCTAATCTCTCGATCTGGACGCGATTTGATGGGCGGAAGCGATGGGGACACCATTTTATCCCCTTGGATGCTGTGGCGGGGGGGAAAGAGTGATGTCTTTCCATCTCCATTATGTGATATTTGCCTTCTGGGTTTCCTAACGCTTCTTTTCCCGGCCCGCTGCGGCATTTCTGACCGCACTTACAATTCCGTCTCCAGACTGGCTTTCAATTTTCCTAAAAGCCGTGAAAAGGCACTATTGCACGACAGGCGCGACCCCCCACGTACAGAGTTGTATCTTGGGGAGATGGAGACCTGTTCATTTTCATAGATGAGGAAGCCAGCTTCGAGAAGGAGGAAAAGCAAATCATCAGGTGGGACGGTCTGTTGAAAGTTAGGGCTGTTAGGATTGATAAAGCGGCGCCACTTGGAGGCATCAAAGCTGTTAATAAATTGAACCGAATGTCTTTAGCCTCTCCCAAACCTAGAAGAGTTGAAATGGTGATTTTTTTCAATTTTCTTAACTCTTTTCTACCCCTTAACGGTGTTAAGGAGACGCCAGCCTTGTCGGCCTTTATGAAGAAGAATGCCTCCGGTCAGGGGAGGTTCATTCGTTCAGTCGTATTTATTGAGCGCTTATGGTGTGCAAAGCAGTTTGTCTTCATCCACGCGGTCTCTCACTCTCTCCTCTCTGTCACCCGTCTTTCAAGGGCCCTTAGGAAGCAGGTGAATTCTGCACGGTCAGAGGAGTCAAGGAAGTGGAATCAATCAATCAATCGTATTTATTGAGCGCTTGAGCGAAGTACAAATTGGCAACACATAGAGACAGTCCCTACCCAACAGTGGGCTCACAGTCTAAAAGGGGGAGACAGAGAACAGAACCAAACATACCAACAAAATAAAATAGGATAGAAATGTACAAGTAAAATAAATAAATAAATAAATAGAGTAATAAATATGTACAACCATACATACATATATACAGGTGCTATGGGGAAGGGAAGGAGGTAAGATGGGGGGATGGAGAGGGGGACGAGGGGGAGAGGAAGGAAGGGGCTCAGTCTGGGAAGGCCTCCTGGAGGAGGTGAGCTCTCAGCAGAATAGCCTCTTCCAGGGCTACGGAGAGGGCTACTTTAAGGAGTGGCGACTAGGCCCAAGGCTCTCAGTGGACTCCCACCAGCTCCTTCTGGTAGCCTCACCCCTGGGGTGTTCCCTGCAGAGCAGGCATCGAATCAAGCTAAGAATAAAGACAGGGGCAGGGGAATCAACTGTACTAAGCGCTTACTCTGTGCAGAGCACTGTGCTAAGTGCTCGGGAGAATACAACAGAGTTGACAGACACGTTCCCTGCCCACAAGGAACTTCATGGCCACGAGCTTGCAAGGAAGTCAGTCAGTCGTATTAATTGAGTGCTTACTGTGTGCAGAGCACTGTACTAAGCGCTTGGGAGAGTGCAGCGCAACAATAAGCAGACACATTCCCTTGCCCACAACGAGCTTACAGTCTAGAGGTAGGGAGACAGACATTAAAAAAAAAAAAAAATTACAGATATGTACAAAAGTTCTGGCCTTTTAGACCGTGAGCCCACTGTTGGGTAGGGACTGTCTCTATATGTTGCCAGTTTGTACTTCCCAAGCGCTTAGTACAGTGCTCTGCACGTAGTAAGTGCTCAATAAGTACGATTGATTGATTGGGAGTGGGGAAGAACAGAGGGAGCAAGTCGGAGCGATGCAGAAGAGAGTGGGAGAAGAGGAAAGCAGGGGACTTAGGGTAGGCCTTCAATCCAGGCACCCCAAGGTACCTCAACCTATTTCAATCAGAGCTCCAATCGGACTGATTTTTCTCCACATCCATGTGGCCACTTTTTTTTTTTCTTATGGTGTCTGTTAAGCGCTTGCTTTGTGCCAGGCATTGTACTAAACACTGGGGTACATACAAGGTAATCAGGTTGGATACAGTCCACGTCCCACATGGGGCTTACCATCTTAATCCCCGTTTTACAGTGAGGAAGCTGAGGCTCAGAGAAGTGAAGTGACTTGCCCGAGTCACAGAGCAGACAAGTGGCGGAGTCAGGATTAGAACCCACGACCTTTCGACTCCCAGCCTTGTTCTCTATCCACTGGCTCAGTGGGAACGAGCCCGGGCTTTGGAGTCAGAGGTCGTGGGTTCGAATCCCAGCTCCGCCACATGTCTGCTGTGTGACCTTGGGCAAGTCACTTCTCTGAGCCTCAGTTCCCTCATCGGTAAAATGGGGATCGGCTGTGAGCCCCACGTGGGACAACCTGATCACCTTGTATCCCCCCTCCCAGCGCTTAGAACAGTGCTTTGCACATAGTAAGCGCTTAACAAATGCCATTATTATTATTATTATTATTATTATTAGACCACGCTGCCTCTCTAGGTAGCAAGGTCTTGTCACCAGTTCACTCGACCCTGGGATGATATTTTTGCAAGCTTATTTCTCCAAAAACCAACTCAGTGGGGTGGGAATGTAGGAGAGACACCCCAGTCTTTAATGGAAACAGCATTTCAGACCGTCCGCTCACTCAGATAGTCTGAGGGTTTGGTTAGAGCAGTTGGCTGGGATTCAGGAAGCCTGGGTTTAAGTCCTGGTTCACCATGATCTCTTTTTCCTAGTGGATAGAGCTTGGGAGTCTTTTGGACCTGGTCTCTAATCCTGTCTCTGCCACTTCTCTGCTGTGAGACCCGGGGCAAGTCACTCTACTTCTCAGGGCCTCAGTTCCCTCTCCTATAGAATGGGGATAAAGTCCGTGAGCCCTATCATCATCAATCATCATCAATCGTATTTATTGAGCGCTTCCTAGGTGCAGAGCACTGTACTAAGCACTTGGGAAGTACAAATTGGCAACATATAGAGACAGTCCCTACCCAACAGTGGGCTCACAGTCTAAAAGGGGGAGACAGAGGACAAAACCAAACCTACTAACAAAATAAAATAAATAGAATAGATGTGTACAAATAAAATAAATAAATAAATAGAGTAAAAAATATGTACAAACATATACATATGTATATGTATATATATATATGTATATATATATATACAGGTGCTGTGGGGAAGGGAAGGAGGTGGGATGGAGAGGGGGATGAGGGGGAGAGGAAGGAAGGGGCTCAGTCTGGGAAGGCCTCCTGGAGGAGGTGAGCTCTCAGCAGGGCCCTATGTGGGACAGGGGGCTGTGTCCAACCCAATTTGCTTGTATCCACCCCAGCGCTTTAGTACAGTGCTTGGCACATAGTAAGTGCTTAAATACCACAATTATTACAATTTTTATTATTGTTGTTATTCCCCAATTGTAAACTGGGACGATATTATGGACTTCCTAGAGGTCACTCTTTTGGAAGGAAGAAGTGGAATACATTCAAGGCTAGACTGTGAGCCCACTTTTGGGTAGGGACCATCTGTATATGCTGCCAACTTGTACTTCCCAAGCGCTTAGTACAGTGCTCTGCACACAGTAAGCGCTCAATAAATACGATTGATTGACTGTCTCTATATGTTGCCAACTTGGACTTCCCAAACGCTTAGTACAGTGCTCTGCACACCGTAAGTGCTCAATAAATACGATTGAATGATTGATTGACTGTCTCTATATGTTGCCAACTGGTACTTCCCAAGTGCTTAGTACAGTGCTCTGCACACCGTAAGTGCTCAATAAATACGATTGAATGATTGATTGACTGTCTCTATATGTTGCCAACTTGTACTTCCCAAGCGCTTAGTACAGTGCTCTGCACACCGTAAGTGCTCAGTAAATACGATTGAATGATTGATTGACTGTCTCTATATGTTGCCAACTTGTACTTCCCAAGCGCTTAGTACAGTGCTCTTCACACAGTAAGCGCTCAATAAATACGATTGATTGAATGATTGATTGACTGTCTCTATATGTTGCCAACTTGTACTTCCCAAGCGCTTGGTACAGTGCTCTGCACACAGTAAGCGCTCAATAAATACGATTGAGTGATTGATTGACTGTCTCTATATGTTGCCAACTTGTACTTCCCAAGCGCTTGGTACAGTGGTGTGCACACAGTAAGCGCTCAATAAATACGATTGAATGATTGATTGACTGTCTCTATATGTTGCCAACTTGTACTTCCCAAGCGCTTGGTACAGTGCTCTACACACGGTAAGCGCTCAATAAACACGATTGATTGATTGATTGACTGTATATGTTGCCAACTTGTACTTCCCAAGCACTTAGTACAGTGCTGTGCACACAGTAATCGCTCAGTAAATACGATTGAATGATTGATTGATTGACTGTATATGTTGCCAACTTGTACTTCCCAAGCACTTAGTACAGTGCTGTGCACACAGTAAGCGCTCAATAAATACGACTGAAAGAATGAATTCAAGGTGTGAATAGAATTCCTTCTAGAAAGCAAACGGGGGGCTAAAATTGCCGGTGACCCCAGGGCCTCGTCCCTCCCAGAACGTAGCCGGTTGTAACGGGTGAAAGCCGAAATTGCCGTTCGGCTGGTTTTAATAGGATTTTGTCAGAGCTGTGCTTTCCTGCTCCTTCCCAGACACCGCATCGTCGTCGGGGAGGCGGATGGGTCTGCGAGCAAATCAAATACACGGGCAGGAGAGGAGAGACGAAAAGGACAGTGTGTATTGCGCTGTACTTATCAGGCCATTAAACCCGAGGATGGAGCCTTGATTACTTAAATTTGAACAGCCTTTCTCCCTCTTTAAACTTCCTTACGGGTTATGACCCGAGTCCCTGGAATCGAGAGAGCTGTTTCCTTCAATGGCTTCTGTCAACTGCTTTCAGGAAAGGGGCGATTCCCTTCTGCCGCACCTCAGCGGGTGTGAGGATTGACACAGAGGATAAACCCCATATAAACCGGGAAGTAATCAGCTTGCCCTCCAAAGCAGCGTGGAATCAGATCACGGGTTCGAATTCTGGCTCCACCACTTGTCTGCTGTGTGACCGACTGTGAGCCCACTGTTGGGTAGGGACTGTCTCTATACGTTGCCAGTTTGTACTTCCCAAGCGCTTAGTACAGTGCTCTGCGCATAGTAAACGCTCAATAAATACGATTGATGATGATGGTCACTTCACTTTCATTCATTCATTAAGTTGTATTTATTGAGCGCTTACTGTGTGCAGAGCACTGTACTAAGCGCTTGGGAAGTCCAAGTTGGCAACATATAGAGAGGGTCCCTACCCAACAGTGGGCTCACAGTCTAGAAGGGGGAGACAGAGAACAAAACATATTAACAAAATAAAATAAGTAGAATAGATATGTACAAGTAAAATTAATTGAGTAATAAATACATACGAACATATATACAGGTGCTGTGGGGAGGGGATGGAGGTAAGGCAGGGTTTGGGAGGGAAGACAAGGAGTTCAGTCTTGGACATTTCACTTCTCTAGGCCTCAGTTCCCTCAGCTGTAAAATAATAATAATAATAATAATAATAATAATAATGGCATTTGTTAAGCGCTTACTATGTGCAAAGCGCTGTTCTAAAATGGGGATTGAGACTGTGAGCCGCATATGGGGCAGGGACTATGTCCACCCCGATTTGCTTGTTTCCACCCCAGCGCTTAGAACAGTGCCTGGCACATAGTAAGTGCTTACCAAATATCTTTTTACCCACATTGTAACAGAGAGGCTCACCCTGGAGATTTGTCTGTCTGTGTGAGGGTTTTTCAGAGACTTGGAAATCATTCTGTTCACTGCCCTTCCAGCCTTCTCTTCTCTAGGGGTAATAACCCTAATTGGATTAGACTGTCTATCAGGCAATCAGTGGTATTTATCGAGGGCTTCCTGCATGCAGAGTTTACAGCCTGTGGGGTAGACAGACGTTAAAATCCATCAATCAATCGTATTTATTGAGCACTTACTGTGTGCAGAGCACTGTACTAAGCACTTGGGAAGTACAAGCTGGCAAGTTAAAATGAACTACAGAGGATTCCTCCTAAAGGTCTTGACTGGAAAATCAGCCGGGATCAATATGGATGAGCTGGGAGAGGCCCTGTCAGTTTCTGGGACAGCTCTGCCTCATTCCCAGGGTCCCCAATCCCAGTTTTCAAGGCCTTAGTCCTAATCCCAATCCAGGCTGGAAGTCACGGTCTAAGCAGGAGGGAGACCACAGGCGAGTCACTTAACTTCTCCGTGCCTCAGTTTCCTGAGTGGAAAAATGGGGATTCAGTACCTTTTCTCCCTCCTGTTTAGACTGTGCATGCGGATCAGGGACTATGTCCAACCTGAATAACTTGCATCTACCCGAGCAGTTAGGGCAGTGCTTGACTAGTAGTAGTTGCCTAACAAGTCCCATTGTTATTACCATCTATTAGTATTGATTGTGAACAGTGTGTGGTTGTGTGTGTGTGCGCGCGCACACCTAAAGAAGTCCACCTGGGTCCCCCAATCCCAAAATGCCCCCATAAAGACTTCCCCTGGCTGTCGCTTTTTGTTGTTTGCCACTCTTGGTGGTGCGTTATCACTTTGTGTGTTCTCGTCTCACAATCCCAACAGAGCTTCCGTTGGATTGTAGCGCGTCACGCGGGCCTGCCTGGGTTTCCGCCGAGATGCGGCCCTGCCTGAGTCCTCTGGACTGTAAGCTCGTTGTCGGCAGGGAGTCTCTTTATCGTTGTACCGTCCTCTCCCAAGCGGTCTACACATTGTAAGCACTCAATAAATACAGTCGGCCGGCTAAGACTATTTTACCCTACCCTCCAAACATTTCCTCTGTGTTTGCTCCGCACACAGTAAGCGCTCAATAAATACGATTGATTGATGGATTGATTTTGTTTCTGTTTTCCAGCTTCTGCTCTCCAGACTACTGCTTTTTGGGTAACACAGTGTTGTCCATTTGAAGCCAGGAGGGAAGGGGAGAAGCAGTCATGGGGAGTAGCAGGTATCAGGCACCCCCAGTCGGGTCCGGGAAGATTTCCCGATCCACCCAAACCGGCCGAAATCCATCCCTGGCCGTGGGGTTGAGGGGGACCGTGTCCTGCTGGAAGGTGAGAAGAGCAGGAATCACTACAAGTTGCTTCTTTAGCCCCTGGGAGAGAGGTGTGCCTCTGTTTACCCCGGTGGGCCTGGCCAGAGAAGGAGGAGGCTGTGGTCCGGCCCAGCCCAGCGGGCGCTTCCCTCAGCGTGGGGAGTCAGAAGGACCTGGGTTCTGTCTGACCTTGGCTAAGTCACTTCACTTCTCTGGGCCTCAGTGACCTCATCTGTCAAAATGGGGATTCAGAGATCCTGAACCCCATGTGGGATCATCATCATCAGTCGTATTTATTGAGTGCTTACTATGTGCAGAGCACTGTACTAAGCGCTTGGGAAGTACAAATTGGCAACATATAGAGACAGTCCCTACCCAACAGTGGGCTCACAGTCTAAAAGAATGGGATAGGGACTGTGTCCAATCTGACTTGCTGGCATCCGCCCCAGTGCGTAGAACGGAGCCTTATTAGGTGCGGTGATGTGGCGTGATAACGCTGTGGCAATTTCACAAGAGGACTCCATAAAATCGAGTATCCTGGATCTTTGGGAAAGGAAGGGAGATTAATCTGATCCGGGTGAGGGGGAAAAGATCAAGCAATCAATCAACCAATCGTATTTACTGAGCGCTTACTGTGTGCAGAGCACTGTACTAAGCGCTTGGGAAGTACAAGTTGGCAACATATAGAGGCAGTCCCTACCCAACAGTGGGCTCACAATCTAGAAGGGGGAGGCATTTAAATCAATCAATCGTATTTATTGAGCGCTTACTGTGTGCAGAGCACTGTACTGAGCGCTTGGGAAGTACAAGTGGGCAACATATAGAGACGGTCCCTACCCAACAGTGGGCTCACAGTCTAGAAGGGGGAGGCATTTAAATCAATCAATCGTATTTATTGAGCGCTTACTGTGTGCAGAGCACTGTGCTAAGCGCTTGGGAAGTACAGGTGGGCAACATATAGAGACAGTCCCTACCCAACAGTGGGCTCACAATCTAGAAGGGGGAGGCATTTAAATCAATCAATCGTATTTATTGAGCGCTTACTGAGTGCAGAGCACTGTACTAAGCACTTGGGAAGTACAAGTTGGCAACATATAGAGACAGTGGGCTCACAATCTAGAAGTGGGAGGCATTTAAAGACTGTGAACGTCACAATGAAATGACGTAAATTACGATTGTAAATGCGGGTGAAAACTATACGATTGGCCCTTTGATCGCCAGCTGTTCAGAGGTTTCGATTTTGTTTGGCTCTTCTGCATTAATGACCCCTGCTTTGGTGTCATTGCCGGACAAGGATCCTGGATTGAAGCGCTTAGTACAGTGCTCTGCACACAGTAAGCGCTCAATAAATATTATTGATGATGATGATGATGATGATGGGGCTGGCTCAGTCATGACATGGCTTGGGTTCTTTGGTCTTATTTTCAGCACATTCTGGGCCGGGACTGTGCTTTCAGGCTCGGGCTCTTTCCATTAGGCTACGCTCCTTCTCGGCATTTGCTGTTAAACACGTAATTAAGATGATCTTGATGATACTACTGCTATTCAAGAATCTGAATTCACATCTATGGCCATTCATATTTAAGGTTGGACAATCGTAGGGCTTTGGAGACTTTCACTTTGGTATGAAGCTTCACGCCCCATTAGCACTATACTCTATCTGTATCCCCCGAAGGACATGTTGGCCTTTCTTGATATTATAACTCTTAGATATGATGGTCTTTATCGAGCATTTACTAAGGGCTTGGGGGCGAACAGGACAATAAAGTTGGTAGACACAGTCCCTGCTCTCAAGAAGTTGACAGTCCAGAGGGGAATACGGACATTAAAATAAATTATTCATTCATTCATTCAATTGTATTTCTCGCATGCTTACTGTGTGCAGAGCACTGTGTTAAGTGGGAGAGTACAATATAACCATAAGCAGACTCAATGTCTAGAGTGAGAGACGAGCATGTAAATAAATAAATTACAGATATGTACAAATTACGGGTAGGGACATGAGAGAGTGTAAGGTCTCGCTTTGCACATAGTAAGCGCTTAACAAATACCATCATTATTATTATTATTAAGGTATGTACACAGATGCTGTTGGGGCAGGGGTGAATATCAAGTGCACACGCCTGAAAGTCAGAAGGACCTGGATTCTAATCCCGCTCCGCCGCTTGTCTGCTGTGTGACCTTGGGCAAGTTACTTCACTTCTCTGTGCGTCAGTTCCCTCATCTGTAAAATGGGGATTGAGACTGCGAACCCCATGTGGGACATGGATTGTGCCCAATCTGATTAGCCTGTATCTACCCCAGTGCTTAGAACAGTGCCTGGCACATAGTAAATACTTAACAAATACCGTTTTTGTGGGTTTTTTTTTAAAAAAAGGAGCCTAGACTACAGATTCAAGTGCAGAGGGGAGGAGAAGGAAGGTCAAGTAAGGAAAATGAGGGCTTAAAGAAGCCCTTTCGGCTGAGGTATGATTTTAGGAGCACTAGCTGTGATTTAGGAGGGATAGATATCATTATTATCTTAATCTATTATTCTCTGAATAAAAGTGCTTTCTTGATAAGCTAAATGCAGTTTTCCAGGTAAGCTTTGAACACTTGGAGGCTTTCAGCAGAACAAATGAAAAGGCAGCAAAAAGCCATTTCTTTCCTGTTTATAGCTCGGTGTAAAAAGGTGCAGGTTACTGAATGCCACTCTGTAAAAGGTAAAATAGCGTTCTTATTGTGCTTTAGTTACTAAATGTACAGAGTCATGCTTTCAGATCCCATTTAATCATCCTCATTTACCTTTAGATTCCTAACCTGTCTGGGTTCCAGGGGCCATAACTGCCTGGCCTTATTCACCGACCAGATTGTTGCTCTTTCATTCTGGAGAGCGAGAAATCTGACATTCTTCCTAGCCCCCCTTAATACCCAAAGCAGTTCTAGGGCACAAGTGTCCTGAGCGCTTTAAATTCCCACCTATGGATTTCTTTTCCTTCGGGTTTGTAATATAGATAAATGTTAGCGAGCTTGAAGCTGGTTGAGTGTGGAGCAGAGATACTGCGTATTAATACAGTCTTCTAGACTGTGAGCCCACTGTTGGGTAGGGATTGTCTCTATATGTTGCCAACTTGTACTTCCCAAGCGCTTAGTACAGTGCTCTGCACACAGTAAGCGCTCAATAAATACGATTGATGATGATGATGATAATAGCAAACACCCAGACCCATTGACAATCTAAAAGAAACTAGGATGTTCGATTTGCATTGCTATGTTAGTAGAATTTGTCCTCTTTCCCCAAATACCGTGGTGTAGTGGATAGAGCACGGGCCTGGGAATCAGAAGGACCTGGGTTCTAGTCCCGGCTCCGCCACTCGTCTGCTGTGTGACCTTGGGCAAGTCACTTAACTGCCCTGCCTCAGTTACCTCATCTGTAAAATGGGGATTGACTGTGAGACAGGGACTGTGTCCAACCTGTCTTGTTTCGATCCCAAAGCCTAGTACAGTGCCCGGCACGTTGTAAGAGCTTAACACATACAAGTCAGATCAAAAGCTTCCAGGAGCCAGGAAACAGCACGGGCTTGGGAATCAGAGGACCTGGGTTCTAATCCCGGCTCTGCCCCTTGTCAGCTGTGTGACTTTGGGCAAGTCATTTTAGTTCTGTGCCTCCGTTACCTCATCTGTAAAATGGGGATTAAGACCGTGAGCAACCTGGGGCAACCTGCTAACCTGGAATCTCCCCCAGCGCTTAGAACAGTGCTTGACACATAGTAAGTGCTTAACAAAATACCATTATTATAGTTATTGCTAGAGAATAACAATAATAATCGAAGTATTTTAGTGCTTATTATGTGCCAGGCACTGAACCTAAGCGCTAGGGTAGATACAAACTAATCAGATTGGACACAGCCCTAGCCCCACATGGGGTTCACAGTCTTAATCCCCTCCTATAATTCCCTCAGTTACAGATGAGGTAACTGAGGCTCAGAGGAAGCAAAGTGACTTGCCCAAGGTCACACAGCAGAAAAGCAGCGGAGCTGAGTTTAGAGCCCAGGCTCCTCTCACTCCCAGGCCCGTGGTCTAGCCATTAGACCAGATTTACTTCTCCAAATCCGACTACAAACTTGTGAAAAGGAGTGTGTCGTTAGTACCATTTAAGAAGATATTCCAAAAAGTGAATTCGTCTTCACAGCGGAATTCACAGTCAAATAAGAATGAAATCAGTGTGGAATTGCCCTAGCGAACAAAATGAGCTGTAAGCCCCACAAGAAAATGATTATTTAAATAGGAAGAGTTCATTTCTGCGACGATGGCTCTCAAAACAGAAACCCAATTTTTTATAGCTGATTCCCAAAAGAGAGCCGTAGGTTTGCCGCTTTTTGAAAAATGAGATTTTATGACTGAATGTGTTTGGATAGAAGAAGATCAGTTGAATCGTCGGAGTTAGAAGCCACATCCATTCGATTGGCAGTCATTGTTCAAACCCTGTCCACTCTCCAACATCTCTAATTAAATGACATTTCAACCACTGTAGAAATGACCTGCAAGAGGATAAATTAGTCCTCGTTAAGTGCTCTGGAGATCAAAAGCACTATATGAGTAAGAAGCAAAATTCTTTTTTTCCTGGGATGAAAACCACATCTTTTGTGTGTTTTCCCTCCGCACAATGAGTCACCTAAATTGACATCACAGAATCTCGTTGAGAGGGGAAAAAAAAAAAAAATTCACATCAATGGCAGGCTTTTATTTGTCGTACAAGGCACAAATCAAAAGTACCCTGCCCCCTCATATCTGTACAAGGTATACAGTATGTACATTTTCCAGGTAAGATTGACTGGCATGTTTCTTTGCGGAATTACACATCAAAAAATCACATTAAAATCGCACAAGTTTTTTTTTTTTAACATTCAAGAAGCCCAAATAATCTCTGTAGCGGCAAAAGACAGAAACATAGCTTTCTCCCTAAATGCCCTGGTGAGCTGGTCTGTCTTAGTGTGCATGGAGAGACCAACGTCTAATCCTCTGAAACAAACCAGACCCACAGAAGAAAAGCGTTGGCGCGTGGTACAGTACAAGTAGATGTGTCTGAAACCGAGACAGGTGTTTGCTGCTGCCATTTATATTCATTCAATCGTATTTATTGCACGCTTTCTGTGTGCAGAGCACTGTACTAAGCGCTTGGAAAATACAATTCGTCGACGTCTGTTTATTTGTATTGATGTCTGTCTCCCTGCCTCTAGACTGGGGACTCCCTGTGGGCAGGGATTGTCACTCTTTATTGTTGTATTGCACTTCCCCAAGTGCTTAGTACAGTGCTCTGCACACAGTAAGCGCTTAATAAATACAATTAAATTCATTTTAAAGGGCCTCTTTGGACCTGCCATCTCTTTGACCCTCGGAGTGTGCCAGAAGATCATGTCTCCTTTGTTACCCCTTCTCTAGATGGTAAGCTCATTATGGGCAGGGAACGTGTCCGCTAATTCGGTCGTATCGTACTTTCCCAAGCGCTTAGTACAGCGCTCCACACATGGTAAATAAAAACTATTGCAGATTGCAGGCTCAGGCACTGTCCCAGAGCACCGATTTTCTGCACGTAACTGTCTATTTTAGTCTTAAAAACTTGGAAGGAGATGGTTCACCACCAGTGCACGGTCTTTTTTTCTTTTCTGTTTTATTTTCCCAGACTTCTTTGTCACGCTCATCATCAGTCGCGCTAGATTTCTCGGGCTTGACTAATTACTGATGTTGTGTCAAATATTGGGAGGATTGAGTGGCCCACCATGCCAGGGGGGCTATTAGCAGAGTGTTGAGAGACTTCTCCTCGCCTCAAAATGTCGATGTGTTTTCTCTACTGGGACCTCTCCCCACTAAGGTTTAGGGGAAACTGATATGTTACATATAGATTATATGATAGATTACACATAATCTGATAGATTACATATCTATTCTATTTATTTATTTATTCTATTTATTTTATTTTGTTAGTATGTTTGGTTTTTTTTCCTCTGTCTCCCCCTTTTAGACTGTGAGCCCACTGTTGGGTAGGGACTGTCTCTATATGTTGCCAATTTGTACTTCCCAAGCGCTTAGTACAGTGCTCTGCACATGGTAAGCGCTCAATAAATACGATTGATGATGATGATATGGGCGGATGAAGCATGGATCAGTCCGAAACGACTTGGATCAAAGCTGGTCCTTAGGGAGCAGGCCCTGAAACCAGTCGAGGCTCCCTGCATGCACCCTTCTGAATTCAATCCAAAGAAACAATGTTGTCTCTGTCACGTTGATACGCGCGGAAATAGTTCGAGCTGCAGAGGGATGC
Organism: Tachyglossus aculeatus; assembly: GCF_015852505.1. Classification (NCBI taxonomy): domain Eukaryota; kingdom Metazoa; phylum Chordata; class Mammalia; order Monotremata; family Tachyglossidae; genus Tachyglossus; species Tachyglossus aculeatus. Next base: position 17,720,232 of record NC_052084.1, on the reverse strand, counting down.
CCCTGGTTTAGGGAAATGATTTGACCGGTCCCGGCTTGCTAAACGTTCACTCCTTTCTTCCATCCACCGAGGAGTTAGAAAAGGAGAAAATGAGAGCTAGACTGTGGCCAGGCTAATTAGGTTTATGGCAAATACTTAGCATCATTCTCACTCAGAATCGTCGGTAAACTGAGATATTTAGAGTATAGCGGTTCTTCACAAAAGTGGGAGGCAAGCGTTACGGGTGTAGAAGCAATTTAGAGAAAGAAAAATAGACCCTTGTAATGTGTTTTACTTTTTTAGTGCACACAGCAGGGGTTATAGATGGGGAGATCCTTAACCAGTTAACCAGTGGTATTTATTGAGTGTCTACTGGGTGTAGAACACTGTACTAAGCCCCCTCTCCATCCCCCCCATCTTACCTCTTTCCCTTCCCCACAGCACCTGTATATATGTATATATGTTTGTACATATTTATTACTCTATTTATTTATTTATTTTACTTGTACATATCTATTCTATTTATTTTATTTTGTTAGTATGTTTGGTTTTGTTCTCTGTCTCCCCCTTTTAGCCTGTGAGCCCACTGTTGGGTAGGGACTGTCTCTATATGTTGCCAATTTGTACTTCCCAAGCGCTTAGTACGGTGCTCTGCACATAGTAAGCGCTCAATAGATACGATTGATGATGATGATGACAATATGAAAATATCGTGAGTGCAAGGAGGCAAACACCCACCTTTCACTGTCCTAAATAAATCCCCTCTTGATTGGGCCGTCCCAGGATCTCTGGATTTTGGGAGATTGTTCAAAACCTTCTGCTGTGGCTCACCCCATTAGAGGAAAACAATTCTCTCTGGGTTTGTCCCAGGCAGAAGATAGATTACAAAGGGCTTACATCCCTGGTGCAGAAAAGCTATTAACACTAATAATGTGTAATTGCATATGAGAAAATAAAGATTGCCCCACTCTTGTCTCTGACTTTCGCTCTTCTCGACCTTCACCCTAATGGCGACCCATCTATTATCCCTAACTTTTCCCTCTCCTTCCCTACCCTTCCCAGTGGGAAAAAATCACTCTTCCAAACCTTCCCTTTCACTCGCTGATATTTAGGACCTGCCTGCCTTCCTGTGTTAAATGGATCGAAATTTGGAATTGTTCATTTCAAGCGCAGCAGAGAGACCAGGAACCAGAGACAGAGGCGAGTAAGCACTTTCTTTTGCGGGTATTGATGTATCAGTCAATCAATTAATGACATCTACTGAGCACTTACTCTGTGCAAAGCACTGTACTAAGCGCTTGGGAGAGGACAACAGAATTAGCAGCATATTCTCTGCCCGTAACGAGCTTACATATACATATATACGTACTGTGTGAATGAATGTTTCCAAGCCTGCCCGGATTAACTGGGATCCCAAACATCAGAGTGGGAGAGAGTAACGAATCTGTTGATGCCCTTTCGTTTATTTGTGCTTCTGCATCTGACTTCATCCAAACCCTCCCACTGAAAAGCAGAGAGGAAGGGGAAAAGTCCAGCTCCGGAATCAGGATCGGTGAGTTCAGGTTTCGTCATATGCCAACTCTCGCTTTGCCGCTTTCTGTTCGAAACACTAATTGAGTTTCTCAGCCACCCCCCGGCAGAAAATTGCTAAATTTTCCGTCAGTAGCTTCATTTCATTTTTTATCTGCTCGCCCTCTTGTATTGAGCTTGGACGTTGGCATTCAGCTAATGGTCTTCGGGATCAGGCTGGTGCCGTTCTGTGTGTGAGTGGGTAAAACTCTCGCTTGGTCATGCACTATGCTACTTGTTTGTCCCTTGTTAGTCAATCGTCTTTATTGAACGCCGACTGTGTGCAGAGCACTGTACTAAATGCTTGGGAGAGTGCAATATAACAACAGACATTTCCTGCCCACACGGGCTTACAGTCTAGAGGGGGAGACGGACATGAACATAAATAAATTACAGATGTGTACATAAGTGCTGTGGGGCTGGGAGGGGTGATGAATAAAGGGAGCAAATCAGGGTGACGAAAAAGGGAATGGGAGAAGAGGAAAGGAGGGTTTAGTCAGGGAAGGCCTCTTGGAGGAGATGGGCCGTCAGATTATTACTCTATTATTACTCTATTTTACTTGTACATATTTATTCTACTTATTTTATTTTGTTAATATGTTTTGTATTGTTCTCCGTCTCCCCCTTCTAGACTGTGAGCCCACTGTTGGGTCGGGACCATCTCTGTATGTTGCAAACTTGTAATAATAATAATAATGATGGCATTTATTAAGTGCTTACTATGTGCAGAGCACTGTTCTAAGCGCTGGAGAGGTTACAAGATGATCAGGTTGTCCCACGGGGGGGGGGGGCTCACAGTCTTCATCCCCATTTTACAGATGAGGGAACTGAGGCCCAGAGAAGTTAAGTGACTTGCCCAAAGTCACACAGCTAACTGGCGGAGCCGGGATTTGAACCCATGACCTCTGACTCCAAAGCCCGTGCTCTTCCCCACTGAGCCACGCTGCTTCTCTAAGCATTCAGTACTGGTTGATTGTCTATTTATTTTACTTGTACATATTTACTATTCTATTTATTTTATTTTGTTAATATGTTTTGTTGTCTGTCTCCCCCTTCTAGACTGTGAGCCCATTGTTGGGTAGGGACCGTCTCTATATGTTGCCAACTTGGACTTCCCAAGCGCTTAGTACAGTGCTCTGCACACAGTAAGCGCTCAATAAATACGATTGAATGAATGAAGGCTTGGAACGGGTAAATGTCGGATAGCATCCTCTCCCAGCGGGGACAAGAGTGGCCCTCACCCATTGTCAATTCCTAGTTGCCAAGTCTTAATTCCAAAGTCTTTGTGGCCAGGCGGTTGGGAAAATCCATCATCTTTGCCCTCAGTTTGGACAGTTTCAATGAAGCACATTAGGCGATACTTGAAATATGTAAGATATAGACAGAGGGAGGTCATTTTAAGAAAAAGTATCGCAGATTTCAGGGCTAGGCCCCTTGTACTCTCCCAAGCTCTGCACACAGCAAGTGCTCAATAAATACGATTGATCGATAGTTGTTTATAGGAATGTCTGGCCCCCCTCTAGACTGTGAACTCGTTGTGGACAGGGAGTGTACCTTTTTATTGTTGGGTTGTATTCTCCCAAGCGCTTAGTACAGTGCTCTGCACAGAGTAAGCACTCAAATACGATTGACTACCCACTTATTTGGGCAATGTGAAGTGATTCTAGGATGTTTCCCCAACCACAGCTACTATCCAGGGTACGGAAATCAGAGATGTTGGCAGTCTTGTGTATCCGTCTAAAGGATAATCCGCAGTTCGGACTTTAACAGAATTATTGCAGAATAGACCTTAACAGAAAACACAGCGACAGGACTTCAACACTCAGCGATACGAGCACAAAAGATAGAGACAAACAGGAAAAGATTTTCTAAGTTTAAGGCTGGTGAGATATATATACATGTATATATATATATATATGTTTGTACATATTTTTGCTCTATTTTATTTGTACATATCTATTCTATTTATTTTATTTTGTTAGTATGTTTGGTTTTGTTCTCTGTCTCCCCGTTTTAGACTGTGAGCCAACTGTTGGGTAGGGACTGTCTCTATATGTTGCCAATTTGTACTTCCCAAGCGCTTAGTACAGTGCTCTGCACATAGTAAGCGCTCAATAAATACGATTGATGATGATGATGATGATGATATCAGGTGTTTAAACAGAAACCGAGCGGCCTGGAGGATTTCCGCCTGCCGTGGATTCCATAGTGCCTAGGAGCTGTTGGAGCATGGGGGAATTGGGGAAGAGTTTACAGAGCTGAGCTTGGCCTATCACTCAAACGAGTATTAATAGTACGAGCACTGGGCGGGCAATTTGAATCCTAGCTCCGCCACTTGTCTGCCGTGTGACCTTGGGCAAGTCACCTCACTTCTCCGAGCCTCAGTTACCTCATCTGTAAAATCGGGGTTGAAACTGCGAGCCCCACGAGGGACAGGGACTGGGTCCAACCCGATTTGCTTGAATCCACCCCAGCACTTAAAACCGTGGCTGGCACATAGTAAGCCGCCTAATACCGTTATTATTATTGTTGTTATTTCCTTTACTGGCGTGTCACCAGATAGGTAACAGGCCATAAAGAAGAAATTATCCTTTCTCACAGCATAAAATAGAAGGGCCGGTACAAGCTGGGGGGTTTTGTTGGTTTTTTGGGGGGTGTTTTTTGCAGCTAGCGGAGCACACACAGACCCCTCCTCCTTCCAGGAAGAGGGAGAGCCGTATTATGTGCAGGCTCAACTGAGTGTCTGCTTTGGACACCCCCACCGTGGTCTGAATTCTCACAGCCCCTCTGTCCCCGCCTACCCTCATAACAGTGTAGCCACGTACCTCAAAAGGCTGATTTTTGTTTTGTTTTCCTCCCAAACTGAAAGACCCCAGCGTGGCTCGACTCCACATTTGTCATCAGCAGTGAGATACCTTTCATCTGCTCTTGGAACCAAACCGCCTAAGATAAAGCCGTTCGCATCCCTTATCAGCAAAGACTCCCCCGCTTCTCTGAAGCCGAACGGTAAGAAAGTTTCTGCCGGATGTATTCGGAGGGCCCCATAATTTCCTCCATAAATCAGGGGGCCCTGAGGAGGCAGAGGAGAAGAGGGAGATTGAGTCGTCAAGTACTGTGGACTGTGAGCCCACTGTTGGGTAGGGACTGTCTCTATATGTTGCCAACTTGTACTTCCCAAGCGCTTAGTACAGTGCTCTGCACACAGTAAGCGCTCAATAAATACGATTGATTGATTCTCCCAGAGTGCTCTCCCCCGGCCGGTTTGCATGGGCCAAAGTTATCTTCCATTCCGAAAGCTTCTTGCTCCTCGAATCGGTCAATCGAGGCGGCTTTTTGGTGCTTTTCTTCTACAAGAGAGGCGCAGCAATGTGGCCACTGGCCTGATTTTTCCCAAATGACCACGGGCAGGAGCGAGAGCTTTTTGTTCTTTTTTTTTTTTTTTTGGTCTGTTGCTACTGACAGGTATTATTTATGAAGCTGCAGTAGGAGCAGGGCAAAAGCTAATAAGCACAAAGCACAAGCAAATAACCCATCCCTTCCCCACTCCCCAGACGGAAGATGTCAGGGGCCGTTGATTTCTTTTTCAGCTAGGAGGGAAAAAAGACGCAAATAGTTTTCTTCAGCTCCCGCTTCCTTCGGCGTCGCCCTGACTTTGTCCCTTGGCTCTTTCCCCCCTCTCCCAGCCCCATAACATTTCTGTGTATATCTGTAATTTTATTTATCTGTGTTGATATCTGTTTATTTGTATTGATGCCTCCCTCCCCCCAACCCCCGATTGTGAGCCTATTGTGGACAGGACTTGTCAGTCTTTATTGTTGTATTGTACTTTCCCAAGCGCTTACTACAGTGCCCCGCACACGGTAGGTGCTTAATAAATACGATTGAATGAAGGTAGACAATTCACCGCAACACGTCGAAAGCAGCGTGGCTTAATGGAAAGAGCCCGGGCTTGGGAGTCGGAAGTCGTGGGTTCTAATCCCGACTCTGTCAGCTGTGTGACTTTGGGCAAGTCACTTAACTTCTCTGTGCCTCTGTTACCTCAACTGTAAAATGGGGTTTAAGACTGTGAGCCTCTCGGGGGTTAACCCGATTACTTTGTATCTCCCCCCAGAGCTTAGAACAGTGCTTGGCACATAGTAAGCGCCTAGCAAGCATCATCATTCTTCTTCTTATTAAAACTGGGAGGGAAAAAGAAAGTTCCCAGTGGTGGGGTTTGCAAAGGAATGCAAGTGGCCACCTGCTCCATGCCTGGGGGTGGTTTGGACGCACTGTCAGAAGGGAGAACACTTCTCTACTTCCCTCTGCCCTTTGGGGGCCGGAGGGGACAGACTCTTCCCAGAACAAATGGAAATATGGAAGGTAGATATGTAGGGAGGGAAAGGAATCACCAGCCAGGGAGGTGGAGGAGAGGACGACTGAATAAGGACAGCACCTGCAGTGTTTGTGGTGAAGTAGGCCCCAGCCAATCTTGCTTCCTTTAAGAACTGACCCAAGGGATTGCCTTTAGAGCAAGAGAAGGGTGCACTTGAATAGCAGCGGCCCTGACCGACTCAGTTTCCCTCCAGGCGCCAGCCCCATCAGCCGGCTTCACAGTCAGACCCGCCAGAAACTGAGGGTGGTTGGCAGGGCGAGCCTGGAATCTACGGAGCAAGAAACGTGACTTTCACTCCACCATCAAACAGTGCTTTCGCTCCGGAATTGGTAACTGATTGATAATTGATAACTGATTGATTGATAATTGGCCTCTACCATCTCCCCAGCCTCAGAGGGGGATCCCCTTTTAGCATTTATTTATTTCTCGATTTATTTATACCGGTATCTGTCTTCCCCGCTAGACTGTGAGCTCGTTGGGGGTAGGGCACGTGTTTGATGGTTGATACGCTCCCAAGCGCTTAGTGCAATGCTTTGCACACAGTACACGCTCAATAAATACGATTAATAATAATAATAATAGGATGCCAGCCAAGGAGGTGGGCCGGGTCGCTAGGAAATGCACTGCAGTGGCTGGGGTTGGAAAACAATGAGGCCGTTTAGGGCAACTTGGAAGTGGGCAAATGCCAGTGGCCTGGACGAGTCGGAGCAAAAATATCATCTGCAGCCCCCGGGGCAGTTTTCATCAATTTCTGAGCCGTGGCTTCTCCCCTCCCACCCAACTAATAAGCCATTGACCTTGCGTTTGGCACCTGGGTTGATTTGCTGATGTGTCTGCGGACACCTGGAGGCCTTGTGCCTTAACGAGCAGAACATCCACCGCCTCCTCTGCAAAGCCGGCGATGATTTACCCCTCCCAGGGAGATAATCCGGTTAAGTTGCTTTTCCTCTGAGACGACGAGAGGGGATGACGGGCAGTTTTAGCTGCAGGAAGCCTGGCAAGTGGCCGCGTAGACGCTACCTCCGCTGCTTATGCTGCCGGCTGGACACTGGGTGGGCTTCATGCTGCTGTCCCTCTCGATGGACAAGCGCTCCAGCCTCCAGCGGGCCCAGCTCTTCCGAAATTCAGCCTGGACCTTTCAGGAGAAGCAAGGGAAACGATCACAGTCATAACCGTGCTGTTTGTGGGGCGCTTACTACGTGGCAGGCACTGTACTAAGCCCTGGGGGGGGGAAGTGGACCACAACCACGGTTCCTGTCCCACATCGGGCTCCCAGTGATGGTAATAATAATAATAATGGCATTTGTTAAGCGTTTACTCATGCAAAGCACTGTTCTAAGCGCTGGGGAGGTTACAAGGTGATCAGGTTGTCCCATTTTTAATCCCCATTTTGCAGATGAGGTAACTGAGGCACAGAGAAGTGAAGTGACTTGCCCAAAGTCACACAGCTGACAGTTGGCGGAGCTGGGATTTGAACCCATGACCTCTGACTCCAAAGCCCGGGCTCTTTCCACTGCTTCTCCTAATAATAATGATGATGGTTTTATAATAACCATAATCAATGCATAATAATGATGGTGCTTACTATGTGCCAAACACTGTTCTAAGCACTGGGGTAAGTCTAAGTTGGACACAGTCCCTGTCCCACATGGATCTCCCAGTCAATCCCCAGTTTATGGAGGAGGTAACCGAGGCTCAGAAAAGCTAAGGGATTTGCCCCACAGTCTTCATCCCCATTTAACAGATGAGGTAACTGAGGCCCAGAGAAGTAAAGTGACTGGCCCGAGGTCCCACAGCATCCCCCGGCTTACCTCCTTCCCCTCCCCACAGTCCCTGTATATATGTACATACGTTCATACATATTTATTACTCTATTTTACTTGTACATATTTACTATTCTATATTTATTGTCTTTTGTTAATATGTTTTGTTTTGTTGTCTGCCTCCCCCTTCTAGACTGTGAGCCCGCTGTTGGGTAGGGACCGTCTCTATATTAATTCATTCATTCAATTGTATTTATTGAGCACTTACTGTGTGCAGAGCACTGGACTAAGCGCTTGGGAAGTCCAAGTTGGCAACATCTAGAGACGGTCCCTACCCAACAGCGGGCTCACAGTCTAGAAGGGGGAGAAAGACAACAAAACAAAATGTATTAACCAAATAAAATAAATAGAATAAATATGTACAAATAAAATAAATAGAGTAATAAATACGTACAAACATATACATATATACAGGTGCTGTGGGGAGGGGAAGGAGGTAAGGTGGGGGAAATGAGGAGGGGGAGAGGAAGGAGGGGGCTCAGTCTGGGAAGGCCTCCTGGGGGAGGTGAGCTCTCAATAGGGCTCTATATGTTGCCAACTTGTACTTCCCAAGCGCTTAGTACAGTGTTCTGCGCACAGTAAGCGCTCAATAAATACCACTGAATGAATGCCAGGGCAGAAGCCCTGTGGAGAGGCTGGGCTGAAAGACTTGCTAAGACCGTGTAAGCAGCACGGAGAAGCAGCACGGCTTAGTGGAAAGAATAATAATGATGGCATTTGTTAAGCGCTCACTATGTGCAAAGCACTGTTCTAAGCGCTGGGGGGATACAAGGTGATCAGGTGTACAACCCAGAGGGGAAGACAGACAATAACTAGGCTGTGAGCCCACTGTTGGGTAGGGACCATCTCTGTATGTTGCCAACTTGGACTTCCCAAGCGCTTAGTACAGTGCTCTGCACACAGTAAGTGCTCAATAAATACGATTGATTGATTGATTGAATAATAGAAGTAAATAAATTACAGATAGTGCTTTGCACATAGTAAGTGCTTAAGAAATGCCATTATTATTATTACTGTACTAAGCACTTGGGAGACTACAATATAGTAATGAACAGACACATTCCCTACCCACAACGAGTTTACAACCTAGAGAGGAAGACAAACAATAATAGAAGTAAATAAATTACAGATAGTGCTTTGCACATAGTAAGTGCTTAATAAATGCCATTATTACTGTACTAAGTACTTGGGAGACTACAATATAGTAATGAACAGACACATTCCCTGCCCACAACGAGTTTACAACCTAGAGGGGAAGACAGACACTAATAGAAGTAAATAAATTACAGATAGTGCTTTGCACATAGTAAGCGCTTAAAAATGCCATTATGATTATTACTGTACTAAGCACTTGGGAGACTACAATATAGTAATGAACAGACACATTCCCTGCCCACAACGAGTTTACAACCTAGAGGGGAAGACAGACACTAATAGAAGTAAATAAATTACAGATAGTGCTTTGCACATAGTAAGCGCTTAATAAATGCCATTATGATTATTACTGTACTAAGCACTTGGGAGACTACAATATAGTAATGAACAGACACATTCCCTGCCCACAACGAGTTTACAACCTAGAGGGGAAGACAGACAATAACTAGCCTGTGAGCCCACTGTTGGGTAGGGCCCGTCTCTATGTGTTGCCAACTTGGACTTCCCAAGCGCTTAGTACAGTGCTCTGCACACAGTAAGTGCTCAATAAATACGATTGATGGATTGATTGAATAATAGAAGTAAATAAATTACAGATAGTGCTTTGCACATAGTAAGTGCTTAATAAATGCCATTATTACTGTACTAAGCACTTGGGAGAGTACAATATAGTAATGAACAGACACATTCCCCGCCCACAATGAGTTTACAACCTAGAGGGGAAGACAGACACTAATAGAAGTAAATAAATTACAGATAGTGCTTTGCACATAGTAAGCGCTTAATAAATGCCATTATTATTATTATTATTACTGTACTAAGCACTTGGGAGACTACAATATAGTAATGAACAGACACATTCCCTGCCCACAGTGAGTTTACAACCTAGAGGGGAAGACAAACAATAATAGAAGTAAATAAATTACAGATAGTGCTTTGCACATAGTAAGCGCTTAATAAATGCCATTATTATTATTACTGTAGTAAGCACTTGGGAGAATACTGTGTGCTCTGCACACAGTAAGTGCTCAACAAATATGATTGATTGATTGAATAATAGAAGTAAATAAATTACAGATAGTGCTTTGCACATAGTAAGCGCTTAATAAATGCCATTATCATTATTACTGTACTAAGCACTTGGGAGAGTACAATAAAGTAATGATCAGACACATTCCCCACCCACAACGAGTTTACAACCTACAGGGGAAGACAGACAATAATAGAAGTAAATAAATTACAGATAGTGCTTTGCACATAGTAAGTGCTTAATAAATGCCATTATTATTATTACTGTACTAAGCACGGGAGAATACTGTGTGCTCTGCACACAGTAAGTGCTCAACAAATACGATTGATTGATTGATTGAATAATAGAAGTAAATAAATTACAGATAGTGCTTTGCACATAGTAAGCGCTTAATAAATGCCATTATTACTATACTAAGCACTTGGGAGACTACAATATAGTAATGAACAGACACATTCCCTGCCCACAACGAGTTTACAACCTAGAGGGGAAGACAGACACTAATAGAAGTAAATAAATTACAGATAGTGCTTTGCTCATAGTAAGCGCTTAATAAATGCCATTATTATTATTACTGTACTAAGCACTTGGGAGACTACAATATAGTAATGAAGAGACACATTCCCCGCCCACAACGAGTTTACAACCTAGAGGGGAAGACAGACACTAATAGAAGTAAATAAATTACAGATAGTGCTTTGCACATAGTAAGCGCTTAATAAATGCCATTATTATTATTACTGTACTAAGCACTTGGGAGAATACTGTGTGCTCTGCACACAGTAAGTGCTCAACAAATATGATTGATTGATTGAATAATAGAAGTAAATAAATTACAGATAGTGCTTTGCACATAGTAAGTGCTTAATAAATGCCAATATTATTATTACTGTACTAAGCACGGGAGAATACTGTGTGCTCTGCACACAGTAAGTGCTCAACAAATTTGATTGATTGATTGAATAATAGAAGTAAATAAATTACAGATAGTGCTTTGCACATAGTAAGCGCTTAATAAATGCCATTATTACTATACTAAGCACTTGGGAGACTACAATATAGTAATGAACAGACACATTCCCTGCCCACAACGAGTTTACAACCTAGAGGGGAAGACAGACACTAATAGAAGTAAATAAATTATAGATAGTGCTTTGCACATAGTAAGCGCTTAATAAATGCCATTTTTATTATTACTGTGCTAAGCACTTGGGAGAGTACAGTATAGTAATGAACAGACACATTCCCCGCCCACAACGAGTTTACAACCTAGGGGGAAGACAAGCAATAATAGAAGTAAATAAATTCCAGATATGTACATAGAAAAGCAGTATGGCCTAGTGGAAGGAACCTGGGCCTGTAATTTATCATTTATAAATTAATAGTACTGTGATTGATTGATTTTACTTGTACATATCTATTCTATTTATTTTATTTTGTTAATATGTTTGGTTTTGTTCTCTGTCTCCCCCTTCTAGACTGTGAGCCCACTGTTGGGTAGGGACTGTCTCTAGATGTTGCCAACTTGCACTTCCCAAGCGCTTAGTACAGTGCTCTGCACACAGTAAGCACTCAATAAATACGATTGAATGAATGAATCTAGCTTTATTTCTATTTATTCTGATGACTTGACACCTGTCCACATGTTTTTTGTTGTCTGTCTCCCCCTTCTAGGCTGTGAGCCCATTGTTGGGTAGGGACTGTCTCTAGATGTTGCCAACTTGCACTTCGCAAGCGCTTAGTACAGTGTTCTGCACACAGTAAGCGCTCAATAAACACAATTGAATGAATGAATCTAGCTTTATTTCTATTTATTCTGATGACTTGACACCTGTCCTCATGTTTTTTGTTGTCTGTCTCTCCCTTCTAGACTGTGAGTCCATTGTTCGGTAGGGACCATCTCTAGATGTTGCCAACTTGGACTTCCCAAGCGCTTAGTACAGTGCTCTGCACACAGTAAGCGCTCAATCAATACGATTGAATGAATGAATCTAGCTTTATTTCTATTTATTCTGATGACTTGACACCTGTCCACATGTTTTTTGTTGTCTGTCTCCCCCTTCTAGGCTGTGAGCCCGTTGTTGGGTAGGGACCGTCTCTCGATGTTGCCAACTTGGACTTCCCAAGCGCTTAAGTACGGTGCTCTGCACACAGTAAGCGCTCAATAAATACGATTGAATGAATGAATGAAATGCAGCCTCCCTCTCCAAATGCGCTGCTTTTCTGTCCCGCAACCCAGAGCTGGGCCGGGCTTGGAGCAGAGCGACATTGCGCGACACTGCGCGACTGCAAAGCCAGTTTGGAGAGGAAGAGTCGCGTGCTGGAAAGGCCCAAGTGAGAAGCAGTGTGGCCTAGTGGAAAGGGTGGTCTAGTGGCCTTTCTCGACTGTGAGCCTGCTGTTGGGTAGGGACTGCCTCTATGTGTTGCCGACTTGGACTTCCCAAGCGCTTAGTACAGTGCTCTGCACACAGTAAGCGCTCAATAAATACGATTGATTGATTGAAAGAGCATGGGCTTGGGAGCCAGGAGACCAGTTCTAGTCCCAGCTCCACTATTTGGGAAGCGGCGTGGCTCAGTGGAAAGAGCCCGGGCTTTGGAGTCAGAGGTCATGGGTTCGAATCCTGCTCCACCAAATGTCTGCTGTGTGACCTGGGGCAAGTCACTTAACTTCTCTGAGCCTCAGTTCCCTCATCTGTAAAATGGGGATTAAGACTGTGAAGCCCCACGTGGGACAAACTGATCACCTTGTATCCCCCCCAGCGCTTAGAACAGTGCTTTCCCCCGGGGCCTGGAATGCCCTCCCTCTGCCCATCCGCCAAGCTAGCTCTCTTCCTCCCTTCAAGGCCCTGCTGAGAGCTCACCTCCTCCAGGAGGCCTTCCCACACTGAGCCCCTTCCTTCCTCTCCCCCTCGTCGCCCTCTCCACCCCCCCATCTTACCTCCTTCCCTTCCCCACAGCACCTGGATATATGTATATATGCTCGTACATATTTATTACTCTATTTATTTTACTTGTACATATCTATTCTGTTTATTTTATTTTATTAGTATGTTTGGTTTTGTTCTCTGTCTCCCCCTTTTAGACTGTGAGCCCACTGTTGGGTAGGGACTGTCTCTAGATGTTGCCAATTTGTACTTCCCAAGCGCTTAGTACGGTGCTCTGCACATAGTAAGCGCTCAATAAATACGATTGATTGATTGATTGATTAGTTGCTGAGGGACCCTGGGCTTTGTTTTCCTCGCCTATAAAATGTTCTTCCTCCCCTTCTTTAGACCGAGAACCCCTGTGTAGGGTGGGGACTGAGTCAGGTCTGCACATTTGGAATCTACCCCATTCATTCATTCATTCAATCGTATTTATTGAACGCTTACTGTGTGCAGGGCACTGTACTAAGCGCTTGGGAAGTCCAAGTTGGCAACGTATAGAGACGGTCCCTACCCAACAACGGGTTCACAGTCTAGGAGGGGGAGACAGACAACAGAACAAAACACGTGGACGGGTGATGGCAGTAAGATAAGCGGGTGATGACGTCGAGAGACTTTAGCAATTAACATTCAATTAATCAATCGTATTTTTTGAGCGCTTACTATGTGCAGAGCACTGTACTAAGCACTTGGGAAGTACAAATTGGCAACATATAGAGACAGTCCCTACCCAACAGTGGGCTCACATTCGATGGGAATAATAAAATAAGCAGATGATGACATCACAGAGAGCAAGTAACAATTAACATGCAGGAGTGACCATAAAATAGGCAGAAGATTATTGATCGCTTACTGCATGCGGAGCACTGTCCTAAACGCTTGGGAGAGTGACAATATCCCAGCTCCTCCGCTTGTGTGGCCTCGGGCAAAACGCTTCACTTCTCTGGGCCTCAGTTACCTCATCTGTCAAATGGGGGTGAAGGCTGTGAGCCCTTTGCGGACCAGGGACTGTGTCCAGCCCTATTTGCTTGTACCCACCCCAGCGCCTAGTACAGTGCCTGACGCATAATATGTGCTTAACAAATACAAATTTTCCAATTTTGTAAGTGAACGTGGGGGTCATCTGAGGACACCGATGGGGTCATAGAGAGTTCATAGGGTCATCTGAGGACACGAGTGGGGTCAGGGAGAGTTCGTAGGAGAAGCAGCGTGGTTCAGTGGAAAGAGCCCGGCCTTTGGAGTCAGAGGTCATGGGTTCAAATCCCAGCTCTGCCAATTGTCAGCTGTGTGACTTCGGGCAAATCACTTCACTTCTCTGGGCCTTAGTTCCCTCATCTGTAAAATGGGGGTGAAGACTGTGAGCCCCCCGTGGGACAACCTGATCACCTTGTAACCTCCCCAGCGCTTAGAACAGTGCTTTGCACATAGTAAGCGCTTAATAAATGCCATCATCATCATTATTATTATTAGGACAGTGCTCAGCCCATAGTAAGACTTTAGCAAATACCGCCTTTATTATCCTCTCCCGCCTTGATTACTGCATCAGCCTCCTTGCTGACTTGCCTTCCTCCCGTTTCTCCCCACTCCAGCCCATGCTTCACTCTGCTGACCGGATCATTTTTCTACAAAATCACTTGGTCCAGGTTTTCCCACTTCTCAAGAACCTCCAGTGATTGCCCGTTCACCTCCACAACAGGAACTCCTCACCATTGGCCTTAAAACATTCAATCACCTTGCCCCCCAAACCACCTTCCCTCCCTGATTTCCTACTATAGTTCAGCCTGCATACTTCATGCCTCTAATGCCAATCTACTCCTGTACCTCAATCTTGTCTATTTCGTCTCTGATCCCTCGCCCACATCCTCCCTTTGCATATCCAACACACAATTCCTTTCCCCACCTCAAAGCCTTAATGAAGGCACATCTCCTCCAATCAATCAATCAATCAATCATATTTATTGAGCACTTACTGTGTGTTACAAGATCCAAGAGGCCTTCCCTAACTAAGCCCTCATTTTCTCTTCTCCCACTCTCTTCTGCATCGCCCTTGCCCTTGAATTTGCACCTTTTAATCATTCGTCCCTCTTCCGCCCCACAGCACTTCCGTGCATATCCATAATCTATTTATATTCATGTCTGTCTCCCTCTCTAGACTGTAAGCTAACTGTGGGTAGGGAACATATCTACCAATTCTGTTACACTGAACTTTCCCAAGAGCTTAGTTCAATACTCAACACACGATAAGTACTCAATAAATAGGATTGGTTGATCGATTAATTCCTTCCTCTCCCCCTCGTCCCCCTCTCCATCCCCCCCATCTTACCTCCTTCCCTTCCCCACAGCACCTGTATATATGTATATATGTTTGTACATATTTATTACTCTATTTATTTTACTTGGACATATCTGTTCTATTTATTTTATTTTGTTAATATGTTTGGTTTTGTTCTCTGTCTCCCCCTTCTAGACTGTGAGCCCACTGTTGGGTAGGGACTGTCTCCATATGTTGCCAACTTGTACTTCCCAAGCGCTAAGTACAGTGCTCTGCACACAGTAAGCGCTCAATACGATTGATTGATTGATTGATTGATTGATTATTCTTATTCACCACAGAAAGGCTGTGGATTAACGTGTCCTGTCTGGGGTGGCGAAGTCAACCTCTTCAAGGAGAATTTGGGGTATGTGGGGGAGGGAAGGAAGTAGTGGGGGGGGGGGGATATTCATTCATTCAATAGTATTTATTGAGCACTCACTGTGTGCAAAACACTGTACTAAGCACTTGAGAGAGTATGCTCTAACAATAAACAGACACATTCCCCGCTCACAACGAACACATGCAGAGATTTCATCTGGGGAGAAGTGATCTTTGTACTGAGGTTTTGGAGCTCAATCAATCGTATTTATTGAGCACTTACTATGCGCAGAGCACGGCACTAAGTGCTTACGAGAGTACAAAATAGCAGAGTTGGCAGAAACATTCCCCGCCCACAACGAGCTTACAGTCTAGAGGGGGAGGCAGGCATTCATATAAATAAATTATGGATATCATCATCATCAATCGTATTTATTGAGCGCTTACTGTGTGCAGAGCACACATATAAGGATATGGACATAAGTGCTTTGGGGCTGAGGGTAGGGTAAATCATTTGTGGAGTTTGTACCATCCCCTAAAGTGCTCCTGGTTCACTGCCCTCAAAGGATACAGATGGAAATCAAAATAAAGCCAGACTCATCGTCCCCGGTGCCATGGACTGATCTGAGAAATTTCCCCTGCCACCATTTCCACCATCAGCCCCACCACAGCTGCTCCTCCTCCTCCGCCTCGTCCCCCTCTTTCTGTTTGCCATCCACCCATTCCCCTCCCGTCCCCAGGGGCCTGCCTCTTACCTCGTTGTTGATGAAGCAGTAGAGGATGGCAACCAACAGCCCCTGAAATCCAATTCCAACAGATGAGCTCTCCAAGCATCCAATGCCCCTTAGGGGAAGCCCCAAAAGCTCCACGTGGAGGGATGGGGGTCAGGGGTCGGGACCAAGGGGGATCGGGGGAAGGGGGTGAGGCCCAGGTGGACGGGGCAGGTTCCAAAATCCCAGGAGGGCATAAGGACGTTAGCTGTGACAAGACAAGTAGACAAGCAGTCCCACACAACTACAGTTGCCCGAATCTGACCGTGGCCACAGGCCGCTCGAAGGCACCAGATGGTAGTTTCCCTCCCTGACAACGGCCCAAAGCTTTGGCGAATGGCCTTCAAAAATCCCCAACATTTGCCTCTCAAAAAATCTCCTCGGACCTCGTGTGCATCTAGCTGATCCTCCTTAAGCCTTTTCCCATCCCCAGCTCTCCCCTTCAAACCCCAGAGATTCCCTTTAATAGGACCACATCGCTCTTTCATGATTCTTTTTTTCCCAACCCTTCTTAGCTCAGCCACTTGCCTGCTCTGTGGGCTTGGGCAAGTCATCTACCCTCTCTGGGCCACCATGTCCTCATCTGTAGAGATTCAGGACCTGTTCTCCCTCCATCTTAGAAGTGAATAATAATAATGGTATTTGTTAAGCGCTTAGTATGTGCCGAGCACTCTTCTAAGCGCTGGGGGAGATACAAGCTTATCAGGTGGGGCTCACAATCTTAATCTCCATTTTACAGCTGAGGTAACTGAGGCACAGAGAAGTGAAGTGACTTGCCCAAGGTCACACAGATGACAAGAGGCAGAGCCTCTTAACAAATACCATTAACCCCCCCCCTCCCCAAAATGAATACCACGAATATTACTGTAGGCTCCCATAGTTATTAGCCACGAGACCCCCCCCCCCCCCCCCAGCAACTTTTATTCCATGTAATTCCCAGTCCTCCCTAGTTCCTCTTGCCAGCCTTGCCTGGCTCCTACCTGGAAGGAGGTGAGGGAGAGTTCAGCAAATAGCTTGACGTAGCGCAGGGTCCCCCGGGCGTGCTCATCCACCACGAAGGCGAAGATGACCTCGTGCGTCCCCAGCAGTGGGATGAGGGTGAGGGTGGATTTGGCCAATCTGAAAAGGCAGAGGGGGCACCGAGTGGGAGAAAAAGGAAGGCAGAAGGGGGGTGCCAACTGGTTGCCCCAGGGATAAGGGGAGATCCAAGATCCTGGGCCTCCCTTTCGGCCCTAGATTGTGAGCTCCTCGAGGGCAGGGATCGTGCGCACCCATTGGATCATCCTCTCCTAGGTGCCTAATGCAGCCCTCTGCACACGGTGAGTGCTCAATAAATACCATCGACTGAAAACCCTGCACGCTGCGGGAAGTGGGGAGAGGGGAGATACAGTCTTCCAGGAATCGGACGTTGAAGTCGGCGGAGAAGGCGGCAGTGGGAGTCAACACTTGGAGGTGTCACAGACGCCGATTCTGGTCTAGGCCGCAATGGGGCTTTTGGTTTATCAGTAGATTTCCATGATCCCGCTGTTGGGTAGGGACCGTCTCTGTACGTTGCCAACTTGTACTTCCCAAGCGCTTAGTACGGCGCTCTGCACACAGTAAGCGCTCAATAAATACGATTGAGTGAATGACTGAATGAATGATCCCCTCCAGACTGTAAGCTCATTTTGAGCAGGGAATGTGTCTGCTTATTGTTATATCGTACCTTCCCAAGCGCTTAGTACAGTTCTCTCAACACAGGAAGCACTCAATAAATATGATTGAATGAATGAATGAACTATTCGGACGCCATCCATCTCCCCTCCCACAGGGTAGAATCCTGCAGCATGGCTCAGTGGAAAGAGCCCGGGCTCTGGAGTCAGAAGTCGTGGGTTCGAATCCCGGCTCCGCCACCTGTCTGCTGTGTGACCTTGGGCAAGTCACTTAACTTCTCTGAGCCTCAATTACCCCATCTGTAAAATGGGGATTAAGACTGTGCGTCCCACATGGGACAACATCATCGCCTTGTATCCCCCCACCCCAGCGCTTGCACATAGTAAGCGCTTAACAAATACCATCATTATTATTATTATTATTGTTATTATTGAGGACTGACGAGATTCAACAACGGAAAGCCACTTGCCTGCATTTGGTATCAGCTTTACGCATCAGATTTGCCTGCAGCTTGGAAAAGATGATGCAGATGATGCGGATGAAAATGAGGAAGTTCACCTGGCAGAGAGAGGAAGGGGGAATAACAACTACTGCACTCCTTGGGGATGTCAGGGCACAGGGACCGCCCCCCCTCCCCCAAAAAAAGACTGCTGCACCAAGAAACAGCCCCCAAAGTGAGTAACCAGGATTTGGCCAATATATAGATCTTCCCTCCCGTGCTGACCAGAGCAGGCCCAGCTCACCGCAATTAGGCCAGAATATTGCCCCAACTACCGGGCTCGGAATCGGAGTTGGGGTGGAGGGGAACAGGGAGAAAGGGTAAGGAGGGGCCGGTAGCTACAGAGCATTTTTGCCCCCACCTCGGACCAGACGTGGTGGGGTCTTGGCCTTCTTGAGCCTCAGTATTTCCCGCTGTACTTTGGGAGGCAGCCTGTGAAAACCGCCCAAGGGAAGGGTGGGAAACAGATGATATCCTGGGGCCTTGAGGAGGCCGAAAGGGCTTCGGGAAGGACAGAGAAATGGCAGGAAGGAGTCACATGGTGGACTGCTCCTTCCTACCCACAATCAATCAATCAATCAAATTTATTGAGCCCTTACTGTGTGCAGAGCACTGGACTAAGCGCTTGGGAAGTACAAGTTGGCAACATAATAATAATAATAATAATGATGGTATTTGTTAAGCGCTTACTATGTGCAAAGCACTGTTCTAAGCGCTGGAGGGATGGCTCACAGTCTTAATCCCCATTTTACAGATGAGAGAACTGAGGCACAGAGAAGTCAAGCAACTTGCCCAAAGTCACCCAGCTGACAACTGGCGGAGTTGGGATGTGAACATCTAGAGACAGTCCCT
The DNA here is from genome assembly GCF_015852505.1 of Tachyglossus aculeatus. Lineage (NCBI taxonomy): Eukaryota > Metazoa > Chordata > Mammalia > Monotremata > Tachyglossidae > Tachyglossus > Tachyglossus aculeatus. The sequence continues at coordinate 17,700,974 of NC_052084.1, read as the reverse complement.
ACCCAACAGCGGGCTCGCAGTCTAGAAGGGGGAGACAGGGAACAAAACCAAACATATTCACAAAATAAAATAAATAGAATAGATATGTACAAGTAAAATAAATAGAGTAATAAATATGTACAAACATATATGCATATATACAGGTGCTGTGGGGAAAGGAAGGAGGTAAGGAGGGGGGATGGAGAGGGGGACGAGGGGGAGAGGAAGGAGGGGGCTCAGTCTGGGAAGGCCTCCTGGAGGAGGTGAGCACAGTCCCTACTATTGGGTTGACATGTACGTTTCCTTAAGCCGTGCATGGCCTGAGCACTTCCAAGCCACTCTCCCGAGCCAGGTATCTGAGCCCTGTTTGGCCCCCACTCCCTTCCCCACCCTCAGCCTCCCCCGCTTCCCCTCACCCCTATGGCGATGAGGATGGGGAGCCGGACGATCAGCCAGTAGTTCATGTTCGTGTTCCTGGTCCAGCAGCTGAGGGGACACGAAACACCGGGGTGACCAACCCAGACCCGGGCCTAGAGAGAAACCCCTTCCCCTGGTCCACAATCAATCAATCAATCAATCGTATTTATTGAGCGCTTACTATGTGCAGAGCACTGTTCCACAGGTTCTTCCCACCGCGGTGGGGCTGCTCGGCGAGGTGGACCTGGACCCCAACAGCCGAATTATTATGATTATGGAATTTGAATTCCCAGGCTTGTGTCTGCTCATTGTGGGCAGGGAATGTGGCTGCTATATTGGACCCTCCCAAGCGCTTTGGACAGTGCTCTGCACATAGTAAGCCTCCGTAAATATGTTTGACGGGCTGACTGATGTGTCTTCCCTCAGCTTCCTCCCAACCTCTCTTCTCCCAAGCCACCGCTCCCCTATTCGATTCCTACTTCCCACATCCTTCCCGTCTCCTCGGCCCCGTTTTCTTCTCTTAAACGCTCAATTACGTCGGGCTTTGCCTCTTCACGTCCCTCCATTCCCGTCTTTCCAGCTCCTCATCCCTCACCCCGCCGTCCCCAATCCCCCTTTCACAAGGATCTTGCCCAAGCCAGGCCCCCGACCCTGCCCGAGGAAAGAAGAAAGGAACGCCTACCCTTCATCTTCATAGAGGTATTTGACTATTCCCCAAGGAATGACAAACATCATGGGCACACCTACGGAGAGAGGAGAGAGAATCAGGTGGCTGTCACACTTCGCCATCACCAAGGCTACATCAGCCAAGAGGTGACATAGAACAGTGCTTTGCACATAGTAAGCGCTTAATAAATGCCATTATTATTATTATTATAATGGCCCAGGCAAGGTAGAATGTCCCCCTCTGGGTTTGGGGGCCAGGGCAGCTCAGCCTGCTCATCATCCACCACCAGTCAGTCTGTTGTATTTATTAATAATAATAATAATAATCATGATGGCATTTGTTAAGCGCTTACTATATGCAAAGCACTGTTCTAAGCACTGGGGAAGATACAAGGTACAAGTTGTCCCACTTGGGGCTCACAGTCATCATCATCATCAATCGTATTTATTGAGCGCTTACTATGTGCAGAGCACTGTACTAAGCGCTTGGGAAGTACAAATTGGCAACATATAGAGACAGTCCCTACCCAACAGTGGGCTCACAGTCTAAAAGTCTTCATCCCCATTTTACGGAAGAGGTAACTGAGGCCCAGAGAAGTTAAGTGACTTGCCCAAAGTCACACAGCTGGCAATTGGCTCTTCCTGTGTGCAGAGCACTTGGGAAAGTACAATATAACAGGCACATTCCCTGCCCACAATGAGCTTACAGTCTGGAGGGGGGAGACAGACGTTAGTAGAAATAAATAAAGGACAGATATGGATTTAAGTGCTGTGGGGCCGGCCGGGGGCGGTGAATAAAGGGAGCAAGTCAGGGAGATGCAGAAGGGAGAGGGAGAAGAGGAAAGGAGGGCTTAGTCGGGGAAGCCCTCTTGGAGGGGATGAGCCTTCAATAAGTCTTTGAATGCGGGAACAGTCAAATCCCAAATGCTCTCAAAGTGTTTTTAAGACGTCTGTCCCAGTGATTCAGCTAAACCCTTTATCATTGCAGAAGCCATTAAATTAAGGGGGTTTTTATTCTTTGCCAGTTATATGCACGAGAGCTCACCTCCTCCAGGAGTCCTTCCCAGACTGAGTCCCCTCCTTCCTCTCCCCCTCTTCCCCCTCGCCTTACCTCCTTCCCTTCCCCACAGCACCTGTATAGATGTTTGTAGGGATTTATTACTCTATTTTACTTGTACATATTTATTCTATTTATTTTATTCTGTTAATATGCTTTGTTCTCCGTCTCTGTCTCCCCCTTCTAGACTGTGAGCCCACTGTTGGGTAGGGACCGTCTCTATATGGTGCCAACTTGTACTTCCCAAGCGCTTAGTCCTGTGCTCTGCACACAGTAAGCGCTCAATAAATACGATTGAATGAGTGAATTTGTGGAGGGAGGGTATTCCAGGCCGTCACAGACTCACTCATCCAACCTGGCCATGTGCGAAGGTGACAGGAAGGAAGGAATTGTATCTACCCCAGTGCTTACAATAGTGCTTGGTTTAACAGCACCTGTATATATGTTTGTACATATTTATTACTCTATTTATTTATTTATCTTACTTGTACCTATCTATTCTATTCATTTTATTTTGTTAGTATGTTTGGTTTTGTTCTCTGTCTCCCCCTTCTAGACTGTGAGCCCGCTGTTGGGTAGGGACTGTCTGTACGTGTTGCCGACTTGTACTTCCCAAGCGCTTAGTCCAGTGCTCTGCACACAGTAAGTGCTCAATAAATATGATTGATTGATTTATTGATTGATTGATTGAATTGGGCCCAGTGGCCTTGTAGGGAAAGGGAGGCCTGAATTACTCAGGGACTGAACCAGGACAGGAGGGAGGGTGAAGACGGGCCTTTTTTGTCCTGCTCACTCAGGGGCCTTGGGGAGGGCAGAGGGGGCAGGAGGGAAGGAGAGGGGGGCCAGGGAGGGTTTTCAACTGCAGCACAAATATCCCTGGAAGGTCATAGCCACCCCTTCAAAGCCCTACTGAGAGCTCACCTCCTCCAGGAGGCCTTCCCAGACTGAGCCCCCTCCTTTCTCTCCCCCTCCCCATCCCCCTGCCTTACCTCCTTCCCCTCCCCCAGCACCTGTATATATGGATATATGTTTGTATGGATTTATTACTCTATTTTATTTGTACATATTTATTCTATTTATTTTATTTTGTCAGTATGTTTTGTTTGGTTGCCTGTCTCCCCCTTCTAACAATAATAATAATGGCATTTATTAAGCACTTACTATGTGCAAAGCACTGTTCTAAGCGCTGGGGAGTTGACAAGGTGATCAGGTTGTCCCACGGGGGGCTCACAGTCTTCATCCCCATTTTACAGATGAGGGAACTGAGGCCCAGAGAAGTCAAGTGACTTGCCCAAAGTCACCCAGCAGACAAGTGGCGGAGCTGGGATTTGAACCGATGACCTCTGACTCCAAAGCCCGGGCTCGTTCCACTGAGCCACGCTGCTTCCCCTCCTACCACCTCCTCCAGGAGGCCTTCCCAGACTGAGCCCCCTCCTTCCTCTCCCCCTCCTCCCTCTCCCCGTCCCCCCGCCTTACCTCCTTCCCCTCCCCACCGCACCTGGATATATGTATATATGTTTGTACGGATTTATTACTCTATTTTATTTGAACATATTTATTCTATTTATTTTATTTTGTCAGTATGTTTTGTTTGGTTGTCTGTCTCCCTCTTCTAATAATAATAATAATAATAATAATAATGGCATTTATTAAGCGCTTACTATGTGCAAAGCACTGTTCTAATCAATCAATCGTATTTATTGAGCACTTACTGTGTGCAGAGCACTGCAGAGCTTGGGAAGTACAAGTTGGCAACGTATAGAGACAGTCCCTACCCAACAGTGGGCTCACAGTCTAGAAGCACAGTCCTAAGCACTGGGGAGGTGACAAGGTGACCAGATTGTCCCATGGGAGGCTCCCAGTCTTCAACCCCATTTTACAGATGAGGTAACTGAGGCCCGGAGAAGTGAAGTGACTTGCCCAAAGTCACACAGCTGACAGTTGGCGGAGCCGGGATTTGAACCCATGACCTCTGACTCCAAAGCCCGGGCTCTTTCCACTGAGCCACCCTGCTTCTCTACTTCTAGACTGTGCTTCTAGACTGTGAGCCCGCTGTTGGGTAGGGACCATCTCTAGATGTTGCCAACTTGGACTTCCCAAGCGCTTAGTACAGTGCTCTGCACACAGTAAGTGCTCAATAAATACGATTGATTGATTGATTGATTGATTGATTGATTGATTGATGGACGCATGACTGTAGCTGAAGGGGGATATGAGGTTGAGGTCTCCATAGCTTGGAAGCAGCATGGCCTAGTGGACAGAGCATGGGCCTGGACGTTGGAAGGACCTGGGTTCTAATCCCAGCTCCACCGCTCGCTTGCTGTGTGACCTTGGGCAAGTCACTTCACTTCTCTGTGCCTCATTTACCTAAAAAATCTTCCTCAAAAACCTCCAGTGGCTACCAATCAATCTGCGCATCAGGCAGAAACTCCTCACCCTGGGCTTCAAGGCTGTCCATCCCCTCGCCCCCTCCTACCTCACCTCCCTTCTCTCCTTCTACAGCCCAGCGCGCACCCTCCGCTCCTCTGCCGCCAATCTCCTCACTGTCCCTCGTTCTCGCCTGTCCCGCCATCGACCTCCAGCCCACGTCATCCCCCGGGCCTGGAATGCCCCCAATCCCTCTGCCCATCCGCCCAGCTCGCTCTCTTCCTCCCTTCAAGGCCCTACTGAGAGCTCACCTCCTCCAGGAGGCCTTCCCACACTGAGCCCCCTCCTTCCTCTCCCCTTCGCCCCCTCTCCATCCCCCCATCTTACCTCCTTCCCTTCCCCACAGCACCTGTACATATGTATATATGTCTGTACATATTTATTACTCTATTTATTTATTTTACTTGTACATATCTATTCTATTTATTTTATTTTGTTAGTATGTTTGGTTTTGTTCTCTGTCTCCCCCGTTTAGACTGTGAGCCCACTGCTGGGTAGGGACTGTCTCTATATGTTGCCAGCTTGTACTTCCCAAGCACTTAGTCCAGTGCTCTGCACACAGTAAGCGCTCAATAAATACGATTGATTGATTGATAGGGACTGTCTCTATATGTTGCCAACTTGTACTTCCCAAGCGCTTAGTCCAGTGCTGTGCACACAGTAAGCGCTCAAAAAATACGATTGATTGATTGATAGGGACTGTCTCTATATGTTGCCAACTTGTACTTCCCAAGCTCTTAGTCCAGTGCTCTGCACACAGTAAGCGCTCAATAAATACGATTGATTGATTGATTGATTGATAGGGACCGTCTCTATATGTTGCCAACTTGTACTTCCCAAGCGCTTAGTCCAGTGCTCCGCACACAGTAAGCGCTCAATAAATACGATTGATTGATTGATAGGGACTGTCTCTATATGTCGCCAACTTGTACTTCCCAAGCGCTTAGTCCAGTGCTCTGCACACAATAAGCGCTCAATAAGTACGATTGATTGATTGATTGATCAGGAAGGACTTCCAGAAGGTGAGGCCTCGCTTCCCGAACGGGAGCGTGAAGGGGAACATGGGCCTTCGCCTCTCTGGAAAGTTTTCAAAGCGGGCAGGCTAGGTTTGCCCAGAGACAGGGAATGGGCCTTCTGGTTTCTCAGCCCGGGGGGGTCTATCAATCAATCAATCGTATTTATTGAGCGCTTACTGTGTGCAGAGCACTGTACTAAGCGCATAATTCTTATCTATCATAAAGGTCTATCATTTCCAAAGCTCTAAAGGCAACGTGAAGCCCTCGGTCCTGACACAACCGCATCCCGGTCCCAATGCCAGCCGCCTCTCAGACCGGCATTAATCTTTTAGACTGTGAGCCCACTGCTGGGTAGGGACTGTCTCTAAATGTTGCCAACTTGTACTTCCCAAGCGCTTAGTACAGTGCTCTGCACACAGTAAGCGCTCAATAAATACGATTGATGATAATAATGATGGCATTTTATTAAGCGCTTACTATCTGCAGAGCACTGTTCTAAGCGCTGGGAAGGTTACAAGGCGATCAGGTTGTCCCATGGGGGGCTCACAGTCTTAATCCCCATTTTACAGGTGAGGTCACTGAGGCCCAGAGAAGTGAAGTGACTCGCCCAAAGTCACCCAGCTGACAGTTGGCGGAGCCGGGATTTGAACCCACGACCTCTGACTCCAAAGACCGCGCTCTTTCCACTGAGCCACGCTGCTTCTCATTAGCGGCCGCCTCACACCGGGCAAGCCATCCAGCCACCCTGCCAGAACCCTCCGCCTTTATCTGGCAACATCTCATCATCACCATCAATCGTATTTATTGAGCGCTTACTGTGTGCAGAGCACTGGACTAAGCGCTTGGGAAGTCCAAGTTGGCAACATATAGAGACAGTCCCTATCAATCAATCAATCAATCAATCGTATTTATTGAGCGCTTACTGTGTGCAGAGCACTGGACTAAGCGCTTGGGAAGTACAAGTTGGCAACATATAGAGACAGTCCCTATCAATCAATCAATCAATCAATCGTATTTATTGAGCGCTTACTGTGTGCAGACCACTGGACTAAGCGCTTGGGAAGTACAAGTTGGCAACATATAGAGACGGTCCCTATCAATCAATCAATCAATCGTATTTATTGAGCGCTTACTGTGTGCAGAGCACTGGACTAAGCGCTTGGGAAGTCCAAGTTGGCAACTTAGAGAGACAGTCCCTACCCGACAGTGGGCTCACAGTCTAAAAGGGGGAGACAGAGAACAAAACCAAACATACTAACAAAATAAAATAAATAGAATAGATATGTACAAGTAAAATAAATAGAGTAATAAATATGTACAAGCATATATACAGGTGCTGTGGGGAAGGGAAGGAGGTAAGACCTTCCTGCGATTTTAGAGATGCCCGCGGAGAGCATTAAGTCTCCCCCTTTTAGACTGTGAGCCCACTGTTGGGTAGGGACCGTCTCTAGATGTTGCCAATTTGTACTTCCCAAGCGCTTCGTACAGTGCTCTGCACATAGTAAGCGCTCAATAAATACGATTGATGATGATGAAGTCAGCCAGGTTTATCCTTTTTTTCCCCGGTTAGAAAATAGCCAACGGACTCAGCCTGGAAAATAGCCTCAATTAAGGAGACGTCACTGCTACCCATCGCCGGCCGGCTCTGTACCTTATCGCTCCCAGACTCCCCAGGAGCTGCGTTCCCTGACGGATCACCTTTGGCTCCGAGCCCTCGGATCCGCCTGGAAAAGACGGATGGAGCGGTAGAGAAACAGCACGTTGTCCCGGTAGTTTCGATAGAAACCAAGCCCGAAGGCCTGTTTTCCATTTCTCAGGAGGAACAGAAGTCGATTTCCTCCCCTACCACTGCCCTATAATAAGAATAACCGTGGTATTTGTTCGGCGCTTACTATGTGCCAGGCACTGGGGTGGACACTAGCAAATCGGGTTGGACACAGTCCACCTCCCACATGGGGCTCACTCTCTTAATTTAACAATAATGGCATTTGTTAAGCGCTTATTATGTGCAAAGCACCGTTCTAAGCGCCGGGAAGGGGAAACAAGGTAACGAGGTGGTCCCACGTGGGGCTCACAGTCTTCACCCCCATTTTACAGATGAGGCTCAGAGAGGTTAAGTGACTCGGCCAAGGTCACACAGCGGACACGTGGCGGAGCCGGGATTCGAACCTCTGATCTCTGCGGGCTCTTCCCACCGAGTCACGCTGTTTTACAGATGAGGTAACCGAGGCACGGAGAGGTGGAGCGGCTTGCCCGAGGTCGCGCGGCAAGTAGACAAGTGGCTGAGCCAGGATTAGAACCCAAGACCTTCCGACACCCAGGCCCACGCCCTATCCACTAGGCCACGCCGCTTCTCTGCCCTGGGGGAATGAACAACCTGATGAACTTGTACTTACCCCATTGTTTGAAACAGTGCTTGACACATAGTAATCATTTAATAAATATGTTGCCAACTTGTACTTCCCAAGCGCTTAGTACAGTGCTCTACACACAGTAAGCGCTCAATAAATACGATTGATGATGACCATGATGATCTAAAAAAAAAAACTTGATTGTGGTATCTAAGTGTTTATTCTGTACATGGCTCGGGAGAAAGAGCCCGGGCTTTGGAGTCAGTGGTCATGGGTTCAAATCCCGGCTCCGCCAGTTGTCACCTGTGTGACAACCTGGGTTGTCCCACGGGGGGCTCGCAGTCAATTCCCATTTTACAGATGAGTTTGGGCAAGTCACTTCACTTCTCTGGGCCTCAGTTACCTCATCTGGAAAATGGGAATTGACTGTGAGCCCCCCGTGGGACAACCCGATCACCTTGTGACCTCCCTAGCACTTAGAACAGTGCTTTGCACATAGTAAGCACTTAATAAATACCATCCTTATTATTATTACATATCTGAAATTTATTCATATTAATGTCTGTCATTCATTCATTCAATCGTATTTACTTCTGTGAGCCTCAGTTACTTCATCTGTAAAATGGGAATTAAGACCATTCATTCAATCATATTTATTGAGCGCTTACTGTGTGCAGAGCACTGTACTAAGCGCTTGGGAAGTACAAGTTGGCAACATATAGAGACGGTCCCTACCCAACAACGGGCTCACAGTCTAGAAGATAATAATAATGATGGTATTTGTTAAGCGCTTACTATGTGCAAAGCACTGTTCTAAGCGGTTGGAGGATACAAGGTGATCAGGTTGTCCCACGTGGGGCTCATAGTCTCCATCCCCATTTTCCAGATGAGGTAACTGAGGCACAGAGAAGTTAAGTGGCTTGCCCAAGGTCACCCAGCTGACAAGTGGCCGAGCGGGATTCGAACCCATGACCTCTGACTCCCAAGCCCGAGCTCTTTCCACTAAGCCACTGTCCTTGTCCCTCTGTACTGTAAACTTCTGGGCAGGGAATATGTCTGTTTATTGTCATTCTGTATTCTCCCAAGCCCAGAGAAGTGAAGTGAGTTGCCCAAAGTCACACAGCTGACAACTGGCGGAGCTGGGGTTTGAACCCACCACCTCTGACTGCAAAGCCCGTGCTCTTTCCATTGAGCCACGCTGCTTCTCTGAATGACCTAACGCCGTGGGGGAACAGTGTGGCTCACTGGAAAGAGCGCGGGCTTGGGAGTCGGAGGTCATGGGTTTGAATCCCGGCTCGGCCACTTGTCAGCTGTGTGACCTTGGGTAAGCCACTTAACTTATCTGTGCCTCAGTTACCTCATCTGGAAAATGGGGATTGAGACTGTGAGCCCCAAGTGGGACAACCTGATCACCGTATATCCACCCCCCGGGGCTTAGAAGTGCTTTGCACATAGTAAGCACTTAAATACCAAGCGCTTAGTACAGTGCTCTGCACACAGTAAGCGCTCAATAAATACGATTGAATGAACGACTAGGCCAGCAGGGGCCTGAGGGATCCCTGAGGGACAAAATGGATGCAGCAGCGGCAGCAGGGAGGGCCCTGAAATCAATCAATCAATCAATCGTATTTATTGAGTGCTTATTGTGTGCAGAGCACTGTACTAATCAATCAGTCAATCGTATTTATTGAGCGCTTACTGTGTGCAGAGCACTGTACTAAGCGCTTGGGAAGTCCAAGTTGGCAACATATAGAGACAGTCCCTACCCAACAGTGGGCTCACAGTCTAAAAGGGGGAGACAGAGAACAAAACCAAACATACTAACAAAATAAAATAAATAGAATAGATATGTACAAGTAAAATAAATAAAGAAATAGAGTAATAAATATGTACAAACACATATACATATATACAGGTGCTGTGGGGAGGGGAAGGAGGTAAGATGGGGGGGATGGAGAGGGGGACGAGGGGGAGAGGAAGGAAGGGGCTCAGTCTGGGAAGGCCTCCTGGAGGAGGTGAGCTCTGGGAAGTCCAAGTTGGCAACATCTAGAGACGGTCCCTACCCAACAGCGGGCTCACAGTCTAGAAGGGGGAGACAGACAACAAAACATATTAACAAAGTAAAATAAATAGAAAATATGTACAAGTAAAATAAATAGAGTAATAAATCCGCACAAACATATATACAGGTGCTGTGGGGAGAGGAAGGAGGTGGCAGGGATGTGCCCGGAGAAGAGACAGATGAGCGCCTGGGAAGAACCATCCATTCATTCATTCATTCGATCGTATTTATTAAGCACTTACTGTGTGCAGAGCACTGGACTAAGCCCTTGGGAAGTACACGTTGGCAACATATAGAGATGGTCCCTACCCAACAGCGGGCTCACAGTCTAGAAGGGGGAGACAGACAACAAAACAAAACATATTAACAAAGTAAAATAAATAGAATAGTAAATATGTACAAGTGAAATAAATAGAGTAGTAAATATGTACAAACATATATACAGGTGCTGTGGGGAGAGGAAGGAGGTGGCAGGGATGTGCCCGGAGAAGACAGATGAGCGCCTGGGAAGAACCATCCATTCATTCATTCATTCAATCGTATTTATTGAGCGCTTACTGTGTGCAGAACACTGTACTGAGCCCTTGGGAAGTACACGTTGGCAACATATAGAGCTGGTCCCTACCCAACAGCGGGCTCACAGTCTAGAAGGGGGAGACAGACAACAAAACAAAACATATTAACAAAGTAAAATAAATAGAATAGTAAATATGTACAAGTGAAATAAATAGAGTAGTAAATATGTACAAACATATATACAGGTGCTGTGGGGAGAGGAAGGAGGTGGCAGGGATGTGCCCGGAGAAGAGACAGATGAGCGCCTGGGAAGAACCGTCCATTCATTCATTCATTCGATCGTATTTATTGAGCGCCTACTGTGTGCAGAGCACTGGACTGAGCCCTTGGGAAGTCCAAGTTGGCAACATATAGAGCTGGTCCCTACCCAACAGCGGGCTCACAGTCTAGAAGGGGGAGACAGACAACAAAACAAAACATATTAACAAAGTAAAATCAATAGAAAACATGTACAAGTAAAATAAATAGAGTAATAAATCCGCACAAACACATATACAGGTGCTGTGGGGAGAGGAAGGAGGTGTCTCAGTCTGGGAAGGCCCATTGAACCCCAGAGGTGATAAATTCAAGGAGAATTTATTTTTGACACAACTGGAGTCTCGTCTTGTCTTACGCTGTCGAGTCGTCTCTGACCCACAGTGACGCCGTGGACACATCTCTCTCCGAATGCCCCCCGCCCCGCCATCTGCAATCAGTCTGGTAGTGTATACACAGAGTTTTCTTGGTAAAATTAAAATCACCACTGCCTCCTTCCGCACCATAAATTTGAGTCTCTACCCTCGACCCTCTCCCGTATCGCCGCTGCCCAGCACAGGTGAGTTGTTTTGACTGGTAGCCCATTGCCTTCCATTCGCTAGCCACTGGCCAAGCCAGGAATGGAATAATCGTGCCTCGGTTTGACTCTCCCTCCCGTAGTTGAGACCGGTAGAGTGCTGGAAACTCTCCAGGTGCAGCCCTGAGAGGTAAGCTACAACACAGTCGGTGGACATGTTCCCCGTCCACCGGGAGTTTACCGTCTAGAGGGGGAGACGGACATTAAAATCAATTAAGGGTAAAGTTCAAAGTGCGTAAGTGACACAGAAGGGAGAGGGAGGGGGGAGAGAAGATGAAGGCTTAATTGGGTAGCACCTCTGGGTTGAGGATGTGATTTTAAAAAGGCTTTGGAAGTAGGAAGAGTGGTGGTCTGTGTGGTTGTACTAATAATCATATTAATAATTGCGGTATCTGTTAAACGCTTCCCCACAGCACCTGTAGATATGTTTGTACATATTTATTACTCTATTTATTTTACTTGTACATATCTATTCTATTTATTTTATTTTGTGAGTCTGGTTTTGTTCTCCGTCTCCCCCTTGTAGACTGTGAGCCCGCTGTTGGTACGGACCGTCTCTATATGTTGCCAACTTGTACTTCCCAAGCACTTAGTACAGTGCTCCGGACACAGTAAGCGCTCAATAGATACAGTTGATTGATTGATTGATTGATTGACCGGCCGTCCTCGGAGCGCTTCTTCGAGGAGGCCGGTCCGGCCTCAGTAGCCCGGTCCGGGCGGCTCCTCTGCAGGGTGAGCGTCGCTCGGTGAGAGGCGGAGGCACGACCAGAAATGTTTCAGCAAAAAAGGCAGCGCCACAGTCCTCAGCAAACTTTTTTGGCTAAAACATTCCCAGCTGGGCTCCGCTCGAATCCGGGCTCCCTTATCCTGCTCGACGGGCATCCCGAGAAGGCCGGGAAGCTCGACTCACCGTACGTTCTCCCGCCCATTCTCTCCCGACACAGCCAATTTGGTATCGATAATCATAGCAGAGGGGGGATGGGTGAACTCTGTGCCAAACACTGTAGTAAACATTGAGGTAGACACGATATATATATGTATATATGTTTGTACATATTTATTACTCTATTTATTTTACTTGTACATATCTATTCTATTTATTTTATTTTGTTAGTATGTTTGGTTTTGTTCTCTGTCTCCCCTTTTTAGACTGTGAGCCCACTGTTGGGTAGGGACTGTCTCTATATGTTGCCAATTTGTACTTTCCAAGCGCTTAGTACAGTGCTCTGCACACAGTAAGCGCTCAATAAATACGATTGATGATGATGATGATGATGATCATAGCAAAGGGGGGATGGGTGAACTCTGTGCCAAACACTGTAGTAAACATTGAGGTAGACACGATATATATATATATGTTTGTACATATTTATTACTCTATTTATTTTACTTGTACATATCTATTCTATTTATTTTATTTTGTAAGTATGTTTGGTTTTTTTCTCTGTCTCCCCCTTTTAGACTGTGAGCCCACTGTTGGGTAGGGACTGTCTCTATATGTTGCCAATTTGTACTTCCCAAGCGCTTAGTACAGTGCTCTGCACATAGTAAGTGCTCAATAAATACGATTGATGATGATGATGATGTTTGTACATATTTATTACTCTATTTTACTTGTACATATCTATTCTATTAATTTTATTTTGTGAGTATGTTTGGTTTTGTTCTCCGTCTCCCCCTTTTAGACTGTGAGCCCACTGTTGGGTAGGGACCGTCTCTATATGTCGCCAACTTGTACTTCCCAAGCGCTTAGTACAGTGCTCTGCACGCAGTAAGCGCTCAATAAATGCAATTGATTGATAGAAGCAGATGGGACACAGCCCTTGTGGATCGTATTTATTGAGTGCTTATTGCGTGCAGAGCACTGTACCGGGCGCTTGGGAGAGTACAATGCAACATAAACGGACACATTCCCTGGCCACAACGAGATTACGGTCTTTTATGAGCTGGTGCGTTTCCTGCCTTAGGTTTTCTCGCTGTCTCTGAAGCCCCCCAGCCCAGCTGGGGAAGGTGGTTCCCCTGGGGATCCTGGGCCACTTCAGCCTTGGCTAAAGCCTCCTATGTACTGGATGCCATTCAGTGAAGAAGCAGCAATGAGGCCTTTGGACGTAGACAGAAGATTGGGTGGGGAGTGACAAGTCTAGGGCTCCAATATCAACAAGGATGATGGAGAGCGTGACCTCAGGGATTGAACCGATACCCTCCTTTCCCCCCACCCGTCCCTCGGCCCTCTCCCCCTCCAAAGCAGCGTGGCCTAATTCATTCAATCGCACTTATTGAGCGCTCACTGTGGGCAGAGCACTGGACTAAGCGCTTGGCAACATACAGAGACGGTCCCCACCCAACAACGGGCTCACCACCTGGGTTCTGATCCCTGCTCTGCCACTTGCGTGCCTTGTGACCTCGGACAAGTCGCTTCACTTCTCGGCGCCTCGGTTCTGTTCATTCCTTCAATCGCATTTGTTGAGCGCTCACTGTGTGCAGAGCACCGTACTAAGCGCTTGGGAAGTCCAAGTCAGACTGCGACTGTGAGCCCACTGTTGGGTAGGGACTGTCTCTATATGTTGCCAATTTGGACTTCCCAAGCGCTTAGTACAGTCTCTGCACATAGCAAGCGCTCAATAAATACGATTGATGATGATGACAGCGTCATATAGAGACGGTCCCTACCCACCAACGGGCTCACAGTCTAGCAGGGGGAGGCAGACAACAAAACAAAACGTGTAGACGGGTGTCCAAATCATCCGTTCCCCCGCCTACTTGGGCTGTGAGTCCTCTGCCCCGTGAGCTGCGTCCAACTTAATTTACGTGTATCTTCCTCAGCGTTTAGAGCAGCGTTGGACACGCAGTGAGCGCTTCACCAATACCGTAAAAAGAAAAATAAATAAATCCCTCCGACCCCCACCTTACCCCAGCCAATGCACAGATAGATCCGGAAGATCCTTTGCTCGGAAAAGACGGAGAGCACGAGCAGAGTGTACAAGTAGACCCCCTCCACCAGGAGCCAGTAGTAGTTGGCGGCCACACAGTACTGCATCATCAGGAAGACCAAGCGGCAGCTCAGAGATTCCTGGGAAAGCAGGGCCTTGTCAGTTGTTTGCCCGCTCCAATCCTGGCCTTACTGGGCCCCTCTGGGTAGGGACCGTCTCTACGTGTTGCCAACTTGTACTTCCCGAGCGCTCAGTACAGTGCTCTGCACACAGTAAGCGCTCAATAAACACAATTGATGGTGGTGATCCGTCCCATCTGCTCCCCTGCCCCTAACCGGGATCCCTCTTCCAATTTTCCAGCCTCCGCCCCAACTTTCCAGAAAGCCTCTCTTCATTAGGTAGAAGGGGGCACTGTATTAAGCGTGGGTTAGATATAAGATTGTCAGTCAGACAATCATAATAATAATGGTATTTGTTATAAAAATAATAACAATGGCATTTATTACTGTGTGCAAAGCACTGTTCTAAGCGCTGGAGAGGTTACAAAGTGATCAGGCTGTCCCACGGGGGCTCACGGTCTTAATCCCCATTTTACAGATGAGGTGACTGAGGCCCAGAGAAGTGAAGTGACTCGCCCAAAGTCACACAGCTGACAGTTGGTGGAGCCGGGATTTGAACCCACGACCTCTGACTCCAAAGCCCGTGCTCTTTCCACTGAGCCGTGCTGCTTCTTGCTAAGCGCTTGCTACGTGCCAAGCACTGTTCTAAGCGCTGGGGTAGCTCAGGTGTCGCTCACAGTCTTAACCCCCGTTTTACAGATGAGGTAACAATCAATCGTATTTATTGAGCGCTTACCGTGGGCAGAGCACTGTACTAACAGGCACAGAGAAGCTGAGTGACTTGCCCAAAGTCACACAGCTGACAAGTGGTGGAGCCAGAATTAGAACCCACGACCTCTGACTTCCATTGAGCACTTAATGGGTGCACGGCACTATACTAAGTGCGTGGGAGAGCACAATACAACAATAAACGGACACAGTCCCTGCCCGCAACAAGCTTACAATCTAGAGGGGGAGACAGACATGAATATAAATAAATAAATTACGGTACGGACATAAGTGCTGTAGGGCTGGGAGAGGGGAGATGAATAAAGGGAGCGAGTGAAGGTGACGCAGAAGGGAATGGGAGAAGAGGAAAAGAGGTCATAGGGAGGGCTTCTTGGACGAAATGTGCCTTCAATAAGCCCTTAAAGAGGGGAGTACAGTCCCTTAATCAGAGGGAGGAGGATTTAATTCCCATTTTACAGATAAGGTAACTGAGGCACAGAGAAATGACTTCCGCAAGGCCACCCGGCAGACAAATGGCTGAACTGGGATTAGAAACCGGGTCCTCCGTCTCCCAGGCCCGTGCTCCTTCCACTAGGTCATATTCGAGACGTAATTCTTTCCTGCGATGCCACACACACACAGCCACCTGAACTCAACTTTGGTCATTAAGGAAGAACTTCCTGACTGTCCGTAGGAGCCGTAATAGTAATAGTCAGAGGAGGAGGAGGAGTAGATGGGGTATTGATACATATGGAAGGGAGGCAGCGTGGCTCAGTGGGAAAGAGCCTGGGCTTTGGAGTCAGAGGTCATGGGTTCGAATCCCGCTCCGCCACTTAGCTGTGTGACTTTGGGCAAGTCACTTAACTCCGCTGTGCCTCAGTTCCCTCGTCTGTAAAATGGGGATGAAGACTGTGAGCCCCACGTGGGACAACCTCATCACCTTGTATCCCCCCAGTGCTTAGAACAGTGCTTTGCACATAGTAAGCGCTTAATAAATGCCATTATTATTATTATTATTATGGAGCATCCACTTGGTGCGTGCACTGGACTAAGCAACCCGAATGAACTAGGCAAATCCTCCGTCCACTGTCGGGGCGAATTACAACCTGGATCGGATGGCTGGGGGAAGGTGAGCAAACAGTAGAAGAGAAGAGGAGAAACAGCGTGACCTAGTAGATAGAGCTTGGGCATGGGAGTCAGAAGGTCCTGGGTTCTAATCCCAGCTCTGCCACTCGTCTGCTGTGTGACCCTGGGCAAGTCACCTCACTTCTCTGTGCCTGTTACCTCATCTTTAAAATGGGGATGAGGACTGAGAGCCTCGTGTTGGGCACGGACGGTGTCCGACCTGATTACCTTGTACCTACCCCAGTGCTTAGGTCGGGGCCTGGAATGTATTAAGAGTTTAACGAATACCATTAAAAAGGGCAGGAAAAACCGAGAAGTTCCTTCTCTTGCTCCTTCCACGTCAACCTCTCCCAAGAAAATCCCCTTCCTCTTCCTATCCCCGCCTCCCCTCTGTGGAAGGAGCCGTTGGGAAAAGCCAATGGCCAAGTTAGGGGGAGTCGAGAGGAGGAAGAAGAAGAAGCAGCGTGGCTCAGTGGAAAGAGCCCAGGCTTTGGAGTCAGAGGTCATGGGTTCGAATCCCGGCTCCGCCACTTGTCCGCTGTGTGACTTTGGGCAAGTCATTTCACTGGGCCTCGGTTCCCTCATCTGTAAAACGGGGATGAAGACTGTGAGCCCACGTGGGACAACCTGATCATCTTGTATTCCCCCCAAGCACGTAGAACAGTGCTGCACACATAGTAAGCGCTTAATAAATGCCATTATTATTATTATTATTATTATTAAGAAGAGAAGCAAAGGTCCTGGGTAATCGGGAGCCAGGACAACTAGCCCCTAACTGATCCAGATTGGGCCATACCTCCTTCCAACTGGCCTCTGGCCCCAGACGCCCTGTCCAGCTCTGAACGTCTGGAGAGAGAGGGCGACGGACAAGTACTTAGATAAAGGAGAAGCAGGGTGGCCTAGTGGATAGAGCCCAGGCCTGGGACTCGGAAGGACCCGGGTTCGGCTCCGCCACTTCTCCGCTGCGTGACCTTGGGCAAATCACCTCGCTTCCCTGTGCCTCACCTGTAAAACGGGGATTAAGACTGGGAGCCCCGTGTGGGACACGGGCTGTGTCCCAACCTGATTAGCCTGTATCTACCCCGGCGCTTAGTACGGGACTTTGCCCATAGTAAGTGCTTGATAAATACCAATTAAAAAAAGTGCTGGGAGCAGGGGAAGGGATGGGAAGGTCTCAAGGTATGGGTCCCCCCCACCGAATCTCTTGCCTCGTCCCTACCTGGTAGGCAAGGAATCTGTCCCACTGGTGCTGCTGGGTGGTTGTGTTGTACATCCACTTGAGGACGGTGTCCTTGATGAAGACGGACAGGGCACGGAGGATGAAGGAAGTGAAGAGGTTCAGGTGGATGTAGTTCCGGGTGCAGTGCAGGTGTCTGGAAGAGTGAAATTCAGTTGAAAATTCAGTCGTCTGGATGTTAACCAGTTATCTGGTTAACTGCGGCTTAACCGGATTCCTGGACACGTGGGTAGTTTAAACGAGATTGAGGCCGCCGTTAATAGGGGCAGTGGTGGTGGTGGGCTGGAGGGATGGAGAAGCAGCGTGGCTTAATGGAAAGAGCATGGGCTTGGGCGTCAGATGTCATGGATTCTCATCCCGGCTCCGTCACTTGTCAGCTGGGTGACATTGGGTGACTCTGTGCCTCAGTTTCCTCATCTGTAGAATGGGGATGAAGACTGTGAGCCACAAACGGGACAACTTGATAACCTTGTATCTACCCCGGTGCTTAGAATAATAATAATAATGATGATGATGGCATTTATTAAGCGCTTACTATGTGCAAAGCACTGTTCTAAGCGCTGAGGAGGCTACAGGATTATCAGGCTGTCCCTCATGGGGCTCACAGTCTCAGTCCCCATTTTACAGATGAGGTAACTGAGGCACAGAGAAGTGAAGTGACTTGCCCAAAGTCACACAGCTGACAATTGGCAGAGCCGGGATTTGAACCCATGACCCCTGACTCCAAAGCCCGGGCTCTTCCCTACTGAGCCACGCTGCTTCTCTACGCTGCTTAGAAGAGTGCCTGGCACGTAGTAAGCACTTAACAAATACCATCGTCATTAGTAGTAGTAGTATTTGGCTACAGGGCCAGCTGAACTCAATGAGAAATCAGTCAGTCCATCATATTTATTGAGTACTTACTGGGTGCAGAGCATTGTACTGAGCACTTGGGAGAATATAACAATAAAACAGATGCACATTCCCTGCTTACAGCTAGAAGGGGAGATAGACTTGAATAGAAGTAAATCAATTACAGATATGGATATATGTGCCGTGGGGCTTGCGGTGGTGGTGGGGATTAATAAAGGGGCTGGCTTTCGACTGTGTATGCCTCATCTCTCATTCAATCATATTTATTGAGCGCTTACCGTGTGCAGAGCACTGTACTAAGCGCTTGGGAAGTACAAGTTGGCAACGTATAGAGACGGGCCCTACCCAACAATGGGCTCTCCCTGGTGCTTCTAACATTCCTCCCCAAACTTACCTCGTGTCAGTTCTCTCTCCTGCCCTTCCACCTGGGAGAGTGGCCAGACAGATTGTTGATTAGTTTGATTCGTCCGAGCGTTTTCCCGGACAGACCAACAAACATTCCTACTGCGTAAAGTGCACACCTGCCCTAACTGAGATTTTCCTCTATTATGCGGCTACGTGTATTTTTTTCCCCGTAAGGACAATGAAGACGGTGTCTAGCTATTAAGATGTGGATGGTGACTGGCTTCCTCCAGGCTCCGGAGGTGTAGAGCTGTTGGCGTTCATTACTCCGGCCAGGCTATTATCACCACTGGGAAGGCAGTGTGGCCAAGTGGATAGAATTCAAGATGGCAAGTCAGGAGACCCGGGATCTAATCCCAGCTCTGCCGTTGGCCTGCTCTGTGAGCCTTGGCAAGTCATTTAACCTCTCTGATTCCTTGTTTCCCCATGGAGAGAAAATACCCTATCGGGACTGCCTGATAGCATAACCTAGTTTCCACCTCAGTGATTAAAACACAATAATCATGGTGTTTATTAATTATTTGTTTACTCAGTGTTATCAAGCTCTGCAATGGAAGTCATTACCCTGTCTGCCTTATGTTCCCATTCTCAATCCAGGTTCACTTGGCCCTCACAGTGTCCTGGATTTCCCACTTCTTTACCCACGAGTTTCTCTCTGGGCTTCAGAATTATAGTCCACAGAAGTCCTAATGGACGTGGTCATGATGGAGGAGCTGTAGTTGAACCACAAAATTGTCCTCCTGGAAAATACAGGTGTTTCCATGGAGAAGTGGACATGATGGAGAAGTGGAGACACCTGCACTTTCCAGGAGGACAAGTTTGTGGTTCAACTTCAGCTCCTCCATCATTCTCCCCTCCCACCCCTGCCTGTCCTAGCTTTTCAAAATAACAATATCAATCAATCAATCGTATTTATTGAGCGCTTACTGTGTGCAGAGCACTGTACTAAGCGCTTAGTACTACAATACTACTACGACTAATAGTAATAACAGTATTTGTTAAGTGCTTACTTTGCGCCAAGCACTGTTCTAAGCACCGGGGCTTAAATAATCAGGCCAGACAGTCTCTGTCCCTCATGGGGTTCACAGTCTAAGGCAGGAAGGGGTACAGTTCTTTATTATGGTCACACCTCCCCAAAGAGGTGTTCTTCAATTAAACCTTCTTTTCCCCAGTTCACTCTTTCGTCTGCTTCATCTATGCGCTTTGACCTGTGACTTTGTGCATTTGATCTTTTCCTCACCCCCAACCCCACAGCACTTATGTACATAGTTTTAAATTTTTAAATATGTTTTAAATATGTTAAATAAGTTTTAAATATGTACATAGTTTAAAATTATGTACATAGTTTTAAATTATATATTATGAATTTTTTATTCATACTAATGCCTCTCTCCCCCTCTAGACGGTAATCTCGTTGTAGGCAGGGAATGCGTCTGCTAATTCTGTTGTATTATACTCGCCCGAGCACTTAGTATAGTAAGCGCTCAATAAATACAATTGAATGAAAAGTAGGAGCTCAGTAAATATCACTGATTGATTGATTGATTGAACCCATTGTATGAGTGGCTCAGTGGAAAGAGCATGGGCTTTGGAGTCAGAGGTCATGGGTTCAAATCCCAGCTCCGCCAATTGTCAGCTGTGTGACATTGGGCAAGTCACTTCACTTCTCTGGGCCTCAGTTCCCTCATCTGTAAAATGGGGATTAAGACTGTGAGCCCCCCGTGGGACAACCTGATCACCTTGTATCCCCCCAGTGCTTAGAGAAGTGCTTTGCACATAGTAAGCGCTTAACAAATGCCATTATCATTATTATTATTATTATTATTATTATTATTTTTCTCTGGGCCTCAGTTACCTCACCTGCAAAATGAGGATTAAGACTGTGAGCCCCCCGTGGGACAACCTGATCACCTTGTATCCTCCCAGCGCTTAGAACAGTGCTTTGCATGTAGTAAGCGCTTAACAAATGCCATCATTATTATTATTATTATTATTCTCTGGGCCTCAGTTACCTCATCTGTAAAATGAGGATTAAGACTGTGAGCCCCCCGTGGGACAACCTGATCACCTTGTATCCCCCCAGCGCTTAGAACAGTGCTTTGCACATAGTAAGCGCTTAATAAATGCCATTATTATTATTATTATTATGGACAAGGAAATAGGCTTAGAGACAGAAAGTGACTTGCCCAAGGGCACACAGTGGGCAAACAGTAGAGCAGTGATTAGGACTCAGTCCCGTGCTCTATCCACAGGGCCACACTGCTTCTCCTGCCTCAGATAGAACTCATCATCGTCCCCGGCTGGGCAGGGTCTAGGTAAAGGACGCACAGAACAAAACGAGATATCCCCTTCCCCGTCACTCACCTAAACTGGAGGAGGATGGCAGTGGCTACGATCAGGGCGGAGAAGGAGAGGGCATAGCCCACCGTGTAGATGATGGAGAGAAACAGAAACTTCTCCTCGGGGGGACTCTGCAGAGGGAAGGGACGGAGAACTGGTCAACCCCCGTCTCCTCCCTCCAAGCCCTGGACCCCTCTTTCTGTTGTCAGGGTGAAGCGCTGCCAACAGCCTGCCAGCTCCATAAATCTCTGGTCATCTCATTTCCCAGCTTCTCCATCCTCCATTCCCCCACCCGCCTGTACCCCTCTGTCGCCTGGGACTGACTTTCATTCATTCATCCATTCATTCAATCGTATTTATTGAGCGCTTACTGTACTAAGTGCTTGGGAAGTACAAGTTGGCAGCATATAGAGACAGTCCCTACCCAACAGTGGGCTCACAGTCTAGAAGGGGGAGACAGAGAAAAAACCAAAGCATATTAACAAAATAAAATAAATAGAATAAATATGTACAAATAGAGTAATAAATACGTACAAACATATATACATATATACAGGGGCTGTGGGGAGGGGGAGGAGGAGGAAGGGGAGAGGAAGGAGGGGGCTCAGTCTGGGAAGGCCTCCTGGAGGAGGTGAGCTCTCAGTAGGGCCTTGAAGGGAGGAAGAGAGCGAGCTTGGCGGATGTGCGGAGGGAGGGCATTGCAGACCAGGGGGATGACGTGGGCCGGGGGTCGATGGCGGGACAGGCGAGAACGAGGTACAGTGAGGAGATTAGCGGTGGAGGAGCGGAGGGTGCGGGCTGGGCTGGAGAAGGAGAGAAGGGAGGGGAGGTAGGAGGGGGCGAGGGGATGGACAGCCTTGAAGCCCAGGGTGAGGAGTTTTTGACCTCCCCTCCCGTAGAGCGTTGGCAAAGCACTAAGAGAACCAGGAGCTCCTGGTCACCTTCCTGGCACTCATCCATGCCCTCCAGTCAGAGGCCCTGGTCCAGAGGGGAAACAGTGTCACGTTTCTGGTCATCCTGCCCGCAAGCACCGTGGTGGGGGAGATGACCTCGGAGGGAGAGATGGCTCGGGGAGACCGCGCTCCAGCCACGGAAAATGGGAAAGGGTCCGCTCTTGGACGAGGTGCGACCCACTAGGATCCAGGAAGAGGGAAAAATCCAACCTCCTCTCAAAGGCCCCGCCCTTCAGCTCCACACTTCAGAATTATCCCCGGTGTTAGTGTGGCTCTCTGGGCCTCCATAGACAGGCACTGGGGGAGACAGAGGGATAATAATAGTAATAACTGAGAGATTCGTTAAAAGCGCTTACTGTGTGCCAGGCACTGTACTAAGCGCCAGGCACAGTACTAAGTGCTGGGGTGGAGACAAGCAAATCAGGTAGGATACGGTCAGTAGGTTTGGTTTTGTTCTCTGTCTCCCCCTTTTAGACTGTGAGCCCACTGTTGGGTAGGGACTGTCTCTAGATGTTGCCAATTTGTACTTCCCAAGCGCTTAGTACAGTGCTCTGCACATAGTAAGCGCTCAATAAATACGATTGATGATGATGATGATGATGATGATGATGATACGGTCCCTGTCCCATGTGGGGCTCACAGTCTTAATCCCCATTTTCCAGATGAGGTAACTGAGGCCCAGAGAAGTGAAGTGACTTCCCCGAAGTCACACAGCAGTTAAGTGGCAGAGTGGGATTAGAACCCAGGCCCCTTGTTCTATCCACTAGGCTAAACTGCTTCTCATGCACAGGAGCCTGAGCTTGGAGGTGTCCTGGTCAGCCCATGACACCAACGCAAGCCTTGAGGGAGGCTCGGAGGCAGCGATGATAATAATCTCTGGAGAAGCAGCGTGGCTCAGTGGAAAGAGCACAAGCTTTGGAGTC
Source organism: Tachyglossus aculeatus (assembly GCF_015852505.1). NCBI lineage: Eukaryota > Metazoa > Chordata > Mammalia > Monotremata > Tachyglossidae > Tachyglossus > Tachyglossus aculeatus. Next base: position 17,678,002 of record NC_052084.1, on the reverse strand, counting down.
AGAGGTCATGGGTTCAAATCCCGGCTCCGCCAACTGTCAGCTGTGTGACTTTGGGCAAGTCTTAACTTCTCTGTGCCTCAGTTACCTCACCTGTAAAATGGGGATTAAAAGTGTGAGCCCCTTGTGGGACAACCTGATCACTTTGTAACCTCCCCAGTGCTTAGAACAGTGCTTTGCACATAGTAAGCGCTTAATAAATGTCATTATTATTATTAATAGTAATATTAATAGCGATATCTGTTATGTGCTTATTATGTGCCAGCCACTGTATTGAGCGCTGGGGTAGATACAAGGTAATTGGATTAGGCACAGTCCCTGTCTCCCATGGGGCCCACAGCCTTAATCCCCATTTCACAAATGAGGCAACTGAGGGCCAGAGAAGTAAAGTAACTTGCCCAAGATCACCCAGCAGACACGTGGCAGAGTCAGGATTAGAATCCAGGTCCTTCTGAGGGCCAGAGAAGTACAGTAACTTGCCCAAGATCACCCGGCAGACACGTGGCAGAGGCAGGATTAGAATCCACGTCCTTCTGAGGGCCAGAGAAGTAAAGTAACTTGCCCAAGATCACCCGGCAGACACGTGGCAGAGGCAGGATTAGAATCCAGGTCCTTCTGAGGGCTAGAGAAGTAAAGTAACTTGCCCAATATCACCCGGCAGACACGTGGCAGAGTCAGGATTAGAATCCACATCCTTCTGAGGGCCAGAGAAGTAAATTAACTTGCCCAATATCACCCGGCAGACACGTGGCGGAGTCAGGATTAGAATCCACATCCTTCTGAGGGCCAGAGAAGTACAGTAACTTGCCCAAGATCACCCGGCAGACACGTGGCAGAGGCAGGATTAGAATCCACATCCTTCTGAGGGCCAGAGAAGTAAAGTAACTTGCCCAAGATCACCCGGCAGACACGTGGCAGAGGCAGGATTAGAATCCAGGTCCTTCTGAGGGCTAGAGAAGTAAAGTAACTTGCCCAATATCACCCGGCAGACACATGGCAGAGTCAGGATTAGAATCCACGTCCTTCTGAGGGCCAGAGAAGTAAATTAACTTGCCCAATATCACCCGGCAGACACGTGGCGGAGTCAGGATTAGAATCCACATCCTTCTGAGGGCCAGAGAAGTACAGTAACTTGCCCAAGATCACCCGGCAGACACGTGGCAGAGGCAGGATTAGAATCCACATCCTTCTGAGGGCCAGAGAAGTAAAGTAACTTGCCCAAGATCACCCGGCAGACACGTGGCAGAGGCAGGATTAGAATCCAGGTCCTCTGATTCCCAGGCCCGTCCGTGCTCTGTCCACCAGACCACGCCGCTTCTCCTGAGAGATGGCAGAGAGGACTGGTTTGTTGCACCCTCCGGGAGCCTCCCTCCCATGGGGTCTGGGGCCGCAGACACCCTCACCCACTCACATTCACCAATGGATAGCACTCGGGCCATGGGTTCAAATCCCGGCTCGGCCACTTGTCAGCTGTGTGACTTTGGGCAAGTCACTTCACTTCTCTGGGCCTCAGTTCCCTCATCTGTAAAACGGGGATGAAGACTGTGAGCCCCCTGTGGGACAACCTCATCACCTTGTAACCTTCCAAGCGCTTAGAAGAGTGCTTTGCACATAGTAAGTGCTTAATAAACGCCATTATTATGAATCCTAACTCAATCAATCAATCAATCGTATTTATTGAGCGCTTACTGTGTGCAGAGCACTGTACTAAGCGCTTGGGAAGTACAAGTTGGCAACAGATAGAGACGGTCCCTACCCAACAGTGGGCTCACAGACTAGAAGGGGGAGACAGAGAACAAAACCGAGCGTATTAACCAAATAAAATAAATAGAATAGATATATACAAGTAAAATAAATAAATAAATGGAGTAATAAATATGTACAAACTTATATACAGGGACCTCAATCAATCAATCACATTTATTGAGCGCTTACTGTGTGCAGAGCACTGTACTAAGCGCTTGGGAAGTCCAAGCTGGCAACAGATAGAGACGGTCCCTACCCAACAGTGGGCTCACAGACTAGAAGGGGGAGACAGAGAACAAAACCGAGCGTATTAACAAAATAAAATAAATAGAATAGATATATACAAGTAAAATAAATAAATAAATGGAGTAATAAATATGTACAAACTTATATACAGGGACCTCAATCAATCAATCGTATTTATTGAGCGCTTACTGTGTGCAGAGCACTGTACTAAGCGCTTGGGAAGTCCAAGCTGGCAACATATAGAGACAGTCCCTACCCAACAGTGGGCTCACAGTCTAAAAGGGGGAGACAGTCTGCTGCGTGACCTCGGGCAAGTCACTTTACTTCTCTGTGCCTCAATCACCTCCTCTGTAAAATGGGGATTGAGACTGTGAGCCCCACATAGGACAGGGACTGTGTCCAACCTGATTGGCCTGCCTCCACCCCAGCACTTAGTACAGTGCCTGACAATATAGAGAGCGCTTAACAAATGCCATAAATGTTATTATTATTATTAAAGTCCACCCCCTCAGGCCAGACAGGGTCAATGGGCAGCCCCTGGCATTGTGGAGGTCCGGTGGTCTGTCCTGGAAGGGGCCAGAGACATCTAATCCAGTCCCCTACCTTTAGGATGGCAGCCCCTGCCCCAATTCCTCCCCAAGCCCCGCTCCTTGAGGGACTTCACGCCTCCCACTGCTGGCAAGTTGTCCCCCTTAGGGCCTATGCTAAGCCCGCACCCTCCGCTCCTCTCCCGCTAACCTCATGGGTTAGGCCATGGGTTCGAATGCTGGCTCGGCCACTTGTCAGCTGTGTGACTTCGGGCAAGTCACTTCACTTCTCTGGGCCTCAGTTCCCTCATCTGGAAAATGGGGATGAAGACTGTGAGCCCCCTGTGGGACAACCTCATCACCTTGTAACCTCCCCAGCGCTTAGAAGAGTGCTTTGCACATAGTAAGTGCTTAATAAATGCCATTATTATGAATCCTAACTCAATCAATCAATCAATCGTATTTATTGAGCGCTTACTGTGTGCAGAGCACTGTACTAAGCGCTTGGGAAGGTTGGCAACATATAGAGACAGTCCTGACCCAACAGTGGGCTCACTGGCCCGGAATGCCCTCCCTCCACACATCCGCCTTAGAACAGTGCTCAGCGCTCAGAACAGTGCTTTGCACATAGTAAGCGCTTAATAAATGCCATCATTATTATTATTATATGTATATATGTATGTTTGTACATATTTATTACTCTATTTATTTAATTATTTATTTTACTTGTACATATCTATCCTATTTATTTTATTTTGTTAGTATGTTTGGTTTTGTTCTCTGTCTCCCCCTTTTAGACTGTGAGCCCACTGTTGGGTAGGGACTGTCTCTATATGTTGCCAATTTGTACTTCCCAAGCGCTTAGTACAGTGCTCTGCACATAGTAAGCGCTCAATAAATACGATTGATGATGATGATGATGATGATTATCCACCAAGCTAGCTCTCTTCCTCCCTTCAAAGCCCTACTGAGAGCTCACCTCCTCCAGGAGGCCTTCCCACAATGAGTCCCCTCTTTCCTCTCCTCCTCCCCACCCCCCCACCCTACCTCCTCTCCCTCCCCACAGCACCTGTATATATGTTTGTATGGATTTATTACTCTATTTATTTTACTTGTACATATTTACTGTTCTATTTATTTTGTTAATGATGTGCATCTAGTTTTACTTGTATTTATTCTGATGACTTGACACCCGTCCGCATGTTTTGTTTTGTTGTCTGTCTCCCCCTTCTAGACCGTGAGCCCGTCGTTGGGTAGGGACCATTTCTGAAGCAGCGTGGCTCAGTGGAAAGAGCCCGGGCTTTGGAGTCAGGGGTCGTGGGTTCAAATCCCGGCTCCGCCAACTGTCAGCTGTGTGACTCTGGGCAAGTCACTTCACTTCTCTGGGCCTCAGTTACCTCATCTGTAAAATGGGGATTAAGACTGTGAGCCCATCGTGGGACAACCTGATCACCTTGTAACCTCCCCAGCGCTTAGAACAGTGCTTTGCACATAGTAAGCGCTTAATCCCCCTCTCCATCCCCCCATCTTACCTCTTTCCCTTCCCCACAGCACCTGTATATATGTTTGTACATATTTATTACTCTATTTATTTCTTTATTTATTTTACTTGTACATATCTATTCTATTTATTTTATTTTGTTAGTATGTTTGGTTTTGTTCTCTGTCTCCCCCTTTTAGACTGCGAGCCCACTGTTGGGTAGGGACCGTCTCTATATGTTGCCAACTTGGACTTCCCAAGCGCTTAGTACAGTGCTCTGCACACAGTAAGCGCTCAATAAATACGATTGATTGATTGATTGATTTTATTTTGTTAGTACGTTTGGTTTTGTTCTCTGTCTCCCCCTTTTAGACTGTGAGCCCACTGTTGGGTAGGGACTGTCTCTATATGTTGCCAACTTGTACTTCCCAAGCGCCTAGTCCAGTGCTCTGCACACGGTAAGCGCTCAATAAATACGATCGAATGAACGAATGAATACGCTAAGCCTCTCCTGCTGCAGACTGAAGCCCATCCCTTCCCCCTCGCCAACAGGTTGGCCAAGAACTTCCCAGAATTTCACACGGAGAATTTCACCGTGAGCACGTAAGGGGCCTGCGGAGCCTGCAACCGGCCCAAACTGGGCTCAGAAACCTCTCCCAGACACGTTACACACACCCACACACGCATGCTCTGGAAGTCAAACTGAGGCCCGGCGTCGGCCTCAGTGGACACGGTCCCGGCCCCGTAGCCCCGGAGAGGGGGTTTGCTCCCCAAAGGCTTTCTGGGCCTCCTGCTTGAAGCCCCAGGACAGCGCGGCCCACCCCCAACCCCAATTTCTACGACCCTTCTGACCCTCCCCGTTGATGCCATCACTCAGCGCGGCCAGATTTTAGGGGGGGGAGAGGTTCTCCTCCGTCCAGGTTGATGTCGATGTGGACCTGACCAGAGGCAGGGGGATGGACGGGACGTTCCCAAATCAGGAGCCCCCGTTTCACTCTATCCGCACCCCTGTCCGGCTAGGCCGCCTCTGCCTTCTCTCTCTGTCCCCGAGCCCCCGCCTCCCCGCTGACGGTCAGCCCCTACCTTAGCCCCTGGCCTCCCCTGGCCCTCACCAGTTGTCCCCTTTCGGTGTCCTCACACTCGGTCAGGTTTCTCCAGGTCAGGCTGGCGTTCTTCTCCCGCAGCCACGTGCCCTCGGTGGTGCAGAAGCGGTAAGCCTGTCCGTGGGGGACTGGGAGACCAGAGCGGTGAGGCGGCCACCCGGAGAGACCCGGAGGGGAGGGAGTGAACCAAACACCACCTCCAAGAGCTGATCCCCAGCCTCCCAGCCCCCCAAAACCCCACCAGGCCCTTCCCAGGCCACCCAGGGGTTGAGCCACAAAGCCCCCCGCCACCAACACCCCCATCCCTGTGAGCCCACTGTTGGGTAGGGACTGTCTCTAGATGTTGCCAACTTGTACTTCCCAAGCGCTTGGTACAGTGCTCTGCACACAGTAAGCGCTCAATAAATACGATTGATTGATTGATTGACTGATCCCATCCCCAACGGCCAGGGGCGACTCCGATGCTCCCACAGTGTTTCCCGAGGAAACAGTCGGTCAGTGGTATTTATTGAGTGCTTGCTACCAATTGTCAGCTGTGTGACTTTGAGCAGGTCATCATCATCATCATCATCATCAATCGTATTTATTGAGCACTTACTGTGTGCAGAGCACTGTACTAAGCGCTTGGGAAGTATAAATTGGCAACATAAGTCACTTCCCGGTGCCTCAGTTACCTCATCTGTAAAATGGGGATGAAGACTGCGAGCCCCCGTGGGACAATCTGATCACTCTGTATCCTCCCCAGCGCTTAGAACGGTGCTTTGCACGTAGTAAGTGCTGAACAAATGTCATCATTATTATTGTTACTACTAGAGAAGCGGCGTGGCTCAGTGGAAAGAGCCCGGGCTTTGGAGTCAGAGGTCATGGGTTCGAATGCCGGCTCGGCCACTTGTCAGCTGTGTGACTTTGGGCAAGTCACTTCACTTCTCTGTGCCTCAGTTACCTCATCTGTAAAATGGGGAGGAAGGCTGTGAGCCCCCTGTGGGACAACCTGATCACCTTGTAACCTCCCCAGCCCTTAGAATAGTGCTTTGCACATAGTAAGCACTTAATAAATGCCATCATTACTGTTACCTCCCCGTCTTACCTCCTTCTCCCCATTTTACCTCCTTACCCCATCTTACCTCCTTCTCCCCATCTTACCTCCTTCCCCATCTTACCTCCTTCCCTTCCCCACAGCACCTGTATATATGTTTGTACATATTTATTACTCTATTTATGTATTGTACTTGTACATATCTATTCTATTTATTTTATTTTGTTAGTATGTTTGGTTTTGTTCTCTGTCTCCCCCTTTCAGACTGTGAGCTCACTGTTGGGTAGGGACTGTCTCTATATGTTGCCAACTTGGACTTCCCAAGTGCTTAGTCCAGTGCTCTGCACACAGTAAGCGCTCAATAAATACGATTGATATTGATTGATTATTATTATTATTACTGAGTCCCTCATTGAGTGAGCAGCCATCCCAGCCCCTCTCTCTCTGACCAATCTCCCCCAGGAGGGGCCGGGGATGCAGTGTGCGTGAACTCTTCTGGCAGCTGATCTCCCCGAGCTGTGTTGCCGACTTGTACTTCCCAAGCGCTTAGTACAGTGCTCTGCACACAGTAAGCGCTCAATAAATACGATTGATTGATTGGGGCTGGTGGGTCAGAAAAGTCTTGCCTCTTTAGGGGGACTTTTCTGACTCCTCTGGGGCTGGAGAGCTGGGGAGCAGGAGGAGGCTGGGGCTCAGGGGTGGATTTTGAGGAGGGAGGAGATCATGGCATAGTGGATAGAGCACAGGCCCGGGAGCCAGAAGGTCATCGGTTTTAATCCCAGCTCCACCACTTGTCCGCTGTGTTACCTTAGGCAAGTCACTTCACTTCTCTGGTCCTCAGTTCCCTCATCTGTCAAATGGGGAATAAGACTGTGAACCTTATGCGGGACACGGACTGTGTCCAACCCGACTTGCTTGTATCCACCCCAGTTATTTTACTTGTACAAATTTATTTTATTTTGTTAGTATGTTTGGTTTTGTTCTCTGTCTCCCCCTTCTAGACTGTGAGCCCACTGTTGGGTAGGGACTGTCTCTAAATGTTGCCAGCTTGGACTTCCCAAGCGCTTAGTACAGTGCTCTGCACACAGTAAGTGCTCAATAAATACGATTGATTGATTGATTGCTTAGTGCAGTGCCTGGAACAGAGTAAGCGCATATCATTATTATTATTATCTCCTCTAGAGATACTGCTGGGAGAGGTGGAAGAGTTGAAGAAGGGGCAGGAATAGGGAGAGATTGGGGAGGGGCAGGGGAGATTTTAGGGAGTTCACACCTGACAGTGTCAATTTTCTCAATTAAGTAGGTGGCCAGGTCATTTAGGGCAAAGGGATGGGGGACGTGGGGGACAGGGGTTTGAGGAGGGAGTTTAATATCTGGAGCGCTATAAGCACTTAGTACAGTGCTCTGCACACAGTAAGCGCTCAATAAATACGATTGATGATCATATCTGGAATAACTGGCGAGGGCAATAGGCATGGAGGTCAATAGAGAAATAATTTTGCCGGGCAGAGGAATTCTGGAGTGGGGAATTTTTATTTGCTTGGGATTGAATCTCACACCCTGGAGTGAAGTCATGACAAGTCCCCTCTCCAATGAAGGCAAGGCAGAAGGGAGCTAGGTCTGAAGTCGAAAGAACTTTCTGAGAGGGGTGGTAAAAGGGAACCCACAGAACAAATGCCAGGAGGAGGTGATGGATTATCCTTCCTTGGAAACCCGAGAAGCAGTGACCTTGGGCAAGTCACTTAACTTCTCTGTGCCTCAGTGACCTCATCTGTAAAATGGGGATTAAGACTGTGAGCCCCCCGTGGGACAATCTGATCACCTTGTAACTTCCCCAGCGCTTAGAACAGTGCTTTGCACAGAGTAAGTGCTTAATAAATGCCATTATTATTATTATTATTATTACTGCAGGACAGGGCAGTGGGAAGGTGGATATGGTTCAGTTGGTACATCAGACGTGGAGCCCAAGACCATCTCTGGAGCTGGAGCTAAATGAGACCTGTGTGCTTGAATTCTCTGTCAATTATCCTTTATTAGCATTAAATATTAAAAGCCGGACTGCTTCCCAGCCATTCCTGTCCATTCCCGTAGTCCCTGGACACTAATCAGAGGCCAGAGGGAGAGGCCAGTGAAGAGCACTGGTGTTAATAGCCTCGTTTATCTTGGTTGGGGATGAGCTAGTAAATCAAGTGCAGTCCCGGGGGCTGACTAACCTCCTCCTCCCACAGAAAACAAAATACGATCTCGCATGCCAGGAGCCATGGGAATATTTCATTAGCTAGATCGCTTATGTTGGAAATAAAAACAAAATTAAACGCTTTCTCTCTTGGAAAAAAAAATGGTCTCTGTGTGTTACTCCAGCTGGACGTCAGAAATGGGCCGAGATTAGTCATGTCATTGTCCTTTAGGATGAATTACCAGGCCGGCATTTAATGCCGCAAATTACTGCATGTCCGGTGAATCACTCCTTGCTGGGGCGGCGATGAGGGTGGGAAATGGGGATGGGAAAGGCTGGTGAGGAGGGAGGGAAGAGGTTTTGTTTTGTTGTCTGTCACCCCCTTCTAGACTGTGAGCCCGTTATTGGGTAGGGACCGTCTCTAGATGTTACCCCCTTGTACTTCCCAAGCGCTTAGTACAGTGCTCTGCACACAGTAAGCGCTCAATAAATACAACCGCAAGAATGAATGAATGAGTTAACTATTTTAGGAAGGAGGGGGGGATTTGAGTTTGGGATTAGCAGGAGGGTTGGAGTTTGGAGATGTGTGCTAGCCAGGTTAGCCAGAGCAGAGAGAAGCTAGCCAAGAGGGAGCCAATGGAATTAGGACCTTGACAGCCTTGCTGAAAATAATTTGTTTTATATGCGAGGTGATGGGAGAGGACAAGGGGGTGGGAGGCTTTTTGATGGGGAATGATGAGTAGCTGAGTGCAGGACAGACTGGAAAGGGGAAAGGTTGGAGGCAGAGAAAGCAGGGTTTGTGCTCTTATTGCGATTCTAGGGAAGGGGAGGAAGAGGACGATCGGGGACATTTTGCTGAGGAAGAATCAAGCTTAAGGAGACTCCAGGTTGCAAGCCAGGGATCGAAGAGGATGGTGATGCGGTCAGAAGTAATTTGGACTCCAGTTTGTCCTGCACTCACCTGCTCCTCACTTTTTTTAAATGGTATTTGTTAAGCGTTTACTATTTGCCAGGTACTTTACTAAACTCCGGGGTAGATACAAGCTAATCAGGTTGGACACAGTCCCTGCCCTACGCAGGGTCCACCGTCTTAATCCCCGTTTTACAAATGAGGTAACTGAGGCCCAGAGAAGTGAAGTGACTTTGCCCAAGGTCACACAGCAGACAAGCGGCGGGGCCGGGATTAGAACCCAGGTCCTTTGGTCTCATGCTCTATATAGGCCACACTGCTTCTCAGGGAAAGTCACTTCACTTTTCTGTGCAAGTGTAAAATGGGGATGAAGACTCTGAGCCCCATGGGAGACACAGACTGTATCCAACCTGATTTGCTTGTATCTATCTTATTGCTTAGTACAGTACCTGGCACGTAGTAAGTGCTTAACAAAGACTATTAAAGGAAGACAAAAAAAACCCCTGATCCCTCTGCCCCAGAGGGCAGAGCTGCTGTTGCTGAGAGTCCTAGTTCCATGATGAACCCCAAGTCGCCCCTCACTCTGTACATTAGCTGGAGCCAAAGGCAGGAAGACCATTAAGTTTCCAGTCACTCTTCCATGCCCCACAGGGGAAGGTCGCCCATTCCGTCCTGAGGCGAGCAAATGGAATCGGAAGAAGCCGCAGCTGCCAGGGTGGCCAGGGATGTGACCTCAGGGAGGGGAGGAGGCCGTCAGGCCAGAAATGACCCATTAGGAGTCCCCTCATGGGCAACTGACAATTAGCCCCGCATCATCCTCGTCATCAATCGTATTTATTGAGCGCTTACTGTGTGCAGAGCACTGTACTAAGCACTTGGGAAGTACAAGCTGGCAACATGTAGAGACAGCCCCTACCCAACAGTGGGCTCACAGTCTAAAAGACTCCTCGATTCCTCTCTTTAACCTGTGGATGAATCCCCTGCCCTCTTGAAGGCAACGAGCGAGCCATCGGGCCTGGGAGGAGCACAGGTTTGAAATCCGGGAAGTCCGGCCATTCCAGGAGAAAGTCCCAAGCCTCCGGGCGGGGCCGTGAAAGCAGAAGCCCAGTTCCAGGGGAAGAGGGATGGGGTGGGCAGCTCGGAACGCCCCCCCGGGAACCAAACCTAGCAGAGAAGGAAAATCCATACGGAGACAAGGACCGACTGGGAGCCGGTTGTTGGATAGGGACCGTCTCTCCATGTTGCCGACTTGTACTTCCCAAGCGCTTAGTACAGTGCTCTGCATATGGTAAGTGCTCAATAAATACGATTGAATGAATGAATGGTCTTCATTCCCATTTTACAGATGAGGTAACGGAGGCTCAGAGAGTCAATCAATCAATCAATCGTATTTATTGACGGAGGCCCAGGGAGACGGCGATCCGGGGAGCCGTTTTCTTACCCTTGCTGGCCCAAGGCAGATACCAGGGGCAGGTAACGTTGACAAAGGTCCCCGGGATGCCATCGGGCCAACAGGCGTAGTCGTCAAATGTTCTGTTACAAACTGTGACTCCTGGGGACAGAGAAGGAGAAGACGAGTCAGGTTGGGGGAGTTGGGCAGGGGCGTCTCATATGTCTCCCTCCTCCCAGGAGTCTTTAGACTGTGAGCCCAATGTTGGGTAGGGACTGTCTCTATATGTTGCCAATTTGTACTTCCCAAGCGCTTAGTACAGTGCTCTGCACATAGTAAGCGCTCAATAAATACGATTGATGATGATGTGGAGCAGGGGGCAGAATACCCAGAGTTTTGAGCTCTAAGCTCTAACGGATGAGCAAGTGGACCAAGGCTCTCCCGGCTCCCACTTGTCCTTTGCTCCCAAGGGATCGGGGGCTGATTCACACCCTCGCTAGAGAATTCTGGAAAAGGGAAATGCTCACAGAGGTTTTCCTGCTCCTCTGAGCACCCTCTCCTTTTCATTCATTCAATCGTATTTATTGAGCGCTTACTACGTGCGAAGCACTGTTCTAAGCGCTGGGGGGATACCAGGCGATCAGGTTGTCCCACGTGGGGCTCCCAGTCTTCATCCCCATTTTGCAGATGAGGTCACTGAGGCTCAGAGAAGTGAAGTGATTTGCCCAAGGTCACACAGCAGACATGTGGCGGAGCGGGATTCGAACCCATGACCTCTGACTCCAAAGGCCGTGCTCTTCCCACTGAGCCATGCCACTTCTCTTTCTTCAAAAGCTTCCAAAGCCTCCTCCAGGAAGCGAAACAGTCACCCCAGTTCTCCAAAGGACTTATCATCAGTGACATGCCAGGGCTCACATATTTACTATTCCATTGATTTTGTTAACGACGTGCATCTAGCTTTATTTCTATTTATTCTGATGCCTTGACACGTGTCCACATGTTTTGTTTTGTTGTCTGTCTCCCCCTTCTAGACTGTGAGCCGGTTGTTGGATAGGGACTGTCTCTCTATGTTGCCAACTTGTACTTCCCAAGCGCTTAGTCCAGTGCTCTGCATACAGTAAGTGCTCAATAAATATGATTGAATGAATGAATGAATAGTTTTAATTCCCATTTTACAGATGAGGTAACTGAGGCTCAGAGAATCAATCAATCAATTGTATTTATTGAGCGCTTACTGTATGCAAAGCACTGTACTGAGCACTTGGGAAGTCCAAGTTGGCAACATATAGAGACAGTCCCTACCCAACAGTGGGCTCACAGTCTAAAAGGGGAGACAGAGAACAAAACCAAACATACTAACAAAATAAAATAAATAGAATAGATATGTACAAGTAAAATAAACACAGTAATAAATATGTACAAACATATATACAGGTGCTGTGGGGAAGGGAAGGAGGTAAAATGGGGGGGATGGAGAGGGGGACGAGGGGGAGAGGAAGGAAGGGGCTCAGAGAAGTTAAGTGACTTGCCCAAAGTCACACAGCTGACAGTTGGCGGAGCTGGGATTTGAACCCATGACCTCTGACTCCAAAGCCCGGGCTCTTTCCACTGAGCCACGCTGCTTCTCATGATTATGAGCCCACTGACCTGCGGCTGGTGACGGCGTCTCCCACAGGAGCCTGAGACACTGCTGCCGATATTCCCTCCACTTGTGCAGGGTCGCGGACAGGGACACCGACGGCCCCTGGGAAAAGAGCAGGCGAGGTCACGTCACTACCAAGAGCACAACGGGTCCCTTGGACCCCCCAGTGCCCACTGGCCCCACTCCCCTCCACCCAGTTAATAATAATAATAATAATAATGGCATTTATTAAGCGCTTACTATGTGCAAAGCACTGTTCTAAGCCCTGAGAAGGTTACAAGGTGATCAGGTTGTCCCACGGGGGGCTCACAGTCTTCATCCCCGTTTTACAGATGAGGGAACTGAGGCCCAGAGAAGTGAAGTGACTTGCCCCAAGTCACCCAGCTGACAGTTGGCGGAGCCGGGACTTGAACCCATGACCTCTGACGCCAAAGCCCGGGCTCTTTCCACTGAGCCACGCTGCTTCTCAGTTGCCCTCGTCCTAACATCCCCTGGGAACTAGGAGTTGATGCGAGCTCGCTGCGGGCAAGAAAAGTGTCTGTTGTTGAAGTGGGCTCTCCCAAGCGCTTAGTACAGTGCTTTGCACACAGGAAGTGCTCAATAAATACAATCGGATGGATGGATGATTCAGGCAGATGCTGCGGCCTCTCTCCTCCTTTCCCCTACTCCTCTCCCCTCCCTCTCTATGGATCTGCCCAAGAGGATCAGATACCCACTGTCTGCTGGGACCTGTCCCAACCCCAGCCAGTCAGTCGTATTTATTGAGCGCTTCCCATGTGCAGAGCACTGTACTAAGTGCTTGGGAGAGTAAAATATAAAAATAGCACAGACACACTCCCTGCTCACAGTGAGCTTACAGTCTAGAGGGGGAGACAGAAATTAATATAAATAAATAAGATTACAGCTATGTAATAAGTGCTGTGGGGCTGAGAGGGGGCTGAATAAAGGGAGTACTCCCACTTGAGTACTGCTGTAATAATAACCATAATATAATAATAGTATTTGTTAAGTGCTTCCTATACTCCCAGCACTGTACAAAGTGCTGGGGCAGACACAAGCTAATCAGGTTGGACACAATCCTTGTCCCCCATGAGGCTCATAGTCTAAGTGGGAGGGAGAACAGGCATCGAATTCCCATTTTGCAGATGAGGGAATTGAGGCACAGGGAAGTGAAATGACTTGTCCAGGGTCACAAAGCAGACAAGTGTCAGAGTTGGGATTAGAACCCAGGTCCTCTGACTCCCAAGCTCGTGTTCCTCCCACTAATAATAATAACATTTGTTAAGCGCTTACTTTGTGCAAAGCACTGTTCAGGTTACAAAGTGATCCGGTAGGGGGCTCACATTCTTAATCCCCATTTTACAGATGAGGGAACTGAGGCCCTGAGAAGTGAAGTGACTTGCCCCAAGTCACCCCGCTGACGATTGGCGGAGCCGGGATTTGAACCCGTGACCTCTGACTCCGAAGCCCGCGCTCTTTCCACTGAGCCACGCTGCTTCTCACGCTGCAGCCGTGCTTTCTAGTAGAAGTAGCGGCAGCATTGAACAACTGCCCACTTGGTGCCGAGGGATGGGCACAGATGGAAGGTTCCCACGCCAATGTACTGGGGACACTGGGACCCCCGGGCCGGACCCCTCTGAGATGCTCCCCGCATTTCAGCGTGGCTGAAAGCACGGGCAGCGTGGCTCAGTGGAAAGAGCCCGGGCTTTGGAGTCAGAGGTCATGGGTTCGAATCCCGGCTCCACCACAAGTCTGACCTTGGGCAAGTCACTTAACTTCTCTGAGCCTCAGTTACCTCATCTGTAAAAATGGGGATTAAGGCTGTGAGCCCCACGTGGGACAACTTGATCACACTGTATCCCCCCCAGCGCTTAGAACAGTGCTTTGCCCATAGTAAGCGCTTAACAAATGCCATCATTATTATTATTATTATTATTTCCTAGACTAGCGGCTCGGAGCCGTTTCTTGGAGGCAGGAGGTTGGTCTCCATGACCCTTACAGGCTTTCTAACCTCAGGTTTTCAAGTTGCTCATACGCAGTGTGCAGCACAGGGAAAATAACCCTTTGCAGCCCCTACTTCTCCCTGGGGCGCAGAGTACATATCTTGTTATCTTCAACCACTTCTGTCCTCTGTGAGATGGCCTGGAGCGGGAGTCAGGCAAGTCAGTCAGTCAATATTTATTGAGCGCTTACTCTGTGCAGGGCACCGTACTGAGCAGTTGGGACAGTACGCTTTAAAAACACAACAGGCACATTTCCTGACCACAAGGAACTTATAGCCAAAAGGGGGGGACCGACATATATAAAGAATATATATAGAATATAAATAATAGAATATAAAGAATATATATATAGAGAGAAAGCATATATAAAGACCGACGTACATAAAAAGAAAATGACAGATATGTACACAAGTGTTGTGGGGCTGGGAGGGGGATGAATAAAGGGAGCAGAAGGGAGTGGGAGAAGAGGGCTTAGTGAGGGAAGGCTTCTTGGAGGAGATATACCTTCTAGACTGTGAGCCCGTTGTTGGGCAGGGACCGTCTCTATATGTTGCCAACTTGTACTTCCCAAGCGCTTAGTACGGTGCTCCGCGCACAGGAAGCGCTCAATAAATACGATTGAATGAATGAATAACAAATACCACAATTATTATTATTATTGTTATTCTTTCCCTTCCCCCGTTTAAATGGCCAGGGTACCTAGGGGTCATCCGTGAGCCCGTTTATAGACTGTGAGCCTGTTGTTGGGTAGGGACCTTCTCTATATGTCACCAACTTGTATTACCCAAGCGCTTAGTACAGTGCTCTGCACACAGTAAGCGCTCAATAAATACGATTGAATGAATGAATGAATGAATAATACGATTGAATGAATAAGGCTTTGAGGAGGGGAGAGTGATGGTCAGTCAGAGCTCTTTGTGGGCAGGGAATGTGTCTGTTCACTGCAGCGCTCTGCACACAGTCAGGACTCAATAAATACGATTGAATGAATGAACGAATTAATTAATTAATGGGTAAGAAATGGAGCAGCTCTCAGAGCCCAGTTTCCTCACCTCAGGCCACGGATCCCGAGCCTATCCCCCGCTTCACAGCTCCGAGGGGCAGAGACCCTCTCCCTCCAACCCCTCTCCACATCCTTCCTAAGTAGCTACTGCGGCCCAAGGGAGAGGCCTTGGCCCTGGGCCTTGGCCAGCCCCTCCACAGGGGAAAAGCTATTTTTGGCCAGTCCTTTCACAACTGAGGGCTTGAGTCAGGTCATTAAAAAATCGATACCTGACTCATTTTCATGGGGATAAGGCCTTCTGTACCCATGAAAAGCCCCACGGCAGAGGAGGGCCCTCAGCCCCCTCGGGTCTCAGGACCAGAGACACCCTCCCCTCCCAACATCCCAGGCTTTCCCAACATTCCATTATGTTGCCGACTTGTACTTCCCAAGCGCTTAGTACAAGTGCTCTGCACACAGTAAGCGCTCAATAAATGCGATTGATGATGATTCCCAGGGCCGGCCCCCAGACTGAGGCATCACTCCCGCGGGTAGACGGGAGAGGGCACGGAGCGAGGTCACCGATGGGAAGGGTGCACCTTGTCGTGGGGCAGGGAACGTGTCTATCGGCCCTGTAACATTGTACTCTCCCAGACACTTAGTACAGTGCTTTGCACACAGAAAGTGCTCAATAAATACAATTGATTGATTGGAGAGGGGAGAACTCTCAGTGATGCCCGGGGGGCTGCCCCAGAGGCTGAGGCCCCTCCTTCCTCTTCCCCTCTCCATCCCCTCCGCCTTACCTCCTTCCCTTCCCCACAGCACCTGTATATATGTATATATGTTTGTACATATTTATTACTCTATTTATTTTACTTGTACATATCTATCCTATTTATTTTATTTTGTTAATATGTTTTGTTTTGTCTCTGTCTCCCCCTTCTAGACTGTGAGCCCACTGTTGGGTCGGGACCGTCTCTATATGTTGCCAACTTGTACTTCCCAAGCGCTTAGTACAGTGCTCTGCACACAGTAAGCGCTCAATAAATACGATTGATTGATTGATTGATTGATTGAGGCAAACCAGGGGAAGCCACAGGGACAGAACTCCTCTGATATCAGATTGGAACCCAGGATGAAGAAACGAAGGAATTGGAGGCAGTGGGGAAAAGGTAGAGAGCAGGAGGGAAGAAGTGGGGTGGGGATGTGGGGGAAAGCAGCAGAATAATAATAATAATAATAATAAATAATAATAACTGTGGCATTCATTACACTTTTACTATGCACCAGGCACTGTACTAACTAAGGGCTGGGGTGGATATAAGCAAATTGTGTTAGACACAGTCCTTGTCCCACGTGGGGCTCACAGTCTCAATCCCCATTTTCCAGATGAAGTCACCGAGACCCAGAGAAGTGAAGCGACTTGCCCGTGGTCTCACAGCAGACAAGTGGCAGAGCTGGGATTAGAACCCATGACCTTCTGGCTCCCAGGCCTGCAATCTAGTCATTATTTTATGGTGCTATGGACATAAGTGCTGTGGGGCTGGGAGGGGGAATGAATAACGGGAACAGGTCAGGGTGATGCAGAAGGGAGTGGGAGAAGAGGGAAAGAGGGCTTAGTCAGGGAAGGCCTCTTGGAGGAGATGTGCCTTTAATAAGCTTGGTGTGGACGGGGACCGTCTCTTTCTATTGCTGTATTGTAATAATGGTATTTGTTAAGCGCTTACTATGTGCCAACCACTGTTCTAAGTACTTTCCAAGAGCTTAGTACAGTGCTCTGCACCCAGTAAGCACTCAATCATCATCATCATCATCAATCGTATTTATTGAGCGCTTACTATGTGCAGAGCACCGTACTAAGCGCTTGGGAAGTACAAATTGGCAACATATAGAGACAGTCCCTACCCAACAGTGGGCTCACAGTCTGAAAGGGGGAGACAGAGAACAAAACCAAACATATGAACAAAATAAAATAAATAGAATAGATATGTACAAGTAAAATAAATGGAGTAGTAAATATGTACAAACATATATACATATATACAGGTGCTGTGGGGAAGGGAAGGAGGTAAGATGGGGGGGATGGAGAGGGGGACGAGGGGGAGAGGAAGGAAGGGGCTCAGTCTGGGAAGGCCTCCATAAATAATAAATAATAAAGGCCTCCATAACTCAATAAATACGAATGAATTGGAATGAGGTTTTAAAGGCTTTCCCAGGCTGAATGATCCTTTCTCCTCTGCCCTTTCCCTTTAGGACGAATCTCCAGCCTCTCTGACAAAGTGTCCTCACCCCTGGCTCTGACGCCCAGGCTTGATAGTCTGCCTCCCCCAAGAGAAGTGAGCCCCAGACCACGGGCGGCCCAGGCCTTCCCAGACTGAGCCCCTTCCTTCCTCTCCCCCTCGTCCCCCTCTCCATCCCCCCATCTTACCTCCTTCCCTTCCCCACAGCACCTGTATATATGTTTGTACATATTTATTACTCTATTTATTTATTTTACTCATACGTATCTATTCTATTTATTTTATTTTGTTAGTATGTTTGGTTTTGTTCTCCGTCTCCCCCTTTTAGACTGTGAGCCCACTGTTAGGTCGGGACTGTCTCTATATATTGCCGACTTGTACTTCCCAAGAGCTTAGTACAGCGCTCTGCACACAGTAAGCGCTCAATAAATACGATTGATTGATTGATTGATTGACTGACCTCCTGGGGGCTGGATGGAAGCGACATGGCGGGCTCCCCTGTGGCAGGGCACAGACCCAGCGGGCAGAGACGACGGATGAAGCCCAGCTTGGCAGTGACAGAGCCGGGGGGAGGGCACACGAGAGCGGGCATTTTACCAGCTTTCGCCTCCGCCTCTCCGCCGGGCCCAGCGGGGCCGGTTTTCTGGAGGGAAGGGTTGACAGTTATGAGGTCAAACACCCCCCCCAAATCCCCGTCAGGGATGTAACATCATTAGGCCGAGGCTGCGCCCATCACCGCCAGGAGCCCGCTCTTGCCCGGTGACTCATTCATTCATTCATTCAATCGTATTTATTGAGCGCTTACTGTGTGCAGAGCACTGGACTAAGCGCTTGGGAAGTACAATAATAATAATAATGGCATTTATTAAGCGCTTACTATGTGCAAAGCACTGCTCCAAGCGCTGGGGAGGTTACAAGTTGTCTGACGGGGGGCTCACAGTCTTAATCCCCATTTTACGGATGAGGCACAGAGAAGTTAAGTGACTTGCCCGAAGCCACACAACTGACGAGTGACTCCCGGGGGCCACGGGCCTGGGATGCCCTCGGTGGCGACGGGGGAAGGGGCTCTGGGCGGGGACTGGCAGGGGTCACGACTCCGTGCGTGCATGTGGGCACATGTTTGCGATTGTGGGCGCTCCTGGGGGCCCGCAGGAAAGTCAAATCCAGGCGGGAGCAATAGCGGTCGTTGGCACTGGGCTGGGAGCAGGGCGAGGGGCTTCTTACAAGAGATAGATGGCCCACCCTCCCCATCCTCATTCGGTGGGAAGCCGGAGCTGCCTCGGTTGTTGGATTTTCAGTTTCTTAGGATCATCGTGAGCTTCCCCTAGCCCCTCTCTGACGTCCAGGGCCCTCCTCAAGAGACAAGCCAACAGCCGACGTGGCTGAAACCCAACCTCTGCCATCCCACTCCTTCCAAACCTCGGGCCACCCACCACCCTTTCCCACAGAAATTCTTTATCGTTGGTTTTCAGGCGCTCAATCAGTTCACCTCCTCTTACCTTTCCTCACTGCTCTCTCACTACAACCCGACCCACACTCTTCGCTCCACTAATTCCATCAATCAATCGTATTTATTGAGCGCTTACTATGTGCAGAGCACTGTACCAAGTGCTTGGGAAGTACAAATTGGCATCACATAGAGACAGTCCCTACCCAACAGTGGGC
Source organism: Tachyglossus aculeatus (assembly GCF_015852505.1). Classification (NCBI taxonomy): domain Eukaryota; kingdom Metazoa; phylum Chordata; class Mammalia; order Monotremata; family Tachyglossidae; genus Tachyglossus; species Tachyglossus aculeatus. The sequence goes on along the minus strand of NC_052084.1, from coordinate 17,658,859 downwards.
TCACAGTCTAAAAGGGGGAGACAGAGAACAGAACCAAACATACCAACAAAATAAAATAAGTAGGATAGAAATGTACAAGTAAAATAAATAAATAAATAAATAAATAGAGTAATAAATAAATATGTACAACCATATATACATATATACAGGTGCTGTGGGGAAGGGAAGGAGGTAAGACGGGGGGATGGAGAGGGGGACGAGGGGGAGAGGAAAGAAGGGGCTCAGTCTGGGAAGGCCTCCTGGAGGAGGTGAGCTCTCAGCAGGGCCTTGAAGGGAGGAAGAGAGCTAGCTTGGCGACCTATTCCTAATTCCGACCTATTCACTGAACCTCCCCCTTTTAGACTGTGAGCCCACTGTTGGGTAGGGACTGTCTCTATATGTTGCCAATTTGTACTTCCCAAGCGCTTAGTACAGTGCTCTGCACATAGTAAGCACTCAATAAATACGATTGATGATTATTATTCTATTTATTTATTTATTTTACTTGTACATTTCTATCCTATTTATTTTATTTTGTTGGTATCCCCCTTTTAGACTGTGAGCCCACTGTTGAGTAGGGACTGTCTCTATGTGTTGCCAATTTGTACTTCCCAAGCGCTTAGTACAGTGCTCTGCACATAGTAAGCACTCAATAAATACGATTGATTGATTGATTGATTGATTGAATGATGATGAACCTCAATGTCCTCTGTCTCATTCATTCAATCAATCGTATTTATTGAGCGCTTACTTCGTGCAGAGCACCGGACTGACAGATAGACAGCGGTGTCTGTCTCACCACCTGCCCCTTAAGCACGCTGAAGCAGCGTGGCTCAGTGGAAAGGGCACGGGCTTTGGAGTCAGAGGTCGTGGGTTCAAATCCCGGCTCTGCCACTTGTCAGCTGTGCGACTTTGGGCAAGTCACTTCACTTCTCTGGGCGTCAGTTCCCTCATCTGTAAAATGGGGATGAAGACTGTGAGTCCCACATGGGACAACCTGATTACCTTGTATCTACCCCAGCGCTTAGAACAGTGCCTTGCACAAATACCAACATTATTATTATTATTATTATTATCCCTCTGGTGTGGAACTCCTTCCCCCTTCTTATCCAAAAGACCACCACTCTACCGCTGTCAAAGCCCTCCTAAAATCACATCTCCTCCGAGAGGCCTTCCCTGACTAAGCCCTCATTTCCCCACCCTAGCTGCCCTCCTTTCTGTGTTGTCCGTGCCTTTGGGTCCGGACCCCCCAAAATTTTTCGATTCTCATCCCACCCCAAACTCAGAGTACTTGTGTACATTTTTTAATGGTATTTGTTAAGCACTTACTATGTGCCAGGCACTGTACTAAGCATTGGGGTAGAAACAAATCTATCAGGCTGGACACAGCCCAAGTCCCACAAGGGGCTCACAGTCTAAACCTCCATTTTACAGATGAGGTAACTGTGGCACTGAGAAATTAAATAATAATAATAATAATAATAATAATGGCATTTGTTAGCGCTTACTATGTGCAAAGCACTGTTCTAAGCGCTGGGGGGGATACAATGTGATCAAGTTGTCCCACGTGGGGCTCACAGCCTTAATCCCCATTTTTACAGATGAGGTAACTGAGGCTCAGAGAAGTTAAGTGACTTGCCCAAGGTCTTATTGTGTGCAGAGCACTGTACTAAGCGCTTGGGACTTGCCCAAGGTCACACAGAAGACAAGCAGCAGAGCCGAGATTAGAACCCAGGTCCTTCTGATTCCCCGGGCCTGTGCTCTATCCAGTACGCTAGGCTGCTTTGAGAAGCAGCGTGGCTCAGTGGAAAGAGCCCGGGCTTTGGAGTCAGAGGTCATGGGTTCAAATCCCGGCTCCGCCACTCGTCAGCTGTGGGACTTTGGGCAAGTTACTTCACTTTTCTGGGCCTTGGTTCCCTCATCTGTAAAATGGGGATTAAGACTGTGAGCCCCCCCGTGGGACAACCTGCTCATCTTGTAAGCTCCCCAGCGCTTAGAACAGTGCTTTGCACATAGTAAGCGATTAATGAATGCCAATATTATTATTATTATTAATACACCTTGCTGCTTACCGTGTGCAGAGCACTGTACTAAGTGCTTGGGAGAGTACAGTATGGCGATTTTAGACTGTGTTTTACACTGTGAGCCCACTGTTGGGTAGGGACTTTATATGTTTCCAACTTGGACTTCCCAAGCGCTTAGTACAGTGCTCTGCACACAGTAAGCGCTCAATAAATACGATTGATTGATTGATTGATTGATTGATTGATATAACAGACGCATTAGAACGCAGGTCCTTCTGATGCCCAGGCCCTGGGCTCTAGCCACGTCTCATATATCTCTAGCCTTACACTCTGCATTTCCTCTATCTGTGACATTAGATTGTTGATCTCCTGTAGACTGTAAGCTCCTCTGAGCAGGGAATAATAATGATGGTATTTATTAAGCGCTTACTATGTGCCAAGCACTGTTCTAAGCGCTGGAATGTGTCTACTAACTCCACTGTAATAATAATAATAATGATGGCATTTATTAAGCGCTTACTATGTGCCAAGCACTGTTCTAAGTGCTGGAATGTGTCTACCAACTCCACTGTAATAATAATAATAATAATGATGGCATTTGTTAAGCGCTTACTATGTGCCAAGCACTGTTCTAAGCGCTGGAATGTGTCTATCAACTCCACTGTAATAATAATAATAATAATGATGGCATTTGTTAAGCGCTTACTATGTGCCAAGCACTGTTCTAAGCGCTGGAATGTGTCTACTAACTCCACTGTAATAATAATAATAATGATGGCATTTATTAAGCGCTTACTATGTGCCAAGCACTGTTCTAAGCGCCGGAATGTGTCTACCAACTCCACTATCATAATAATAATAATAATAATGATGGCATTTATTAAGTGCTTACTATGTGCCAAGCACTGTTCTAAGTGCTGGAATGTGTCTACTAACTCCACTGTAATAATAATAATAATAATGATGGCATTTGTTAAGCACTTACTATGTGCCAAGCACTGTTCTAAGCGCTGGAATGTGTCTATCAACTCCACTGTAATAATAATAATAATAATAATGATGGCATTTGTTAAGCGCTTACTATGTGCCAAGCACTGTTCTAAGCGCTGGAATGTGTCTACTAACTCCACTGTAATAATAATAATAATGATGGCATTTATTAAGCGCTTACTATGTGCCAAGCACTGTTCTAAGCGCCGGAATGTGTCTACCAACTCCACTATCATAATAATAATAATAATAATGGCATTTATTAAGCGCTTACTATGTGCCAAGCACTGTTCTAAGCGCTGGAATGTGTCTACTAACTCCACTGTAATAATAATAATAATGATGACATTTATTAAGCGCTTACTATGTGCCAAGCACTGTTCTAAGCGCCGAAATGTGTCTACCAACTCCACTGTAATAATAATAATAATAATGATGGCATTTGTTAAGCACTTACTATGTGCCAAGCACTGTTCTAAGCGCTGGAATGTGTCTACCAACTCCACTGTAATAATAATAATAATGATGGCATTTATTAAGCACTTACTATGTGCCAAGCACTGTTCTAAGCGCTGGAATGTGTCTACTAACTCCACTGTAATAATAATAATAATAATGGCATTTATTAAGCGCTTACTATGTGCCAAGCACTGTTCTAAGCGCTGGAATGTGTCTGCTAACTCCACTGTTAGAATAATAATAATAATGATGGCATTTATTAAGCGCTTACTATGTGCCAAGCACTGTTCTAAGCGCTGGAATGTGTCTACCAACTCCACTGTAATAATAATAATAATGATGGCATTTATTAAGTGCTTACTATGTGCCAAGCACTGTTCTAAGCGCTGGAATGTGTCTACCAACTCCACTGTAATAATAATAATAATGATAGCATTTATTAAGCGCTTACTATGTGCCAAGCACTGTTCTAAGCGCTGGAATGTGTCTATCAACTCCACTGTAATAATAATAATAATAATAATGATGGCATTTGTTAAGCGCTTACTATGTGCCAAGCACTGTTCTAAGCGCTGGAATGTGTCTACTAACTCCACTGTAATAATAATAATAATGATGGCATTTATTAAGCGCTTACTATGTGCCAAGCACTGTTCTAAGCGCCGGAATGTGTCTACCAACTCCACTATAATAATAATAATAATAATGATGGCATTTATTAAGCGCTTACTATGTGCCAAGCACTGTTCTAAGCGCTGGAATGTGTCTACCAACTCCACTGTAATAATAATAATAATGATGGCATTTATTAAGCGCTTACTATGTGCAAAGCACTGTTCTAAGCGCTGGAATGTGTCTACTAACTCCACTGTAATAATAATAATAATGATGGCATTTATTAAGTGCTTACTATGTGCCAAGCACTGTTCTAAGCGCTGGAATGTGTCTACCAACTCCACTGTAATAATAATAATAATAATGATGGCAGTTGTTAAGCACTTACTATGTGCCAAGCACTGTTCTAAGCGCTGGAATGTGTCTACCAACTCCACTGTAATAATAATAATAATGATGGCATTTATTACGCACTTACTATGTGCCAAGCACTGTTCTAAGCACTGGAATGTGTCTACTAACTCCACTGTAATAATAATAATAATGATGGCATTTATTAAGCGCTTACTATGTGCCAAGCACTGTTCTAAGCGCTGGAATGTGTCTACCAACTCCACTGTAATAATAATAATAATAATGATGGCAGTTGTTAAGCACTTACTATGTGCCAAGCACTGTTCTAAGCGCTGGAATGTGTCTACCAACTCCACTGTAATAATAATAATAATGATAGCATTTATTAAGCGCTTACTATGTGCCAAGCACTGTTCTAAGCGCTGGAATGTGTCTACCAACTCCACTGTAATAATAATAATAATAATGATGGCATTTATTAAGCGCTTACTTGTGCCAAGCACTGTTCTAAGCGCTAAAATGTGTCTACCAACTCCACTGTAATAATAATAATAATGATGGCATTTATTAAGCGCTTACTATATGCAAAGCACTGTTCTAAGCGCTGTATTGTTCTCTTTCAAGCGCTTAGTACAGTGCACTGCACACAGTAAGAGCTCAATAGCTTGACTGATGGATTAGGAGCAGTAGGTCCCAATTAAAGTCCTGACAGACACTCAGCGAGACTTAATCAGGCCCCTACTCCCTGGATGAATAGCAGGGAGGAAGAGTCAGACTTTCTTTCATTCCTTCATTCAATCGTATTTATTGAGCGCTTACTGTGTGCAGAGCACTGTACTAAGCGCTTGGGAAGCACAAGTCAGCGACATATAGAGACGGTCCCTACCCAACAACGGGCTCACGGTCTAGAAGGGGGAGGCAGACAACAAAACAAAACACGGAGACAGGTGTCCAGATCGTCAGAACAAATAGAATTAAAGCTCTATGCCCATCATTAGCAAAATAAATAGAATAGTAAATATGTACAAGTAAAATGAATACAGTAATAAATCTGTACAAATCTATACAAGTGTTATGGGGAGGGGAAGGGGGTAGGGCTCCAATATAGGCCATCCATCATTAGGAGACCAGGTACATTTAAATCGGCATTTTTGCAGAAAATAAAGCGCTTAAAAGTGTAATCAAATTCTATTTATTGGAACGGAGATTTAGAGGTGCAGTTTTTGTGCCTTTTTATCCATGTGCTGCTTTCCTGCATCATCATCAGCCTCAATGATATTTAGTGAGTACTTACGGCGTGCAGAGCACTGTACTAAGTGCTTGAGAGAGTACAATATGACAGAGTTGGTAGACCCTTTCCCTGCCCACAACGAGCTTACCGTCTAAAGGGGGACAGAGGCATATGTCCGGAACGTTTTCGTTGTGTCAGTAAGAGTCAGACCAGTCAGCCTTAGCTCTGCCACATTTTTTTTTAGTGGTATTTGTTCAGTGCTTACCTTGTGCCAAGCACTGGGGCAGATACAAGATCATCAGGATGGACACAGTCCCTGTCCATATGCAGCTAAGTAGGAATCCCCGTTTTCCAGCTGAAGAAACTGAAGCATGCAGAAGTGAAGTGACTTGCCCAAGGTCACCTAGCAGACAAGTGGCAGAGCCAGGATTATCATCATCAATCGTATTTATTGAGTGCTTACTGTGTGCAGAGCACTGTACTAAGCGCTTGGGAGGTCCAAGTTGGCAACATATAGAGACAGTCCCTACCCAACAGTGGGCTCACAGTCTAAAAGGGGGAGACAGAGAACAAAACCAAACATACTAACAAAATAAAATAAATAGAATAGATATGTATGAGTAAAATAAATAGAGTAATAAATATGTACAAACATATATACAGGTGCTGTGGGGAAGGGAAGGAGGTAAGATGGGGGGATGGAGAGGGGGACGAGGGGGAGAGGAAGGAAGGGGCTCAGTCTGGGAAGGCCTCCTGGAGGAGGTGAGCTCTCAGTAGGGCCTTGAAGGGAGGAAGAGGATTAGAACCCAGGTTCTCTGCCTCTTAGGCCTGTGCTCTTTCCACGAGGCCACGCTGTTTCTCTGTATGACCTTGGGCAAGTCAGTTATGTTCTCTGTGCCTCAGTTTCCTCATGTGTGAAACAGGAACAAAATGCCTGTTCTCCCTCCCTCTTTGACAGTAACTCTCATGTAGAACAGGGACAATGAACCTTTTGAACCCTCCTGTCCTCTTCTCCCACTCCCTTCTGCGTTGCCCTGACTTGCTCCCTTTATTCATCCCCCCTCCAAGTCCCACAGCACTGATGTAACATATCTGTCATTAATTTCTTTATATTAACTGTAAGCTCGTTGTGGGCAGGGAATGCACCCGTTATATTGCAGTGCTCAGTACGGTGCTCGGCACACAGTAAACACTCAATAAATGCAATCGACTGACTGTTATGAATGAGCTGACTATCTTGCATCTACCCCAGTGCTTAGCGTACGGCTTGGCACAATGTAAGCTTGTAATACAATCATCCTCAAGCCATTCCTCCCTCCTATCCATTATTTCCCTAAGAAGTTGTCCGAGCCCAGCCCACTCCGGGAAGAATATGTTCCAGAAAGGCAGACGGAGAATCCCAGAGTTGGAAGCACAGGGTCTCTTGAACTTAGTCCAACCTTCCCCTTGCCATTCATTCATTCATTCATTCAATTCTATTAATTGAGCACTTACCGTGTGCAGAGCACTGTACTAAGCGCTTGGGAGAGTACACTATAACAATAAACAGACACATTCCCTGCCCACAATGAGTTCATTCATTCATTCAATCGTATTTATTGAGCGCTTACTGTGTGCAGAGCACTGTACTAAGCGCTTGGGAAGTACAGGTTGGCAACATATAGAGACGGTCCCTACCCAACAGTGGGCTCCGGTCTAGGGGAGAAGGCAGACCAGAAGCTAAAGTGGGAGGGGAGGAGTTCAAACAATCGGTCACCCAACGGTATCGACTGAGCCCCTACTATGTGCAGAGGCACTGTACTAAGCGCTTGGGAGAGTACAGTGCAATGCAGTTGGTAGACCTGTCCTCTGTCCACCAGGAGCTAATAGTCTAGAGGGGGAGATGAGGCAAAACGAATGATGGATATGTATTTAAGTGCTGCAGGGCTGAGGGTGGGGGGGAATATCAAGCATTTAAATACAGATCCAAGTATAGAGGTGAATCCATGTGCATAGGTGACGCAGAGGGGAGAGGGAATAGGGGAAATGAGGGTTTAGTCGGGGAAGCCCTCTGGGAGGAGATGTGCTTTTCATAGGCTTTGAAGGTGGGGAGAGTGGAGGCCTGTTGAATCTGTTGGGTAGGGACTGTATATGTTGCCAATTTGTACTTCCCAAGCGCTTAGTACAGTGCTCTGCACATAGTAAGCGCTCAATAAATACGATTGATGATGATGATGAAGAAGGGAGCCCCAGACCAGAGTGGGGAGGTGGTCAAGCTGACGACCAGAAAGATGAGATTAAGGCACAGTGAGTAAATTGGCATTGCAGGGGCGAGACGTGTGGGCTGAATTATAGTAGAAAAATCAGCGGAGGAAAGATAGGAAGGGGCGAGCTGATTGAACACTTTAAAGCTGATGGTAAGGCATTTCTGTCAGATGCGGAGGTGGATGGGTAACCACTGGAGGTTTTTGAGGAGAGGGGAGACGTGAAGCGCATGTTTTTTCGGAAAAACGATCCAGCTAGCAGAGTGATGTAAGGACTGGAGTGGGGAGAGACAGGAGGCAGGAAGGTCAGTGAGAAGGGTGATGGATTATAGGATAAGTGTTTGGATCACTTTGGGCAAGTCACTTAACTTCTCTGGGCCTCAGCTACCTCATCTGTAAAACGGGGATTAAGACCATGAGCCCCCCGTGGGACAACCTGCTCACCTTGTAACCTCCCCAGCGCTTAGAAACAGTGCTTCGCACATAGTAAGCGCTTAATAAATGCCGTCATTATTATCAGCCTAATAGCAGTTCAGATTGGGAGGAAAGGGTGGATTTTAGTGATGTTGTGAAGGTTGAACCGACGGGATTTGGTGACAGATTGAATACGTGAGTTGAATGAGAGAGATGAGTTGAAGATCATCCTAAGGCTTGTGACGATCAGGAGGATAGTGGTGTTGTCTACAGTGATGGGGAAAATCTTGGGTAGGACAGGGTTTGGGTGGGAAGATAAGGAGTTCTCTTTTGGACCTGTTAAGTTTGAGGTGTTGGCAGGACATCCAAGTGGAGATGTCACGAAGGCCGGAGGAAGTGTGAAGGAGAGTGGTAGGGGTTGGAGAGGTAGGTTTGGGAATTGACCGCACAGAGACGGTTGCTGAAGCTGAAGGGGTGAATTCACTCATTCAATCGTATTTATTGAGCCCTTACTGTGTGCAAAGCACTGTACCAAGTGCTTGGGAGAGTACCATATAATGATACGTGAGTTCTCCAAGGGAGTGGGTGTAGATGAAGAATAGAAGGGGCCCCAAAACTGAGCCTTGAGGGACCCCCACAGTTAGAGGGTGGGAGGCAGAGGGGGAACCAGCAAGAAAAAGCAGCCAGAGAGATAAGAGGAGAGCCAAGAGAGGACAGTGTCAGGGAAGCCAAGGTTGGATGATGTTTCCAGGAGAAGGGGGTGGTCCACAGTGTCAAAGGCAGCTGAGAGGTACGGGAGGATTGGGATGGAGTAGAGGCCGTTGGATTTGGCAGGAAGGGGATCACTGTTGACCTTTGAGAGGGAAATTTCCGTGGATTGAAGGGGGCAGAAGCCAGACTGGAAAGGGTCAAGGAGAGAATTTGAGGAGAGGAAGTGGAAGCAGCAGGTATAGAAGTGGTCTGTGCTCCCGCTGTTTTTGGGACCTCCACTGCCGCACCCCAGGGGCAGGAGAACCATCCAAGTGAAAACGCTGGAGATTCAAAGATGTTTTAGGGCCCAATCTGCCCCCATAGGGGAGTTAAGGGGACCACTAGAGTCTACGGTACTGTACCCCCGCCCCCCCACAATGTTTCATTCATTCATTCATTCAACCATATTTATTGAGCGCTTACTGTGTGCAGAGCACTGTACTAAGCGCTTGGGAAGTACAAGTTGCTATTGTGTGCAGAGCACTGTACTAAGCGCTTGGGAAGTACAAGTTGCCAACATATAGAGACGGTCCCTACCCAACAACAGGCTCACAGTCTAGAATGGGGAGACAGACAACAAAACAAAACATGTGGACAAGTGTCAAGTCGTCAGAACAAATAGAATTAAAGCTAAATGCACATCATTAACAAAATAAATAGAATAGTAAATAGGTGCAAGTAAAATAAACAGAATAATAAATCTGTACAAGCATACATACAGGTGCTGTGGGGAGGGGAAGGAGGTAGGGTGGGGGGGGATGGGGAGGGGGAGAGGAAAAAGGGGGCTCAGTCTGGGAAGGCCTCTTTTATTACCTCTGGTGTGGTTACTTCTGAGCTAAAAATAGCCCAGGAGTATCAAGGGAAAGGGGATGAACTGTGGTTTTGGGGGGCACCCAGCTTCCTCTGGCTCTGTATGAAGACCACAGGATATACCAGAAGGAGCATTAATTAGGTTGGGGTTTTAGTCCCTCTTCTGCCCTGGCCTGCAGTATGATTTGGACAAGTGCCTTAGCCTATAATAATAATAATAGTAACGGAACGGTATTTGTTAAGTGCTAATTTTATGCCAATACTGTGTTAATAGTTGGCTGAGGCGGATACAAAAAGACAATCAGATCAGGCAGATGTCCCTGCTCCACAAGGGGCTCACAGTCTAAGGCTGGGCGGGGAATGTGTCTGTTTATTGTTGCAGCATACTCTCCCAAACGCTTAGTACAGTACTCTGCCCATAATAAGTGCTTAATAAATATGACTGAACAAGAGGGAAGGATAACTTCTATTTAATCTCCATTCTATGGATGAGGAAACTGAGGCACAGAACAGTGATTCTGCCAAGGTCCCACACCTCCCAGGGGGTGGAGCTGGGATTAGCCAGATCCCCTGACTCCCAGTTCTGTGTTTTTTTCCACTGGGACCTTTCTCTGAGTCTGTTTCCCTCTCTAAAAAATAGGGAGGCAAACCTATCACCCTTAATCAACAGCATTAATTTCGCATCTATATAAGCAGAGCGCTGTGCTAAGCCCTTGGAAGAGCCAGATAGAATTAGCGAACATAATCCCTGCCCACATAGAATTTACCCTCTAGTTGGGTGAGAAAGACAGATAAATGACAGAAACAAGGAGTTAACAAAAGATAAGTTACTTGTTTAGGAGTCACAGAGGGGCTGAAGGGGCAGTTGGCAAGTGTGGAGGTTAGACGTGGGGAGGTGAAAAATAGGGAGGTAAATCTATCACCCTTAATCAGCAGCATTAATTTCGCACCTATATACGCAGAGCGCTGTGCTAAACCCTCGGAAGAGCCAGATCGAATTAGCGAACATAATCCCTGCCCACATTGAATTTACTCTCTAGTTGGGTGAGAAAGACAGATAAATGACAGAAACAAGGAGTTAACAAAAGATAAATTACATGTTTAGGTGTCACAGAGGGGCTGAAGAGGCAGTTGGCAAGTGTGGAGGTTAGACGTGGGGAGGTGAGAGATTAACAGGGGAAACTGAACAAGCCAGATGAGCCCACTGTTGGGCTGTCTCTATATGTTGCCAACTTGTACTTCCCAAGCACTTAGTACAGTGCTCTGCACACAGTAAGCGCTCAATAAATACGATTGATTGATTGATTGATTGAATGATTGAAATAAAAGTATCTGGGGAAGTTAAAACACCACAGAAACTATGTTTCTCCCTGCCGATGGGGATGGGAGCAGTAGAGGAGAAGGATCTCTGACCGGGAGAGCCAAGAGAGGGGAGCGCTCTGAAATGTCAAAGATGCAGCTTAAAAGAAGATAATCATTGCGGCATTTGTTAAGTGCTTACTCTGTGCCAGGCACTGTACTAAGCCCTGGGGTGGGTACGAGCAAACTGGGTTGGATACAGTCCCTGTCCCACATGGGGCTCCCAGTCTCAATCCTCATTTTATAGATGAGGTAACTGAGGCCCAGAGAAGTGAAGTGACTTGCCCGAGGTCACAAAGCAGACCAGTGGCAGAGCCAGGATTAGAATCCATGACCTTCTGACTTCCAGCCCATGTTCTGGCCACTCTTGAAGGAGGATAGAGGACGAGAGACTTGGGGTAGTAGAAGGACCACATGACCGGGTGAGGAGATGGAAAGTTCAGGGGGTCACTTGGTTGTGCAGGCTGAGAATTGGGGGTTTCGGGAGGAAGGATGGGGGGAGAGGAGTGGGTGGAGGTTGAGGCGCAGCCCTGGAGGAGTGAGCAGTGGTCATGGGTGATTGGAAATCTGGATATTGGGAGGGAAGAGAGTGAAGCGATGGTCTTTGTTAGAGAAAGACCCGGCAGGAGGAAGGATGGGGGAGGAATGGTCATGGGAGAAGGGGCATTTCTCTAAGTGCTCCCCAGGATATGTTCCCCACAGTCTTGGCAGGCTTAGAGGGGGGGAACTTTGGGGAGGACAGGCAGGTGAGAAGGTGCGAGGCTCCCAGTCTCTCAATCCCCATTTTACCGACGAGGTAACTGAGGCCCAGAGAAGTGAGGTGACTCGCCCAAGGTCACACAGCAGACAAATGGCCGAGCCGGCATTAGATCCCGTGCCTTTCTGACTTCCAGCCCAGGCTCTGTCCACCCTTGAAAGGAGATAGAAGCTGAGAGAAAGTTCCCTCCCTCATTTCAAAGTGAGCCGGCTCCGAGGCTTCGGAGCCAGAGAAGCAGTGTGGCTTAGTGACGGGAGCTAGGGCTTGGGAGTCAGAGGACGTGGGTTCTAATCCTGGCTCTGCCCCTTGTCAGCTGTGTGACCTTGGGCGAGTCGCTTCACTTCTCTGGGCCTCAGTTACCTCATCTGTCAAACAGGGGACTGTGAGCCTTATGTGGGACAACCTGATTACCTTGTATCTAACCCAGCACTTCCCCCAGGGGAGGTCACCAGTAGGCAGCACTTATATATATATAAGTATATAAAGTACTTAAAAGTATATAAAGTATACTTATATATATATAAAGTATACTTATGTATATAAGTATATAAATTTGTCATTTTATATATTTATATTGATGCCTGTTTACTTGTATCGACACCCGTCTCCCCTCCTCTAGACTGTGGGCTCGTTGTGGGCAGAGAAGCAGCGTGGCTCAGTGGAAAGAGCCTGGGCTTGAGAGTCAGAGGTCACGGGTTCTAATCCCCGCTCAGTCACTTGTCAGCTGTGTGAGCTTGGGCAAGCCACTTCACTTCTCTGGGCCTCAGTTACCTCATCTTTAAAATGGGGATGAAGACTGTGAGCCCCCCGTGGGACAATCTGACTACCTTGTATCTCCCCTCCAGCGCTTGGAAACATGTTTGGCACATAGTAAGTGCTTAACAAATGACATTATCATTATTATTATTGTCTCTATTGCTGTATTGGACTTTCCCGTGCGCTTAATACAGTGCTATGCACACAATAAGCGCTCAATAAATATGACTGAATGGATGAGGGATGCCGAGACCCCCTGGGAGAGGGTGGGGAGGAAGGGGCTCAGCTCGGAGCTCCGAAGAGAGAGGGGGTCGGGGGGAAACTGGGGCGAGGCAAAGCACTGTGCTATGCTCCTCTTCCCTACCCCCGACAGGTTTCTGCCCCTTCTTCCATGCCCCTGTCCCCTCTCATTTCACCCTATCCTGCCCCAACAATAATAAAAATAATAATAATAGCATTTGTTAAGCGCTTAGTATATGCCAGGCACTGAACCACGCTCCTCTTCCCTACCCCCTGACACATTTCTGCCCCTTCCCGCCATTTGCCCCTTCTTCCATGCCCCTACCCCCTCACCCTCTCCTGCCCCAATAATAACAATGATAATAATAATGGCATTCGTTAAGCTCTTACTACGTGCCACTGTACTACGCTCCCCTTCCCCACTCCCTGACAAGTTTCTGCCCCTTCTTCCATGCCCCTGTCCCCTCTCTCCATCCTGCCCCGATAATAAAAATGATAATAATAATGGCATTTGTTAAGCACTTACTATGTGCCAGACACTGTAATATGCGCTTCTTTCCTAACCCCTGACACTTTTCTGCCCCTTTCCCCCTCTGCTCCTTCTTCCATGCCCCTGTCCCCACCTCCCGTCCACCCCATCCTGCCCCAATAATAATACTATTTAGGGCATTTAAGCGCTTCCTAGGTGCCAGACACTGTACTACTCCCTGACAGATTTCTGCCCCTTCTTCCATGCCCCTGTCCCCACCTCCCGTCCATCCCTTCCTGCCCCCACAACAATACTATTTATGGCATTTAAGCGCTTACCTAGGTGGCCGGCACTGTACTACGCTCCCCTTCCCTGCTCCCTGGCAGGTTTCTGGCCCTTGTTCCATGCCCCTGCCCGCCGTCCCCGGGTCCCGGCCCGCCCCCCGGGGGACTCACCTGGGGTCTGGGTCCGGCCGTGCCCGGGGCCCCGAGGAGGAGCAGGAGGAGGAGGAGGAGGAGGAGGAAGAGGAGGGGCCGCAGGGGCCGGGGCATGGCCGAGGCGGTCAGGACGGGAGCCCGATCCCGGGACCCATAGGGTCACCGGCTGCGGAGCCGCTCGCCCGGGACCGCAGCCACCACCGGGACACAGAGACACAGACGACAGAGCCGGAGCCGGAGCCGGAGCCGGTCCAGCCCAGCTCAGCCCAGGACCAGCCCAGCCCAGCCAAGTCCAGCCCAGTCCAGCTCAGCCCAGACCAGCCCAGCTCAGCCCAGGACCAGCCCAGGACCAGCCCAGCCCAGCCCAGCCCAGCCAAGTCCAGCACAGTCCAGCTCAGCCCAGACCAGCCAAGTCCAGCCCAGTCCAGCTCAGCCCAGCTCAGCCCAGGACCAGTCCAGGACCAGTCCAGGACCAGCCCAGCCCAGCCCAACCCAGCCCAGCACAGACCAGTCCAGCCCAGCCCAACCCAGCTCAGTCCAGCCCAGTCCAGCACAGCCCAGACCAGCCCAGCTCAGCCCAGCCCAGTCCAGCCCAGCCCGGTCCAGCCCAGCCCAGCCCAGCCCAGCCCAGGACCAGCATAGCCCAGACCAGCACAGTCCAGTCCAGTCCAGTCCAGCACAGTCCAGCCCAGCCCAGCCCAGCACAGCACAGTCCAGCCCAGTCCAGCCCAGCACAGTCCAGTCCAGCTCAGCACAGTCCAGTCCAGCACAGTCCAGCTCAGCACAGTCCAGTCCAGCCCAGCCCAGCCCAGTCCAGCCCAGTCCAGTCCAGCCTAGCCCAGCCCAGTCCAGTCCAGCCCAGCCCAGCTCAGCCCAGGACCAGCCTAGCCCAGCCCAGTCCAGCCCATCCCCTCCCAACGTCGGGGGCGGGGCGTGTGGGCGGGCTTGGGGGTCTTCCCCTCCTTCCCTCCCCTCCCATCCCGTCCTCCCATCCCGTCCCGTCCCCTCCCGTCCCCGCCGGCCGAGCGGTGGCCCCCCTCCCCCCAGCCAGGTAGCCAAAGTCCGGCGTCCGGATCCTCTTCGGCCACCGCCCCCCCCTCCTCCCCCCGGGTCCGCGACCACCAGGTTGAAGCTCTTGTGGAAAAATGGATGGGGTGTGGGGGCGCAGGGCCCACCCCTTGGGTGACCAGAGGAACGCCCTCCCTCCGCACATCTGCCAAGCTAGCTCTCTTCCTCCCTTCAAAGCCCTACTGAGTGCTCACCTCCTCCAGGAGGCCTGCCAAGCTGGCTCTCTTCCTCCCTTCAAAGCCCTACTGAGCGCTCACCTCCTCCAGGAGGCCTGCCAAGCTGGCTCTCTTCCTCCCTTCAAAGCCCTACTGAGCGCTCACCTCCTCCAGGAGGCCTGCCCGCACTCAGCCCCCTCCTTCCTCTCCCCCTCTTTACCCCCTTCCCCTCCCCACAGCACCTGGATATATGTTTGGACAGATTTATTACTCTTTTGATTTTACTTGTACATATCCATTCTATTGATTTCATTTTGTTAATATGTCTTGTTTCGTTGTCTGTCTCCCCCTTCTAGACTGTGAGCCCGCCGCTGGGTAGGGGCTGTCTCTATATGTTGCCAACTTGGACTTCCCGAGCGCTTGGTCCAGTGCTCTGCACACAGTAAGCGCTCAATAAATACGATTGAATGAATGAATGAATTCTATTTATTTTATTTTGATAATATGTCCTGTTTCGTTGTCTGTCTCCCCCTTCTAGACTGCGAGTCTGCTGTTGGGTCGGGACCGTCTCTAGATGTTGCCAACTTGGACTTCCCAAGCGCTTAGTCCAGTGCTCTGCACACAGTAAGCGCTCAATAAATACGATTGAAAGAAGGACTGAATGAATGAGAGAGGACCCTCCCTCTCTTTCCCCTCGCCCTGCCGCATGGCCCTCCCTGTCTACCCGGGGGCACGTCCCTACCCCTCTCTTCCAGCCCACCAGGACAGTCCGTCCGTGCCAGTTAGGGTATCCCTTCCTTTCTCTGGTCACTTCTGGCCTTGTACTTCCCAAGCGCTTAGTACAGTGCTCTGCACACAGTAAGCGCTCAATAAATACAATTGACTGATTGATTCTGGCCTGTCCCAGGAGAGGAGGTGCCCCCCTACCCACCCCCTCTCTATCTCTGCCGACCCGGGGGACACTTACCATCATGGGTGGCCGCTTTCCCAACGCTTAGAATAATAATAATAATAATAATAATAATAATAATAATAATAATAATAATAATGACATTTATTAAGCTCTGGGGAGGTTACAAGGTGATCAGGCTGTCCCCCGGGGGCCTCACAGTCTTAATCCCCATTTTACAGATGAGACCACTGAGGCCCAGAGAAGTGACTTTCCCAAAGTCACACAGCTGACAATTGGCGGAGTTGGGATTCGAACCCATGACCTCCGGCTCCAAAGCCCGGGCTCTTTCCACTGAGCCACGCTGCTTGGAACAGTGCTTGGCACATAGCACATTCCTCTGCTCCTCCTCCCCTTCCCATCGCCCCCACTCCCTTCCTCTGCCCTCACCCACAGCACTTGTGTATATTTGTACAGATTTATTACTCCTCTCTTTATCAATCATGTGTCTATAGCTATAATCCTATTTATCTGTTCTAATGGTATCGACGGCCGTCTGCTTGTTTTGTTTTGTCTCCCCCTTCTAGACTGTGAGCCCGTTGTTGGGTCGGGACCGTCTCCGCTGCTGATCTGTACTTTCCAAGCGTTTAGTACAGTGCTCTGCACACAGTACGCGCTCAATTCATGCGATTGATTGACTGACTGAATGAATGAATAGTAAGCGCTTAATCAATCACTCAATCATATTTATTGAGCGCTTACTGTGTGCAGAGCACTGTACTAAGCGCTTGGGAAGTACAACTTGGCAAAACATAGAGATAGTCCCTACCCAACAGTGGGCTCACAGTCTGAAAGGGGGAGACGGAGAACAAAACCAAACATACTAACAAAATAAAATAGAATATATATGTACAAGTAAAATAAATAGAGTAATAAATAGAGTAATAAATATGTACAAACATATATACATACAAACACCATCATCATCATCCCTGATGTGGAAGCAGGTGAGAGGTGGTGGGGTGGGGGGTTCCAGGGCCAGTCTCAATCATCAAAAGCCACAAGGAATGGGGAGGAAAGAAAAACAAGAAAAATTTGAACGTTTCCTCTCATTTTCACGTCTTCCTCCAGCTGACCTTTCCCCAGATTCACTCATTCATTCAATCGTATTTATTGAGCGCTTACTGTGTGCAGGGCACTGTGCTAAGCGCTTGTGGGAAGAGACGGGGAATGAAGGGGACAGTGTCCCCTGTATATATGTATATATGTTTGTGCATATTTATTACTCTATTTTACTTGTACTTATCTATTGTATTTATTTTATTTTGTTGAGATGTTTGGTTTTGTTCTCCGTCTCCCCCTTCTAGACTGTGAGCCCACTGTTGGGTAGGGCCTGTCTCTAGATGTTGCCAACTTGGACTTCCCAAGCGCTTAGTACAGTGCTCTGCACACAGTAAGCGCTCAATAAATACAATTGATTGATTGATTGTCCTCAAGTAGACACATAACACTGGCAGATGCAGCGGCCACTGGTAACTGAGAGCAGTTGGGTGTTCGATTTTTGGTGATGAGAGGTGAAGGAGAGGCTAAAAGACCACTTTTTGGTCCTGAAATCTTCCCTTCTGTAACCCCCACTTCCTGAGAAGAGAGTGCTCTCTCCCAAGCACTTACTACAGTGCTTTGCACACAGTAAGGACGAATCTTTGTTCCTGAAATCATCATCATCATCAATCGTATTAATTGAGCGCTTACTATGTGCAGAGCACTGTACTAAGCGCTTGGGAAGTACAAATTGGCAACATATACAGTCCCTACCCAATACTGGGCTCACCGTCTAAAAGAATCTTCCCTTCTGTACCCCTTCCACCCAAAGAAGAGATTGTACTCTCCCAAGCACTTAGTAATAATAATAACGGCATTTGTTAAGCGCCTACTATGTGCCAAGCACTGTTCTAAGCGCTGGGGAGGTTACAAGGTGATCAGGTTGTCCCACGAGGGGGCTCACAGTCTTCATCCCCATTTTACAGATGAGGTAACTGAGGCCCAGAGAAGTTAATCAATCAATCAATCGTATTTATTGAGCGCTTACTGTGCGCAGAGCACTGTACTAAGCGCTTGGGAAGTACAAGTTAAGTGACTGACTTGCCCCAAGTCACCCAGCTGACAAGTGGCGGAGCCGGGATTTGAACCCATGACCTCTGACTCCAAAGCCCGGGATCTTTCCACTGAGCCAAGGGTGAATCTTTGGTCCTGAAACCTTCCCTTCTGTAACCCACTCTTCCAGAGAAGAGAGTGTACTCCCCCAAACACTTAGTACAGTGCTCCGTACACAATAAAGTCTCAGTACATATGATTGATTGATTGGTGTGAACAGCTTGGGGGTAGGGGAAAGGATAACGATAGCATTTATTAACGATAGCATTTATTAAGCGCTTACTATGTGCAAAGCACTGTTCTAAGCGCTGGGGAGCTTACAAGGTGATCAGGTTGTCCCATGGTGGGGGGCTCACAGTTTTAATCCCCACTTTACAGATGAGGGAACTGAGGCCCAGAGAAGTGAAGTGACTTGCCCAAAGTCACCCAGCTGACAGTTGGCAGAGCCGGGATTTGAACCCATGACCTCTGACTCCAAAGCCCGCGCTCTTTCCACTGAGCCAGAATGGGGGAGGCACCTTCTCCAACCTTTGGGGAACCATGGGAGAAAGTTTCTAGACTTCTAGACTTGTACTTCCCAAGCGCTTAGTACAGTGCTCTGCACACAGTAAGCGCTCAATAAATACGATTGATGATGATAGACTCTTCTAGAAACCAGTCAGAGGACCTGGGAGTTAGAAGACCTGGGTTCTAATCCCAGATCTGCCACTTGCCTGTTATGCGACCTAAGGCAAAGTTACTTCTCTTCTCTCTGCCTCAGTGACCTCATCTGTAAAATGGGGATCAATCAATCAATCAATCGTATTTATTGAGCGCTTACTGTGTGCAGAGCACTGTACTAAGCGCTTGGGAAGTCCGAGTTGGCAACATCTAGAGATGGTCCCTACCCAACAATCAATCAATCGTATTTATTGAGTGCTTACTGTGTGCAAAGCACTGTACTAAGCGCTTGGGAAGTCTGAGTTGGCAACATCTAGAGACGGTCCCTACCCAACAGTGGGCTCACAGTCTAGAAGGGGGAGACAGAGAACAAAACCAAACATATTCACAAAATAAAATAAATACAATATATAAATTATATATATAAAATATAATATATTATATTATATTATATCATATAATTATATACAATATATAATTATATATAACATATAATGTATATTATATATTATTTATAATATATAATTATATATAATATATAATATAATATATAATATATTGTATATATTATATATAAATACAATAAATAAATACAACATAAATAATAAACATAATAAACATAAAAAATAAATAAAGCAAAACATAGAATAAATACATACAAGTAAAATAAATAGAGTAATAAATATGTAAAATAGAGTCATAAATATAATAATAATAATAATGATTAAGATTTTGAGCCCTATGTGGGACAGGGACTGCGTCTAACCTGTCTTACTTGTACCTACCTCAGTGCTTGGCACAGAGTGAACAAATACCATCATTATTCTATTTGCCTTTGCTGGTGAATTTCTTAATAATAATAATTAATGATAATAATAAGTATTTGTAAAGTGCTTACTATGCGCCAAGCAATCTACTGGGGTAGATCCAAGATAATCAGTTCGGACACAGTCCCTGTCCTACGTGGGGCTCACAGTCTAAGCAGGAGAGAGTGGGATTCAATTGTAATTTGTAAATCGTAATTTATTTATTTGTTTACATATATTAATGTCTTTCTCCCCCACTAGACTGTGAGCTCGTTGTAGGCAGAGAATGTGTCTGTTATTGTATTGTACTCCCCAAGGGCTTAGTACAGTGCTCTGCATACAGTAAGTGCTCAATGAACCTCCCTCTCTCCATCCCCCCCGCCTTACCTCCTTCCCCTCCCCACAGCACCTGTATATATGTTTGTACGTATTTATTACTCTATTTATTTATTTTATTACCTATTTATTCTATTTATTTTATTTTGTTACTATGTTTTGTTTTGTTGTCTGTCTCCCCCTTCTAGACTGTGAGCCCACTGTTGGGTAGGGACCGTCTCTAGATGTTGCCAACTTGGACTTCCCAGTGCTGTGCACGCAGTGAGCGCTCAATAAATATGAATGAATGAATGAACTGAATGAATGAATGAAATCCCTTTTGTACAAGTGAGACGACTGAGGCACTTAAAAGCTAAGTGACTCGCCCAAGGTCACCCAGCAGGTGAGTGGAGGAGCCGGGATTGGAACTCAGGTCCTGTGATTCCCAGGCCCTTGCTCGTTCCACTAGGCCAAAATGTTTCTCTAATTATGGGCTCCCCACCTCCAAGCCCACCTGTCCCATCCTGGGAAGCAGCGTGGCTCAGTGGAAAGAGCCCGGGCTTTGGAGTCAGAGGTCATGGGTTCAAATCCCGGCTCTGCCACTTGTCGGCTGTGTGACTTTGGGCAAGTCACTTCACTTCTCTGCGCCTCAGTTACCTCATCTGGAAAATGGGGATGAAGACTGGGAGCCCCCCGTGGGACAACCTGATCACCTTGTATCTTCCCCAGCGCTTAGAACAGTGCTTTGCACATAGTAAGCACTTAATAAATGCCATTATTATTATTATTATTATCCTGTCCCCCAAGCCTAGAGGAGAAATTCCTCAGCTTCCCTAAATCCCTGGGGCCAGAGTTTAATAACCCTCCATGTTGGGAAATCCTTCCCAGAGCAGGGTGATGCTTTCCTTTGGCTTGTCTGCCAGTAAATTGGGAAGCAGATAATAATAATAATAATGGCATTTATTAAGCACTTACTAGGTGCAAAGCACTGTTCTAAGCTCTGGGGAGGTAACAAGTTGATCAGGTTGTCCCACGGCGGGGCTCACAGACTTAATCCCCATTTTACAGATGAGGTAACTGAGGCCCAGAGAAGTGAAGTATATATGTTTGTACATATTTATTACTCTATTTATTTATTTATTTATTTTACTTGTACATATCTATTCTATTTATTCTATTTATTTTATTTTGTTAGTATGTTTGGTTTGGTTCTCTGTCTCCCCCTTTTAGACTGTGAGCCCACTGTTGGGTAGGGACTGTCTCTATATGTTGCCAACTTGGACTTTCCAAGCGCTTAATACAGTGCTCTGCACACAGTAAGCGCTCAATAAATGCGATTGATTGATTGATTGAAGTGACTTGCCCAAAGTCATACAGCTGACAAGTGGCGGAGCTGGAATTTGAACCCATGACCTCTGACTCCAAGAGCCTGGGCTCTTTCCACGGAGCCACGCTGATGGTTCTGCTCCTCTGTGCAATGGCCCTTACTGCTTCTCTCATTCTTTCATTCATTCGATCGTATTTATTGAGCGCCTACTGTGGGCAGAGCACTGTACTAAGCACTTGGAAAGTACAAATTGGCAACATATAGGGGCGGTCCCTACCCAACAACGGGCTCACATTCTCCTTTGCCTCCTTCAGCCCGGAGAGGAGCTTTCGCTCACTGTGGGCAGGGACCGTGTCTACCAACTCTGTTCTATCGTCCTCTCCCAAGCGCTTAGTACGGTGCCCTGCACACAATAAGCGCCCAATAAATACCAATGGTTGCTTGATTCCTCTAGACTTGTAAGCTCCTTGTGGGCAGGGAATCTATCAACTCTGTTCTACTGTCCTCTCCCAAGTGCTCAGTACAGTGCTCTGCACACAGTAAGCACTCAATAAATACCACTGACTGCTTGATTCCTCTAGACTTGTAAGCGTCTTGTGGGCAGGGAATGTGTCTACCAATTTTGTTCTATTGTACTCCCCCGAGCGCTTAGTAATAACAATAATAATAATGGCATTTATTAAGCGCTTACTATGTGCAAAGCACTGTTCTAAGCGCTGCGGGTAGTATAGTGCTCTGCACACAGTAAGCGCTCAATAAATACCGTTGATTGATTCAGTCTTTTGGACTCCTTTCCACCTCCTGCTGGGGCTCTGACGATTCATTCATTCACTCATTCATTCAATCGTATTTATTGAGCGCTTACTGTGTGCAGAGCAGTGTACTAAGCGCCTGGGAAGTACAAGTTGGCAACATATTCCAGTGCTTAGTACAGTGGGCGACTTCTCCTGCTGCACTGTAAGCTCCTTGTGGGCGTCTACCTACTCTATTATATTGTAGTCTCTTAAGCGCTTAGTACAGAGCTCCAACCACAATCGGCGCTCAAACGATACCCTCTGCTGATTCTCCCTGCAGAACAACATGGCAGCAGAGCTGCTGGGGGTTAAATCGGCTCAGCGGTCCATCGTATTTATTGAGCGCTTATTGAGTGCAGAGCGCTGCACCGAGTCCTTGAGAGAGTACAATATAGCAATACAACAGACACATTCCCTGCCCACAGTGAGCTTACAGTCTACAGCTCATCATCATCATCGTCATCATCAATCGTATTTATTGAGCGCTTACTATGTGCAGAGCACTGTACTAAGCGCTTGGGAAGTACAAATTGGCAACATATAGAGACAGTCCCTACCCAACAGTGGGCTCACAGTCTAAAAGGGGGAGACAAGTAGCTCAGCTACTTGTACTTGTCTCTTGGAATAAGTGTGTTTTTATAAGCGTTTAGGGAGGGGAAGGCCTGCGGTTCGGCTAAATGAGGGGTCAGGTGTTTTAAAAAAGGGAGACGAGTCTTCCCTTCTTCCCACAACTCCAACCTTTATCACCCGCAGGCAAATTCTTTGCCGCTTGACTGCTGTGTGACCTTGGGCAAATCACTTCACTTCACTGGGCCTCAGTTCCCTCATTTAGAAAATGGGGATTAAGACTGCGAGCCCCACGTGGAACAGGGACGGCATCCAACCTGATTACCTAGCATCTATCCCAGAGCTTAGAAAAGTGCTTGTCATATAGTAGGTGCTGTACAAATACCTTTAGAAAATAAAGTTTTCTAATAAATATAAATAATAATAATAATAACAAATATTTTTTAATAAAAATAAAGTTGACTTCTCCCGGCTAACACCCTCAACTCCCCAAATGCTTGTAACCTTCCCACCCAGGGCCTCATCCCCATCTTTTTTTTTTAAATAGCATTTATATTAAGCGCTTACCATGTGCAAAGCACCGTTCAAAGCGCTGGGGAGGTTACAAGGTGATCAGGTTGTCCCACGGAGGGCTCACAGTCTTAATCCCCATTTTACAGATGAGGGAACTGAGGCCGAGAGAAGTGAAGTGAGTTGCCCCAAGTCACCCTGCTGACAAGTGGTGGAGCCGGGATTTGAACCCATGACCTCTGACTCCAAAGCCCGGGCTCTTTCCACTGAGCCACGCATCTTGTAAATCAACTGATGGAATGTGCGAAAGAGATTCAGTCTCCACAGCTGAGGGGTTCAAAAAGCACTCATTCAATCATATTTATTGAGCGCTTACCGTGTGCAGAGCACTGTACTAAGCGCTTGGGAATTACGAGTCGGCAACATATAGAGACGGTCCCTACCCAACAACAAAATGCAGGGTGACTTAGTGGAAAGAGGAACCAGAGGAAGTGGGTTCTAATCCTGGCTCTGACATTTGCCTGCTGTGTGAGCTTGAGCAAGTCATTTCACTTCTCTGTGCCCCAGGTACCCGATCTGTAAAATGGGGGTGAAATACCTGTTTTCCCTCCCCCTTAGGCTGTGAGTCCCATGTGGGATAGGGACTGCATCCAACCTGATCATCTTGCATCTACCCCAGTGCTAAGCATGGTGCTTGGTGCAGAGTAAGCACGTAAAATACCACTATGATTATAGAAATAACATAGTTTTCTGCTTTCCTGAAAGGGGAAATCGTGCCTCATTAATCTGCTGGAGTCCTTTGAAGGGGTCGATAAGAGTGTGAATAAAGGGGAACCAGTAGGCGTAATATATTTAGATTTTCAAAGGCCTCTGACAAGGGTCCACCCCCATGGCTTTCAAAAAGCTGAATTACTGGGGATTGGAGGGAAGGTTCTGTGGTGCATACATAAGAAACTAAAAGATGGGAAATAATCATAATGGTATTTGTTAAGTGCTTACTATGTGCCAAGCACTGTTCTAAGAGCTGTAAGGTAATCAGGTTGTCCCACGTGGGGCTCACAGTCTTCATCCCCATTTTACAGATGAGGTAACTGAGGTACAGGGAAGTTAAGGGACTTGCCCAAGGTCACACAGCAGACAAAGTGGTGGAGCAGGGATTAGAACCCACGTCCTCTGACTCCCAAGCCCGTCCTCTTTCCACTAAGCCACGTTGCTTCTCAAGACTGTGAGTTGGTTGTGGGCGGGGATTGTCATCGTTTATTGTTGCATTGTTCTTTCCCAAGCGCTTAGTACAGTGGTGTGCACACAGCAAGTGCTTAATAAACACAGATGAATGACTGGAGCCTGGAGAAAACTGACAAGTGGTTTCTTTGTGGTGGGGAGGCAGAGGTGGGAATGTATCTGATTGTTTTCCTGTACTCTCCCAAGCACTTAGTTCAGTGCTCTGCACACAGTTAAGTGCTCAATAAACACAACTGAATGAATAAATGAATGAATAAATGAATGCTTGCTCCTGTGCTTATCACCGTGTTGAATTCTTTTTGTCTGACTGAACCCAAGGGACCCCTCTACCATTCTTACTTTGTGACAACTCTTTCTGGACTCAGAATTTTGGGATTGGTAGGCCAAATGAGTGCAAGACTTAAAGGTCTGCCCATTTTACAGATTCTTCCCGGGTGAAATACGCAGAAAGTGAGTTCTGGAGCATCTCGCTTCCCAGGCTAAGCTCCCCTTTTCCTCAGCTCCCCCTCCCCTCCCCATAGCTCTGAATCACTCCCTTTGCTCTACTTCCCCTCCCCTCCCCATAGCACTTGTGTATATATGTACATATTTATAATTATAATTCTATTCACTTTTATTAATGATGTGTACATATCTATAATTCTTTTTGTTTATAATTATGCTACTGATGCCTGTTTACTTGTTTTGATGTCTGTCTCCCCCCTTCTAGACTGTGAGCCTGTTGTAGGCAGGGATTGTCTCTGTTGCTGAATTGTACTTCAGCACTTGTGTATATATGTACATATTTATAATTATAATTCTATTCACTTTTATTAATGATGTGCATATATCTATAATTCTTTTTATTTATAATTATGCTACTGATGCCTGTTTACTTGTTTTGACGTCTGTCTCCCCCCTTCTAGACTGTGAGCCTGTTGTAGGCAGGGATTGTCTCTGTTGCCGAATTGGACTTCCCAAGCGCTTAGTACAGTGCTCTGCACACAGTAAGCGCTCAATAAATATGATTGAATGGATGAATGAACTCTCTCCTGCGGCAGATTCCACTTGGTTCCTCTCGTTTGTTTGGTCCCCTGTTGAAATGGAAAATAACCCTTCAAAAGCCCCCTTCATCTACTTAGGAACAGCTTATTTTGTCGCCCTTCATCCTCCTCTTTCCCAGGCTAAACAGCCTTCATTCCATTCTCCTTCCCTCAAAAAGACCCATTTTCCACGGGCTTAATTATTTTTGTTTCTTCCAGCCTCCCTTGATGGCTTCCTGATGAAGGTTTTCCCCTGAAAGGACCCAGCAGGTGGCTGATTTCTCTCTCCCCAACGGCCTGAGGAGTCTGTGTGGGTGGAGAGAAGGAGGGAGAGGAAGGAAGAGAGGGAGAGATGGGGGGAGGAAAAGGGAGAGAAGGAGAAGAAGAGGAGTGGGGAAAGAGGGGGAGAGAGAGAAAGAAAGAGTGAGTGTGTGTGTGAGAGAGAGAGAGTCAATCGCGGCCACCAGCTGTTCTCCATTTTCAATGGGAAAGGGGTCAAGAGAAAATAGGCTAAAACTGCAGCAAGAAGGATTTGGGCCAGACAGAGGGAAAAATTTCCCAGCTGTCAGGTGGAAGCACTAGAACTGGGAGAAGCTGTGCGATCTCCTTCCATAAGGTAAGAACGGGAACATTTAAGCGAAGCCGAACTTGTGAGCTCGTTGTGGGCTGTGAACGTGACTGCAAATTCTCCTGTATTGTACTCTCCCAGGCTCTGCACATTGTAGGCGCTCAATACATGTCAATCAATCCTATTTATTGAGCGCTTACTGTGTGCAGAGCACTGTACTAAGAGCTTGGGAAGTACAAGTTGGCAACATCTAGAGACGGTCCCTTCCCAACAGTGGGCTCACAGTCTAGAAGGGGGAGACGGAGAACAAAACCAAACATATTAACAAAATAAAATAAATAGAATAGATATGTACAAGTTAGAGTAATAAATATGTACAAACATATATACATATATACAGGTGCTGTGGGGAAGGGAAGGAGGTAAGACGGGGGGATGGAGAGGGGGACGAGGGGGAGAGGAAGGAGGGGGCTCAGTCTGGGAAGGCCTCCTGGAGGAGGTGAGCTCTCTGACTGATTGAAGGGGGGAATGGGCTGGTTGGTCCCTGAAGGGTCCTGGTGGTCTGAGAACTCTATACTTTCCATCCTAACAACTAACTCATTCAACCACTCATTCATTCAATCATTTATTGAGGACTTACTGTGTGCAGAGCACTTTACTAAGCACTTGGGAGAGTATGATAGAACAATAAATAGACATAAATAAATAAATAAATACTCTGAGCCCAGGGTAGCTACCTTCCCCATCCAAGTTTGTCTTTTCCTCCAGTCAGTCAATTGCTGAGCATGGGCAGGTCACTGGGATGGCCTGTGGGAGAGAACCACAAGGGTTGAAGACAGTGATCCCTGCCCTCAGGGGATCTAAAGAGGGAGGCAGACACAGAATAATTAGTGGGTAAGTGGAAGAAGGATCAGGGCCATTCGGACGACTTGCGGCGTGTCCGTGATTTATTATTTAACGATTTGACTTGGCGAAGTAAGTTCAATTATTAATTGCTCGCTCGTCACTGATGTGAGTTATAGAGTCCACCGACACAATCTAGAGTCAGCCCAGTCCTGTCGAAGATTTTATTTTGTGCATTACAGTGCAAAGCTGGGTGCCAACTTTTGCAAAAAGCGCGGAGAAGGGTGTGCCCACCCAGCACTGGGGAGAAGATGCATCGTGATGCCCGAGTGCTCTCGGCCTGTTGTGGAGACTGTCTCACCCAATTTTGGAGAACTGAAGGGCTTGTCTAATATTCTTCATATTCCCCCGGTAGATTGTGAGCTCCTGAAGGGCAGGGAACGTGTCTACCGACTCTGTTGTATTGAACTCTCCCAAACGTTTAGTACAGTCCTTTTCACACAGCTAGTGCTCAATAAATACGAATGAATGAATAAAAGAAAGTTACTAAGGAGTGAAATTGCATGGCAGAATGCAGCTGTTGATAATTAATTGTATTCTGGTTAGCGTCTATTTTTTAATTTACACTTCACCATTTGCAACATTCCCCAGCCCCCGTGGAAAGTGTAAAAGAGGAGCTTTATCTTCTCCAGAAATAACACACATTCAAATGGCAGCCTCAGATAGACATTGAATTACCAGTTAGTGAGAAGCAGCATGGCCTAGTGGAAAGAGCCTAGGCCTGGAAATCAGAGGATCTGGGTTCTAATCCCGACTCTGCCATTTATCTGCTGCGTGACCTTGGGCAAACCACTTAACATCTCTGTGCTTCGGTTCCCTCCTGTAAAATGGAGATGAAAATTGTGAGCCCCATGTGGGATAGGGATTGGGTCCAACCTGATTTGCTTGTATCCACCCCAGGGCTTAGAACAGTGCCTGGCACACAGTAAGTGCTTAACAACAAATACCACAATTATACTACAGTTATTCTCTGTGCCTCAGGTTCCTCATCTGTAAAATGGAGATTAAATGCCGGTGCCCTCTCCTCCTTAGCCTTTGAGCCCCTTATGGGACAAGGACTGTGTCCAATCTGATTATCTTGTATCTACCCCAGCGCTTGACACATTGTGCTTTACAAATCCTGTGATTATTTAACTTAAAGTGCATAGGTAAGAGTTGAAGGGGGCTCTGGGATGTCAGAATTGGGGGAAGCGGTTACTTTGGGAAGGCTTCCTGGAGTGCCAGTTTGCCCCCAGGGACTCTAGTCAGATAATAATAATTATGGTACTTGTTAAGCGCTATCATCATCATCAATCGTATTTATTGAGCGCTTACTATGTGCAGAGCACTGTACTAAGCGCTTGGGAAGTACAAATTGGCAACATATAGAGACAGTCCCTACCCAACAGTGGGCTCACAGTCGAAAAGACTGTGAGCTGGTAAAGCGCTATGTGCCGAGCACTGTTCTAAGCACTGAATAGATCCAAGTTAATCAGGTTGGACACAGTCCTTGTCCCACGTAGGGCTCACAGTCTTCATCACCATTTTACAGACGAGGGAACTGAG
Organism: Tachyglossus aculeatus; assembly: GCF_015852505.1. NCBI lineage: Eukaryota > Metazoa > Chordata > Mammalia > Monotremata > Tachyglossidae > Tachyglossus > Tachyglossus aculeatus. The sequence continues at coordinate 17,630,447 of NC_052084.1, read as the reverse complement.
GCCCAGAGAAGTTAGATGACTTACGCGAGGTCATGCAGTAGACATGCGGCGAAGCCGAGATTAGAACCCAGGTCCTCTGATTCCCAGGCCCGTGCTCTAGCCACTAAGCCACGCTGCCTCTCGCCCAGGAGACTTAAAAATTCAGGAAAGTGCCCCAACAATTATTTCAGGCAGCTTCTTCCGTGGGCAAGGTCGAGAGGTGATATCCCAAACCCAATCCTCACCTCTGTCTCCTCGAGGGCGACAGTGCCGGCCCCTTCCTTGAAGGAGTCGTCTGCAGTGTCTGCTCGCCACTGGCTCGACGCTTGTTTACCAGCCCTTTGGGCACCGCTCCAGGTCCTAGCAGTCATCCCGAGATGATTTACTCTGTCTTCGGCCGGAATGAGCCAGAACGAGGAGGACCAGTGGGCACTGGCGTGGCGCGTTCGATCCGCCAAATGTCCCACCACCATTTCGAGCCACGATTCTTCAAAGCTGCCAGGAGAGAGGCTAGTTAGGATTCTGCTCCCCACTTCTCATAATAATAATAATAATAGTCATATTTGTTAAGCACTTACTAGGTGCCAGACTCTCTAATAATAATAATAATAATAATAATGGTATTTGTTAAGCGCTTATTACATGCTGTTCTAAGCAATGGAAAGGTTACAAGGTGATCAGGTTGTCCCACGGGGGGCTCACAGTTTTAATCCCCATTTTAGAGATGAGGTAACAGGCCCAGAGAAGGGAAGTGACTTGCCCAAAGTCCCACAGCTGACAGTTGGCGGAGCTGGGATTTGAACCCATGACCTCTGACTCTAAAGCCCGGGCTCTTTCCACTGAGCCATGCTGCTTCTCTGTACTAAGCGCTGGGGTGGATATGAGCAAATCAGGTGAGACACGGTCCCTGTCCCACATTCATTCATTCAATCGTATTTATTGAGCACTTACTGTGTGCAGAGCACTGTACTAAGCGCTTGGGAAGTACAAGTTGGCAACATATAGAGACGGTCCCTACCCAACAGTGGGCTCACAGTCTAGAAGATTAAGGGAAGAAGGGAGTCCCACTTGAGGTTCACAGTCCTCGTCCCCATTTTCCAAGTGAAGGAACTGAGACCCGGAGAAGTGAAGTGACTTGCTCAAGGTCACACAGCGGACAGGCGAAGGAGCCAGGACTAGAACCCCGCTATTCTGACTCCAAGGCCTGAGCTCTTTCCATTAGGCCGCACTTCCCCTAGTTAGTTTTCGGCTTTCTGTATCGATTACCCAGGTTACTAAATGCTCTTCCGTGTCCAGGAATGGGACAGGCTCAGTTTGCCTTTGCTTGGCCGCGGGTCTCAGGAGAGAGGGAAAAGTTGGTGCTGATGAGAACCGCGAAGTACTAGCCATTCATTCATTCATTCATTCAGTCGCATTTATTGAGCGCTTACTGTGTGCAGAGCACTGTACTAAGCGCTTGGGAAGTCCAAGTTGGCAACATATAGAGACGGTCCCTACCCAACAGCGGGCTCACAGTCTAGAAGGGGGAGACAGAGAACAAAACATATTAACAGAATAAAATAAATAGAATAAATATGTACAAGTAAAATAGAGTAATAAATCCGTACAAACACATATACATATATACAGGTGCTGTGGGGAAGGGAAGGAGGTAAGGTGGGGGGGATGGAGAGGGGGAGGAGGGGGAGAGTGACCAGTGATCCACATCCTGCTTCTGGCCCCCCTTTCAGATACGACAGACCACCGCTCTCCCCACCTTCAGAGCCTTATTAAAATCACGTCTCCTCCAAGAGGCTTTCCCCAACTAAGCCCTAATTGCCCCTACTCTCTTCTCCCTCTGCATCACCTAGGTACTTGGATCAATTCCCTTAAAGCACTTCACATACTCCTCACTCTCGGGCCTATAGCTTTCATTTAAAAATCTGTAATTTATTTTAATGTCTGTCTCCCCCTCTAGACTAAGCTTCCTGTCAACAGGGGACCTGTCTACCAACACTGTTGTATTTACTCTCCCAGGCACTTAGTACATTATTCTGCACGCAATAAACGCTCGATCAATACCATCGATCGATTGACTGTACAGGTTCCATGAAGCCGGAGCCTTCCCAGAGGCAAAGAGGACACGAGACGGTTCGCACGTTTGGAAAACGGATGAAAAAGAAAGGTCATTTTCAGGCCTTCTGGTAAATGGGGCTCTCAGCTCATCAAGGACCTCGAGAAACTCAGTGTCCTACTGAGCCTGAAATTAAACAAGAAGCCAACTCAGAGACTCTAAGAAGTCGATTGTTGCAAACAAGCGGACCCAAGCTAACTCCTCTCCGAGGCTTCGGCCCTCCAATTACAGTCCTGTTTGGCTCTCACTGGGTCGGGAGGATTCTGAACGTCACTCTTGGCATTTTCTCAGGTGGAGAGGATTGTCCTGGGGTTGTGGCAACACTGAAGCTCTGTCACAGGCAGATTTCTCTCTGAGAATTACCGAAACCTATTCAAGGTGAAAATTGGCTTTTGGTTTCAATTACAAGTGTCAGGGTTGCCTAAAATCCTAGGCCGAAAGGAATCTTGTATGGATATCTCGTTCTCCCTTCTGCTTCTGGCTTAGGCCTAAAGTCATGCTCATCGGAGTGAGATCTTCTGTATTTCTTAAAGAGCTCCTCAGATTAAAAAAAAAAATCTACAACAACGGTTAGGGAGACCAGCTAATATCCCTTCATAGGCTACCAACCTTATTACAGCATTATTCTTTCAGTGTTCCTCCATGATAGCATTATTGAATTTTAATGACTGTGTTTACTGGACTTGTTCTCTCATTTAAATAATACTGCACTATCTAACTGGCCTTACCCACTTCCTCCCCTCTCCCGCTTTCATTTATTATTTTTCTTAAGGTGTTTGTAAAGCACTTACTATGTGCCAGGCACTGTACTAAATGTTGGGGTGGTTACCAGCTGATCAGGTTAAGAGTCCACGTCCCATACGGGGCTCACAGTCTTAATCCCCATTTCGCAGATGAGGCAACTGAGCTCCAGAGGAGTTCAGTGACTTGCCCAAGGTCACACTGCAGACAAGTGGCAGAGGTAGATTTTAGAACCCAGGTCCTTCTGACTCCTGATAATGAAGGATTTTCATTCACGTGAGCTGAGTGCTTAAATCCCGCTTCCACTTAACGTTAGAAAATGGCATCTCTGGTCCTCTTGCTGTCTAGGATGTGAAAAATAACCCTCTGAAAATTGAATGCTTACAAAAGTACACAAATCAAATTCAAAATCTTTTACTATTGGTACATATTTACCTATGTGCACATAAAACCATCTAATTTAAAATATTTAGTTTGGGTACATATTTACCCTGTGAGTTGACCTCTAATTATTGTGGTTTCTTAATCACCATTCCACAATATATTTATGTTGTTTAAGTCCATTCTGGGGATCTGGGGAATGCATTAATTAGAGCAGCCATTCATCAAATTTTATACTAGACAGTCTGGTTTTTCAGGGGCTCTGTCCTCAGTCTGGAAGAGTCACAGCCCCGGAGGCCTTTATGAATGTATTTTTATTCAAAGTGCCTAGCCATCCTCTGCTTTGGTTTCTATTTCCGTGTTTCCAGAAGCAGAATTCAGGTTCGCGGGGATGCTCATTCGTTTATTCAATCGTATTTATCGAGCGCTTACTGTGTGCAGAGCACTGTACTAAGCGCTTGGAAAGTACAATTCGGCAACAGATAGAGACAATCCCTACCCAACAACGGGCTCACAGTTTACCCTTGTTCCCAAAGCAGCACACATCACGTTGTGTACGTTTTGGTGTCGACCTCCCCCTCTAGATTATAAACTCGATGTGGGCAGGGAACGTGTCTACCAGCTCTCTTGTACTGTCCTCTCTCAAGCGCTTAGTACAGTGCTGCATGCAATAAATGCTCAATAAATCCATTGATGATGGAGTTTCGGGCGTGCCATCATCAATGCACCTGTGGGACACGAACTGTTTCCGACCTGATGACCATGTATTTATCCCAGCATTTAATAGAGTGTTTGGCACATAGTAAGTGCTGAACAAAAATGCCACAATTGTTTACATTAATTCCTAACCTAGATTTGATTTACCATTCTTTCATTTGACTCCTTAGTTTTGTGAAATGAGTGAAAGGGGCTAAGCTGGGCTATAACAATGTCACAGCTAATCTGTACTGGAGGAGCAGCGTGGCTCAGTGGAAAGAGCCCAGGCTTTGGAGTTGGAGGCCGTGGGTTCAAATCCCACTCCGCCAATTGTCAGCTGCGTGACTTTGGGCGAGCCACTTAACTTCTCTGTGCCTCAGTTACCTCATCTGAAAAATGGGGATTAAAACTGTGAGCCCTCCGTGGGACAACTTGATCACCTTGTAACCTCCCCAGTGCTTAGAACGGTGCTTTGCACATAGTAAGCGCTTAACAAATACCATTATTATTATTATTATTATTATTAATTATTATTATTACTGAGAAGCAGCATGGTGTAGTGAGAGGTAGCATGGCATAGTGGATAGAGCACGGGCCTGGGAGACGTGAGGTCATGAGCCCCAGCTCCGCCACTTGTCTGCTGCGTGACCTTGGGCAAGTCACTTCGCTTCTCTGTGCCTCAGTTACCTCATCTGTAAAATGGGGATTGAGACTGCGAGCGCCAGGTGGGACGGAGACTGTGTCCAACCCAATTTGCCTGGATCCGCCCCACTGCTTAGTACGGTGCCTGGCACACAGTAAGCGCTTAATAAATACCACAATCATTCTTATTGCTATTATTATTACTTTCTGCCTGAGGCTCTCCAAAGTTCCCTGGAAGAAGGAATAATCAGGAGGGCCCCGGGCAGCAATCGAACTACGTGATAACATAAATATAAAAGCAGGGAACATAAATATAAAATATAAATATATATAAATATATAAACATAAATATAAAACCCTTCGTTCTGTGGAGCGCATCACAGCAGAGGCCAAAGCAAGGCCAAGAACAGTGCTCTGCACATAGTAAGCGCTTAACAAATGCCATCATCATTATCATTATTATTATTAAGTAGTGTGGCCTAGTGGACCTGGGTGTTACAGGACCTAAATTGTCATCTCAGCTGTGCCACTTGCCAACTGTGTGACTTTGGGCAAGTCACCTAACCTCCCGATGCCTACCGTTCCTCATGCGTAAAATGGGAATTAAATACCCATTCTCCTTCCCCCTTAGACTGTGAGCCTAAGTACGGTGCTCTGCACACAGTAAGCGCTCAATAAATACGATTGAACGAATAGCGTGGGACAGGGACTGCATCCGAACTGATTGCCTCGTGTCTATTACAGAGTAAGCGTCCAAAAAAAAATACCACAAAATTCTCACACTACGACTGTTGAGAGGCAAACCGAGTGGGTTCTATTGGTTCCTTTTTTTATTAACCTTCGGAGAGGACAGACTGATTTCCGAGATTAGCAGTTGTACGCTGTATTTGCATCT